>NC_091088.1:42467282-42772717 GCF_032405125.1 Capricornis sumatraensis
TTTGAATTTGAGATTACAGCTTGTACTGCCTTATCTAACAATTAGTAGGACTAGGTCAAAACAGAGGCCTGCCCATGGAACCCTGTGATATCCTGAGGTCCCTGTTTTGGGGCCATGTTATTCAGGAACACAACACACTGACTTCTGAAGGTTTCTCTATTGCCTTTCCCCAGTGTGTATTTTCTTACTAGTGTGGCGAGAACCAACTTGATAATACAGGTGCATCTCGTCATACATGCACTTAACCTGTAGGAACTTGCTAATACTGACCAGGAAAGCGGTGGGGGAAGGAGAGAAGGATAAAAACAGCCACTTAAACAGTGTGGGTGGTTCTTCCTCCCATGTGTTTCCTGGGTGGAACCTCAGGTGTAATTCAGGAACTGTGGCCTGTATCCCCTCTATCTGCCTTAGTTCTCTGTGCCTCTCCATAGTGCAGTCCTAGAGATTTTTAAACAGTTGTATTGGAGTGTAGTTGATTTACAGTGTTGTGTTGGTTTCAGTTGTACAGCAAAGTGAATCAGCTATACATAAACATATAGCCACTCTTTGTTTTTCTTTTAGATTAATTTCTTTATTTTAATTGGAGACTGATTACTTTACAATATTGTGGTGGTTTTTGTCGTACATCGACCTGAATCAGCCCTGAGTGTTCATGTGTCCCCCATCCTGAACCCCGCTCCCATCTCCCTCCCCCCCATCCCTCTGGGTTGTCCCAGAGCACTGGCTTTGAGTGCCCTGCTTCATGCATCGAACTCACACTGATCACCTATGTTACATAGGGTAATGTACGTGTTTCAATGCTGTTCTCTCAAATCATCCCACCCTCGCCTTCTCCCAGAGTTCAAAAGTCTGCTCTTTACATCTGTGTCTCTTTTGCTGTGTTGCATATAGGGTCGTTGTTACTGTCTTTCTAAATTCCATATATATGTGTTAATATGCTGTTTGGTGTTTCTGTTTCTGACTTATTTCACTTTGTATGATAGGCTCCAGTTTCATCTACCTCATTGGAACTGACTCAAATGCATTCTTTTTTTTATAGCTGAGTAATATTCCATTGTGTATATGTACCACAGCTTCCTTATCCATTCGTCTGCCGATGGACATCTAGGTTGCTTCCATGTACTAGTTATTGTAAACAGTGCTGCAGTGAACACTGGGGGTACATGTGTCTCTTTCAGTTCTGGTTTCCTTGGTGTGTATGCCCAGCAGTGGGCTTGCTGGGTCGTTTGACAGTTCTATTTCGAATTTTTTAAGGAATCTCTACACTGTACTCTATAGTGGCTGTACTAGTTTGCATTCCCATTAGCAGTGTAAGAGGATTCCCTTTTCTCCATACCCTCTCCAGTATTTATTTGTAGACTTTTTGATGGCGCCCATTCTGACCAGCATGAAATGGTGCCTCATTGTGATTTTGATTTGCATTTCTCTGATAATGAGTGATGTTGAGCATCTTTTCATGTGTTTCTTAGCCATCTGTATGTCTCCTTTGGAGAAATGTCTGTTTAGTTCTTTGGCCCACTTTTTGATTGGGTCATTTATTTTTCTGATATTGAGTTGCATGAGCTGCTTGTATATTTTGGAGATTAATTCTTAGTCAGTTGTTTCATTTGCTATTGTTTTCTCCCATTCTGAAGGCTGCCTTTTCACCTCGCTTATAGTTTCCTTTGTTGTGCAAAAGCTTTTAAGTTTAATTAGGTCCCATTTGTTTGTTTTTCTTTTTATTTCCATTACTCTGGAAGGTGAGTTATAGAGGATCTTGCTGTCATTGATGTCAGAGAGTGTTCTGCCTATGTTTTCCTCCAAGAGTTTTATAGTTTCTGATCTTACATTTAGATCTTTAATCTATTTTGAGTTTATTTTTGTGTATGGGGTTAGAAAGTGTTCTAGTTTCATTCTTTTACAGGTGGTTGACCAGTTTTCCCAGCATCTCTTGTTAAAGGAATTGTCTTTTTGCCATTGTATTTTTTTGCCTCCTTTGTCAAAGATATGGCGTCCATAGGTACATGGATTTATCTCTGGGCTTTTTATTTTGTTCCATTGATCTATATGTCTGTGTTGTGGTAGTACCATATTGTCTTGATGACTGTAGCTTTGTAGTATAGTCTGAAGTCAGGCAGGTTGATTCCTCCAGTTCCATTCTTCTTTCTCAAGATTGCTTTGGCTATTCGAGGTTTTTGTATTTCCGTACAAATTGTGAAATTATTTATTCTAGTTCTGTGAAAAATACTGTTGGTAGCTTGATAGGGTGGAGAAGACAGTGGCACCCCACTCCAGTACTCTTGCCTGGAAAATCCCATGAATGGAGGAGCCTGGTGGGCTGCATTCCATGGGGTCGCTATGAGTCTGACACGACTGAGTGACTTCACTTTCACTTTTCACTTTCATGCGTTGGAGAAGGAAAGGGCAAACCCACTCCAGTGTTCTTGCCTGGAGAATCCCAGGGATGGTGGAGCCTGGTGGGCTGCTGTCTGTGGGGTCCCACAGAGTCAGAAATGACTGAAGCGACTTAGCAGCAGCAGCAGCTTCATAGGGATTGTATTCAATCTGTAGATTGCTTTGGGTAATATATTCATTTTCACTATACTGATTCTTCCAATCCACGAACATAGTATATTTCTCCATCTATTTGTATCATCTTTGATTTAAAAAATATGGAATGCTTCACGAATTTGTGTGTCAACCTTGTGCAGGGGCCACGCTAATCTTAGTATATTGGCTGCTAAAGTGAGCACTATCCATTCTTTTTAAAGATTCTTTTCCTATATAGGTCATTACAGAGTGTACTGAGTAGTATTCCCTGTGCTATAGGTAGGTCCTTATTAGTTATCTTTTATATATAGTAGTATGTATATGTGTCAATCCCAATCTCCCAGTTTACCCTTCCCCTAGTCCTAGAGTTTTAAGATATAATTTTTAAAGACACCAAGGCCCTCAAATGTAAGCCAACTATTTTATCTGATATTTAGCTGAAGGAACACCAAAAACAGCACAGCGAAGCAAAAATCTGGCTGTTTGGAATCTACTGAAGGATAATATGCCACCCTGTCTTCTGTTGCCTTCCTAAGAGCTCTTCAGGGATGTCATTTTGGAAATATGTGATTTTTGCCTTATTTGTTGACTTTAAAATTTAAATGCTATGTGAATATTTGACTCCATGTATAAGAAACTGACATTTTATGTTTCCTCAGATAGTAAATAAATAAACTCTAGATGAATGTGAGACCTTTATTTTGAGTTATCTTTTAAGAACAAGAAACATTCAAAATACTATTTTAAGCATTCAAAATTAATTATAAATTATTGAAAGGAAATGTATCTTTACAGTGAAGTGACCTGACAAACTGGGCCCACATTAACCACAGGATCAAAATTAGCATCCCCAATAAGGGGTTGCCTGGTGTATACAGTAAGTCTAAACCCTAACCTGGGTGGTTAGTATTCTTGACAAAAATGTTCAATGTGCATCTAACCACGAGGGAACAATCAGAAAATGCAGAATTCATTGTTTCCTATGAGATATCTGGTGGAAGTCTTTAAAAATCATTGTTATGGAAGAAGAAGGGAGTGCATTCTAGGTGTTAAAAGATTAAGGAGACAGCAACCAAAAATAATTTATTCATCTTGATTGGATCCTGGGTTGGGGGGAAAACAGCTTTAAAGATATATTTAGGATAATTGGGGAGATTTGAATATGGAATGGTTATGAAATGAAGGAGGGAGTGACTGTACATTTTTTTTTTAGGTATGATGACAGTGGGGTAGAGGTGGGATGGGAGAATGTCCTTATTGTTAGCAGTTGCTTTCTGAAAGTAGTTTGGGCTGATCTGTCATGAGGTCTCCAACTTACTTTCAAACAGTTTACCAAAAGTTAAAATGTGTGGATATAGATGTATATGCGTACACATACAGACATAGATGTCTTACATCTGTACCGTGTGCTATCCAGTAGGTTAGAAAGTGTAGCCACAAAAAACTATTTACATTAAAATTAAATAAAATTTAAAGCTCAAATCCTCAGTCTCACTAGCATGGTTCAAGTGCCTTGTAGCCATGTGTATATTGCAGCAGTGTATTGAACAGTGATGGAACAGATATTTTCATTATTGTAGAGGTTCTCTGGGTGACACTGGTGATAGTTACAGTGGGGGGCAGGGAGGCTGGAGTGAATGTAGCAAAATGATAACAATTGGTGAAGAATACGCTATTATTTTTCTTCAATTCTTCTGTAAATTGGAAACTTCATGGTAAAAACACTAACAACACTGTGTGATCTTAGCTTGCATCCAGGACTAGAAAAAAATCTTTCCTTTTCTCTTTTGCTGTAATGGACATTGATAAGATAATTGGCAAAATTTGAATAAGGTCTGTACCTTAGATAATAGTATTAAAGAATGTTGAATTTCCTAATGTTGATAACTGTACTATGGTTGTGTTAGAAAATGTCTCAGTTATTAGAAAAGACAGCCTGACATATTTAGGACTAAAGGGGCATAGTGTCCATAACTCACTCTTAAATAGTTAAAAATGAGTATGTGTATGAGAAAAATCAAGGGAGATAAAGAGAATGATAAAGCAGATACAGTAAAAAGTTAATGTTTGGTGATTCTGGGTGAAGGGTTTGTAAGAATTCTTTGTATTAGTCTCACAACTTTTCTAAACATCTGAAATTATATATATATGTATATACACACACATTGTATATATATCAGTTCAGTTCAGTTGCTCAGTCATGTCCGATTCTTTGTGACCCCATGAATTGCAGCATGCCAGGCCACCCTGTCCATCACCAACTCCTGGAGTTCACTCAAACTCAAATCCATCGGGTCAATGATGCATCCAGCCATCTCATCCTCCGTCGTCCCCTTCTCCTCCTGCCCCCAATCCCTCCCAGCATCAGGGTCTTTTCCAATGAGTCAACTCTTCGCATGAGGTGGCCAAAGTACTGGAGTTTCAGCTTTAGCATCATTCCTTCCAATGAACATCCAGGACTGATTTCCTTTAGGGTAGACTGGTTTGATCTTGCAGCCCAAGGAACTCTCAAGATGTCTTCTCCAGCACCACAGTTCAAAAGCATCAATTCTTCAGCGCTCAGCTTTCTTCACAGTCCAATTCTCACATCCATACATGACCACAGGAAAAACCATAGCCTTGACTAGACGGACCTTTGTTGGCAAAGTAATGTCTCTGCTTTTGAATATGCTATCTAGGTTGGTCATAACTTTCTTTCCAAGGAGTAAGCGTCTTTTAATTTCATGGCTGCAATCACCATCTGCGGTGATTTTGGAGCCCCCAAAATAAAGTCTGTCACTGTTTCCACTGTTTCCCCATCTATTTGCCATGAAGTGATGGGACCGGATGCCATGATCTTCGTTTTCTGAATGTTGAGCTTTAAGCCAACTTTTTCGCTCTCCTCTTTCACTTTCATCAAGAGGCTTTTAAGCTCCTCTTCACTTTCTGCCATAAGGGTGGTGTCATCTGTATCTCTGAGGTGATTGATATTTATATATATATATATTTTAAGTAAATACTAAAAAACAAGAACCAGAACTTCTCTGGTGGTCCGGTGGCTAGACTCCGTGTTCCCAGTGCTGGGAGCCTGGGTTCCATCTCTGATCAGGGAACTAGATCCCACATGCTGCAACTAAGACCTGGTGCAGTCAAATAAATAAATATTTAAACAAACAAAAAACAAGGGCCAAAAGGAAACATGATGGCAGAGTTCACAGAACTGGCCTGGGAGCTGGGAGACTTGGTTCAAGGCTGAGCACTGCTCTGACTAGCTCTCTGATTTTGGGTACATTGTCTTACCTCTCTGGATCTTAGTTGGCCCAACTGTTAAATAAAAGGCTTGAGCTTGTTGATTTCAAAGAAACTGTCTTGCTCAAAATGGCAGGGCTCAAAATGCAAGTAGTCCTTATTTTCTTTTTAGATTTAAGAGTCTACACGCAGAGCTGCCCTTGTACCACTAGGTGGCCTCAGTTAACCTCGATCTTTGTGTGTCGTAGCCTCATTTTCCCGCTCTGGGCCACATTTCCCAGTACTACAACCTTTTTTCCTAGGGCCATCCATTGTTGCTTCTGAAACTTCGCCACAGCTTTGTTGCTGTTGTTCCTTGATTTCTCTCTCCTGTTTTTGGGGGCCTGGAGAAGAAAAGGATTGCTAGAAGAGAATCAAAGGTGGCTTTGCCCTGTCCCAGGTTGTGGACCCTTATAGGATTGTCACCCCTCAGAAGGATCTGGGAGGGAGAAGTATGCTAACTTTTGGTGGGAGCTCAGGCTCAGGCAGTCTTGTCATCACCGGTGAGGATTGTCAGTTATATCTTCTGATTTGGGGCATAGGATAGAAGCCATGTAGATGGGTTTTGTCCTAGTGACCTGGAGTTGCCACTGTGGCTGATACATAGTATAAGAAGAGCTTGTCTAGCATCCAGCCCTGGACATATGCTTGCTTAGGTGGTACTGAGTCCCTGGCTAGCTGGTAGGTACCATGTGAGCATCAGAAATGCTGCCACACAAAGGAAACGAACAAAAGAGGAAATGCAGATGGTTAACAAGTACATGGGAAAAATATTCAATCCGGTTAGTGACTGAAGAAACAAATAAGAACAAATAAGCAAAGTCCGTTCGGCATGGTGTGGAGTCAGGCAGCCAGAGGCACATCCTGGCTCGAAGCTTCTGGATGTGTAGCCTGGGGCAGTGACCCAGCTTCCCCAAGCCTGTTTCCTCATGGGTGAAATGCAGTGATGATGTTGTTTCCTGCCTCACTGTAAGGATTCAGTGAGATAATGTGTGCACAGCATAGTATCTGTGATAAGTGCTCATTAACTCTTAGCTGTTATCTTTATGCTATTTCTTTTTTATTTTATTTTTTGCTTCACCTACATGATTTGCCAAGAGTGAAAAAAACCATAGTACTCAGTGCTATGCAGTGGTGGAATGGATATGTTCCTATAGTGCTGATGGGTATCTATATGGGTTTAGAAAGGAATTGAGCGGTTTTAGGAGCTTTAGAAAATGTTCGTATCCTTTGGAAGAATACTCAGACATACATGCAGATACTTTATACATTTGTAGTCATTTTTCCTGAGCCAAAAGTTGGAGGCAATTTATTCAACTATGGAAGAATAGTTTACTAAATTATGGCATATCCTTATAAACGGGCTTAGGTTATAACTTTTGAAATGAATTTTTTGGGGAGAGGAGTTTTTAAGGAATTAGGGACGTAAGAGACGAAAGTCTAGAAAAAGTCTGTATTCACCAGATAGCAGAAAAAGTCTGGTATGACTTAATGATAATCATCCCAGTGTTTTCAGGTTAGGAGTGATTTTTTTTCTTATCTTCTTTTCTTGTGCTATATATATATTTTTATATCCTCACATTTTAAAGAAGTCTTTTTAGAATGAGGAAAAAGCAAAATTTCCTTTTTTAAAGGAAACAACAAAAAAGAGGTAGAACTTGTGCCACAGGGGGGCAGCTGGGAGCCCTCTGACTCATCCTTGATTTTTTCTGTCTTTCCCGGCCAGTGGTGTCAGCAAAGCCCAAGGTGCATAGTCGTCAACCTCGAATTAACTCGTTTGTGGAAGTGGCTGTGGATGGACTCCCCAGCGAGACCAAGAAGACTGGAAAGCGAATTGGGAGCTCTGAGCTTCTCTGGAACGAGATCATCATTTTGTAAGAGAAAACCCCTTCTCTCCGAAGGCAGCTCCCCTGGGGGAGGTCGAGAAGTGGGTGGTGGGAGATCCAGATGTGGTGTATCAGCCTCTAGGCCCCTGCCTTGGCTACCTGAGGCGCCTTCTCTTCAGGTGTTTTTACACCATGGAGCTCACAGAGCATTCATTGTTTGCTAGATGGTTCCAGGGTCAGCTCGGGTGGGGGTGGGGTGGGGAAGGGTATCTGTGACTGTCTTCCTCTTTGGGGTCTCCCCTCTGGTCTCCAAGAAGACAGCAGTATAATTTCTCTGCCTTCTTCTAAATTACAGGAATGACTGGTCTGCTTGGTTGTGATGAATCAAGTATTTGTTTTCCAGGAATGTCACAGCCCAGAGTCATTTAGACCTGAAGGTCTGGAGCTGCCACACCTTGAGAAATGAACTGCTAGGCACCGCCTCCATCAACCTCTCCAATGTCCTGAAGAACAATGGGGGCAAAAGTATGTATGGTGCAGGGGTGGCTGACGTGATTCATCTGTGGGTGTGGGGAAGGGATATGAAGGCGGGGATCTCTCTCATGTGGCGGATAAATCTGGTTGACCCGTTTCCTCCCGGGCCAGGGGCCGCAGTGACTCTGCTCCCTGTGCGTGGGATCCCTGGAGTTCTAAGAAAGCTGAGGGCTGCCCTCTGCCTCTACTGTGGGACTCAGCCCTCTTGGTCCAGGGCCCTTCGTGTTGGGATGCAGTGACATTTCCCTCTTGATCTTTCCTCAGGGATATGTGTACTCTCCTTCTGTCCCTGCCCCTCTTTTCCTGATGTGTGATGTGTAGAATCAGACTGTTGAATGCTTCCAGCCTAAATCATTATTTTCCCAGTCTGATCCCTCAAACAGAACAAAGGAGCTCTGCGCATGTGTGTGTGTGCACGTGTGCGTGCGTGTCTGCATGGGATGGTGTTACAAACGGTGCCCTGTGCAGGCACTTGATAAACATTTCCTGTATATTGGAATGTGATGGAAGCTCCATCATGATTATTCAACGTGTCTCTGCTACACAGAGATCTAAATCCTAACATCTGTTTATTGCTGTTTGTGGTCAGTGGAGTAGCTTGTGGTTGTGGCATCTGGACCCTCCCTCATAAAGCCTCTATTCAGAGCAGCACCAGATGTGGTGAGGGAATGCCACAGAAAGAAAGCCTCCTTCTTCTCTTGATGTCTGCTGTCTAGCAAATATTTTCTGAACGTGGATGTAGCTTGAGAGAGACGTGGGGCTGGGAAGCACTGATTCAAGGGTCTCGCCTTTTTGAGCCTGGCCTTTCTGATGGGCCTGGTGAGTGCTGTGCGAGGCTCCCCCAGTCTCTTCCTTTCTGCTGGGCATGCAGTGATGTCCATCCACTGTGGACCCGGGAATCGTCTGAAATCAGGGCCTGCCTCTGTTCTAATTCTACAGGGAACTACCCCCTGCTCTGTCTTCTGAATTGGTCTTTATTTTCCCACATGCTAGTCTACCTTTTATAGTTTGATTCTCAAGGGTAATTATGTTTTCTGTGTCATTTGGAAATATACTTCTGGGCATTCTCTTGTTAGGATCATCAACCGACATGCGTGTGCTTTTCTCTCCTTTTCCTCGTGTCCAGTTGGTGTACTTTTGCTTTCAATGGCAAAGGTAATTGTAGAAAAATTGGGACTTACACCAAAGCACAGACACACAAAGAAAATAAATTCTCTGGAAGCACAGTACCTGGTGATAATTACTATTAACTTTTTGATATATACCATTGTGAAGTGTTTTTTTTTTCCTGTATGCAGTGTCTTAATATTTAAGATGTCAGTGAAACAAAATTGAGATCATACATGATCATATTATTTTGCAATATGCCTTCTTTTTCTTCAAAATTTATTAATATAGAGACTTCCTTGATGGTTCAGTGCTTAAGACTCTGCTTCCATTGTAGGAAAGTCTTAAGTAGGAGGCATGGGTTCAATCCCTGGCCAGGGAACTAAGATCTTCATGCTGAGCAGCATAGCTATAAAAAAAAAGAAAAATTAGAATGTGTTAATATATTTTTATTTTAATTGTGATAAAAAGCACATAACATAAAACTCATCTTCTTAACCATTTAAAAATGTATAGTTGAGTGTTATTAATTTCGTTCACATGATTCTGTAGCTATCACCTCCATCCATCTCCAGAGCTTTTTCATCTTGCCAGACTTGAACTCTGTCCCCATTAAACAGCAACTTCCTTGCTTCCCTCAACCTCACCATTCTGCTGTCTCTTTGATTCCAGATATTGCCTATAAGTGGAATCATGCGCTTCTGTGTCTTTCTTCTTTCACTCAGTATAATGTCCTTAAGGCTCATTCACGTGGCATGTATCAGAATCACCTTTTTTCTCTTTTTTAAAAATGTATTTTATTTTATCTTGGTCAAGCTGTGTGGCTTGCAGGGTCTTAGCTCCCCAACCAGGGACTGAACCTGTGCCCTCAGCAGGGAAAGCACAGAGTCCTAACCACTGGACCACCAGGTATTTCCCGGGAATCACCTTTTTAATGTTGAATAATATTCCATTGTATGGATACACCACACTTTGTTGATCCATCCATCCATTAAAGGACACTTGAATTGCTACTTTCTTTCCTGTAGTGAACAATGCTGTTGTGAACATGGGTGTGCAAATATCTCTTCAAGTCTATGCTTTCAGTTCTTTTGGAAATATATTCAGAAGTAGAATAGCAGGATCATGTGGTAAATCTCTTAATTTTTTGAGGAACTACCATACTGTTTTCTGTCACTGCAGTTCCATAAGATACATCAACATAACTTTAATTGTTCTTCAGAAGTCAATTTTTGATGTCTGTCTGGTAGTCGTCTGTCAGATGACTGTGTGAAAATTTAGGGTTAAACACGTGAGTAATTTTCAGTGGTCACAGATAATTTTCACAGTCACAGATAATGCTGTGATGGTGCTCTTACAAGTTTACAGATTTTTGTACCAGTTGTTGAAAATTTGTGTTAAATTACTGAACAGTGACTTGCTGGGTTTAAACATTTTTCAAGGCTTTGAACACATATTGCAGGATTACTCTCCAGAGAAGTTCTCCCCATTTATCCTGCCATCAGTTTTTGCCGATGTGGCTGGTTTCTATTGTACTTTGGCATTTATTAGATTTGTTTGTAAGAAGAAAAAATATGTGTGTGTATTTGGTAATTAACATTATGCCAGATTTGCTTCATCTGTTTATTTTTGGCTGCAGTATTTTATTATTTGTTTATTTTATTATTATTACTTCATTTCCTATGTATTTCGTTTTTGGCTATGCCTGGTCTTTGTGGCTGCGGGGGGCTCTAGCTGCCATGAGCGGTGGCTCCTATCTAGCTGCAGCATGTGGGCTTCCCATGGCAGTGGCTTGGGTAGCTGTGGAACATGGATTTAGTTGCTCCTTGGCACGTGGGATCTTCCTGGACCAGGGATTGAACCGCTGTCCCCTCCCTTACAAGGTGGAATCTTAAACACTGGACCACCAAATTAGCCTTGGCTTCAGTATTTTAAAGTAAATTACAAATGTTTCAAGCTTTTATCCTAGACTCTTCAGCATGCATCTCATTAAAAAGGGACTTTTTTATTTTAAACATAGTTACTTTTTTTCTTTTTACAAAAGTACCATTGTCACATCTGGCAATATTTACATGAATTCCTCATTTTCAACTAATACCCAGTTCATATTTGATTTCACCATTTATCTCAAGGTATTGTTTTACAGTTGGTTTCCCTGAACCTGGGTTTGGGCAAGGTCCCCTCCCTCCTTTTGGCTGTTATGTTTTCGAAGTCCCTCTCCTCCACTCCACTTTTTTTAAGGCTGTGATTTACTCCAGGAGACAGAATGTTTTTTAAAAGTGTGTTTGTTGCCTTATTAATGTCCTTTGCTCAGTTTTGAACTGAAATTTACTTATACTGTATTTATATTATTTATACTGCATTTTAAATTTATTTATACTGCATTTTTCTCTCTTGATTTTGAAAGAGCTCTTTATATATTAAGGTTGTTATTCTTTGTCTTATAATTTTTGTTTTCCCAGTTTTTCATTTGCATTTTAATTTTGCAATCATTTAAAAAATTTTTTTCCATACCGGTGTTTTAAATTTTGTAGTCAAATCTTTCATCTTTTAGGTTTTCAGCCTTTTCTTTTATGATTTGAAAGGCTTTCCCTCATTCTGAGAACAGGTAAATGATCATTTTCCTCTAGTTTACTGTGATTTTGTTTTTTTTAACTTAATTCTCCATCCAAATGAATTTATTTTTGTGTTCACTGTGAGTAGGGATATCATTTATTTTTTATTCTATTTTTTAAAAAACTGGAATGTAATTGCTTTACAATGTGTGTTAGTTTCTGCTGTACAACAACATGAATCAGCCACTTATGTACATATACCCCCTCCCTCTTGATAAGGATCTAATTTAATTTTTCCAAATATTTAACTGATTACTTTAGCACTGCTTATTGAATCTATATCCCCAGTGACTTGAGTTGCTACCTTAAGCATATATTAAAAACATATGTATATCTGGGCCTGTATGGGGACTTTATATTTCATTTGTTGTTTAGTTTCTAAAATCTCTGTTTATGTATTTGCTCTGATCTTAGTGGCAGTGCCTGGAATCTTTTAGTTGTGGCGTGTGGGATCTAGTTCCCTGACCAGAGATCAAACCCTGCATCGGCAGCTTGGAGTCTTAGCCCCTGGACCACCAGGGAAGTCCTTATTTGTTTTTTTAATTGGCCTTTTAAAATCACTTTGTCTTAGCTATTATAACTGACAGTTCAAGTTTCTCTTCTTTTCAAAATCTTCCTGTTTTTTTCTTTGCATGGATAATACTGTCACATGAACTTCATTTTATTGGGTTCTCCCCTCTTTCTATTCTCCTACCCCAAATCCCTTGAGATTTTATTGGAATCCTATCATGTGTAAAGTTTCCTTTATGGAGAATTTTCATACTAATTCGTCCTACACAGGAACATGGAATGTCTTTAAATTCACTCAGGTCATTTTGAAGTTATCTTCAGATATATGCTTTTAATTTTTGAAGAAGCTTTGATATTATTTTCAGTGGGATAATTTCCTATTATGTTTTTTGACTTAATGTTTGTTATTGGTATATGACTATTAGTGTCAGTTGCTGACTTCTCGGTATAGATTTTCAATTTTCCTTTGGTAGACTTTTTTTTTTTTTTTTTAATGTGGGCCATTTTTAAAGTCTTTATTGAGTTTGTTACGATATTGCTTCTGTTTTTCTGTGTTTTGGTTTTTTGGGCCATGAAGCACAGGATATCTTAGCTCCCTGACCAGGGATCAACCCACACCCACTGCATGGGAAGGCAAAGTCTTAACCACTGGGCCATGAGGGAGGTCCTTTGGTAGATGTTTATATGGTTTCTAAGATCAATAATTTTACTCCTCTTAGGAGTTAATTATACTTCTTTTTCTTATCAGTTGCTTTGCATACAACTTCCTGTTTTAGTGGCGATGGAATAGGTATCCTTTCCTGTTTAATAACCAAGCTTATAGTGACTTCTTCAGGTATGAGGTTGAGGATTAGGTGGTAACCTGTCTTCATGGTTTATTAATCATTGTCTTTTAAAAAATATCTAGATGGGGTTTGAATTTTTAGCAAATAGTTTTTAAGCGGCCATTAGGATAATTACATGATTTTTCTCCTTTTGATGTATTATATTAATTTCCATGTAGTAACAACCTTAGAATTTCTAGAATATACCTAATTGCTTCTGGTAGATTATTCCTTGAAAATTTTCTTAGAATTGCTTGTTCATATTTTATTTGGGAGTTTTCCATCTATATTCATGAGTGACATTTGTTTGTAGTTTTGTACTATTTTTGTCAGCTTTGGAATTGAGGCTAGGCTAATTTTATAAAGTAAATTGAAGTGCTTTCCAACTTTGGGAATAGACTCTATAACATGGGAATTATCTGTTCCATGAGTGCAGGAAAGAGCTTACCCATAAAACCAACTAGGTCTGGCAGCTTTCTCTGAAATAATTCTTTGATGACTTTTTCAGTCTTTTCCCCCCATAATGATTGGTTTGTTCAGCTTTTCTGATTTATCTCGTGTCAATTTTGTTAATTCATATTTTCTGAGAAAACCATTTCATGAGATATTCAGATTATTAATATAAAGATTTTAGATAGCATTCTCATTTTTAAAAATGTTTCCAATTTTTCTCACTTAAAAATGTAGATATTTGTGTGAAAGTGAAAGTCGCTCAGTTGTATCTTACTCTTTGTGACTCTATGTGGACTATACAGTCCATGGAATTCTCCAGGCCAGAATACTGGACTGGTTCTCCAAGGGATCTTCCCAACCCAGGGATCGAACCCAGGTCTCCCGCATTGCAGGTTGATTCTTTACCATCTGAGTCACAAAGGAAGCCCAAGAATACTGGAGTGGGTAGCCTATCCCTTCTCCAGGGGGTCTTCCTGACCCAGGAATTGAACCAGGGTCTCCTGCATTGCAGGCGGATTCTTTACCAACTGAGCTATGATATTTGTGTATTTTTTCCCAATTTTTTTCTCTTGCCTGGCATAAACATTTTTGTTTTAATTTTTGGCTTTTGATTTATTTTTTCACAGGACAGCTAATGTATTTGGACTTATCAATTATATTGTATTTTCTAATGTTAATTTCCATTTTTAATGTTAGCTTTTTCTACCCTTTGCTCTAGATTTGCCTTATTTATTCAGTCCATCGTTTATAGCTATTTGAGTTGAAAGCTTAGTGACTTTACTTTTGTCCTGTGTTATTTAATAATGAAAACATTCTTGCTGTACTCGTGCTTTTGATTTTCTTTCCCCCTTGTTATTCAAGTTGTTTTTTTCTTTTAAAAGCACACAAATCTTAAGCGAGACAGCTCAGTGAGTATTTACGTATGTCCACATCTGTGTAATGACCCCTCAGATCAAGAGAGAGAACCTTCCTAGGATTCCAGGAGTCTCCACATATCTCTTCCTTGCCCTGCCCTGAGATAACCACTATTCTGAATTTTATCATTATTGATTCGTTTTGCCTGTTCTTGAATTTTGGTATCACTGAAATCAGCTAGTGTGTTTTCTTGTGCCTGGCTCTTCATTATATCTGTGAAATGCTTCTGTGCTTTTGTGTGAAATGAGAGGTGTTTTTTTCTTTACTTGAGTGTATCCTACTGTATGAATATGCTACAGTTTATTTGTCTTGTCTCCTGTTGGTAGACATTTGGGTTACTTCCAGGCTTTAGCCATCATGAGCAATACTGCTGTGAACATTCTTTTTTTTTTTTCATTTCATTTATTTATTTGGCTGCACATGGTCTTAGTTGTAGCATGAGGACTCTTCAATCTTCACTGTGGCATGTGGGATCTAGTTCTCTGACCAGGAGCCGAACCCGAGCCTGTTGCATTGGGAGTGTAGAGTCTTAGCCACTGGACCACCGGGGAAGTCCGCTGCTGTGGACATTCTTATACATGTGTTTTGGAGGACACAGGCACACACTTCTGTTGAATCTGTCTACCTGTCTGTCTCTACCTTGTGGACTTGGTTCATTGGGTGGGCGTATGTTTAGCTTTAGTGGAGACTATTTGCTGGTGAACTGTTTGCCATCCCCTATGTTTTACCGGTTCTGCTCCTTTTTTTGTAATTGCTACTGTGACTTTCTGTTTGAGCCCAGAGCGATTCAGGAGGGTGTTTCTGTGGCTCCCAGGAGCTGTGTTGCTTATGGCAGTGGCTACAGCTCCTGCAGCTCTTGCTGACACTAGCCTTAGCACTTTGAGTGTGAGGCTGGGTTGAGTTGTGAGGCACATCAGATCCGAATCTGATGGAAAAATTTGGGCACTGGGCTGCTTTTTCTTAGAAAAACAAACCTAACCTGGCAATGGCATAGCTGATAACAGATAATACTCATAATGCCTTCTGTGCAGAGCAAGGCTGCTTCTGGTGATTGCAAATCTGTTGTGTAGAGAGAAGTGGTTAAGAATGTGTAGACTCTGGAGTCAAACTCCCTGGGCTTGACTCCTGATTCCCCCAGCTTTGTACATCAGATGGTCACTTCACTTCTCCATGCTTCTGTTTCCTTGTCTGTAAAATATTGTTTTGAGGTTCAGTGAGCTAACAACAGTACCCGACACATGTTGGTGTACTATATTCGTAGTAGCAATGGTAGTTATTAATATTATTCTGTCTCCTCTGATACTTTCCTTCCGAAAGATTAGAAAGTTCACATTCCAAAGATGGACAGGCAAAGACCCAGTTTGCTGATACGAGACCTCCTTGCCTAAATGGGAGGCAGCCCTGAGGTTGTTCCAAGAGAGAATGTAAAGACTGGACAAATGCAGTCTTTGCAAGTGTGAATGCTGAAGGAACACAGGACGTCTCCGCAGTGTGGTCTTGGCATCTGTTCTCCTCTGGGAGCTGCTGGGCCAGAAGTGCTTCCAGAGTGGCATCTAAGGTTTTGTAGGGAAGTGGCTCCCAGTAGGTGAGATAACCCTCCTCTCACTGTGGCTGGGTCTTCCTGGAACCACTTTTCCTGGGAAAGGGCATGAGGGTGGTGCTTGCCTCACCTGGTATTTTTCTGCTCCATGGGACATAATTCATCCTTTCATTCTCTCCCTTGTTTTCCCTTGGGTGGACTTGGAGGTAGACTGGGAGACCCAGCTCATGTTTCCTGTGTCCCTGCTGGCCAGCAATGCTACAGTGGAGGGTTTTACTCAGGTCCGGCAGTTACGTAATGGTCAGCCTTGGCCAACTCAGCAGGGACGTTGACCTGGCTGTGGTCGCGCATAGAGGGCTTGACCAAAAGTCCTGGTCTGGCTCTTAAGGACGGTTCTAGTCATCTCTGTGCGGAAGCCAGCTTTTGAGGTTGAATATTGATTTTTAAAACCCTTTTTGTTTGGGGTATTTTCAAACATAATCCCTACCTGCCCAACTTCAGTGACCATCGGCATGTGTTTCATCTGTACCCGCCCACTGGGTGATCTTCATTTCTTTCTAGCTTGGTAGCAGGTAGAATCTGAGACCCCCTTTTCTCTTGTAGCTCACCTCTCTGTCACCTGGCCTCATCAACATTGCAGAACTTGGCACTACCAGATTGTCCCACTTTCAAGGAGGGAAAATGGCTTGAAATAGGTTAAAAAAACAAGCAAACAAACAAAAAACAGCCAAACTTCTTTATTTTAAAGTAATTTCAAATTCAGAGAAGTGTTATAAGACTTGGACAAAGAATTTCCTAGACTCTTCGTCCATGTGCTAATATTTTGATGCGTTTGCCTTAAACATCATCTGTATATGTGTATCTACGTGTGTAGTGATTTGTTGAATCATTTCAAATTAAAAACCTTATATTTTTTTATACCTGAATATCTAAGTGTGTGTTTTCTAAGAGGGGCTTCCCTGGTTGCTCAGCTGGTAAAGAATCTGCCTGCAGTGCAGGAGACCCTGGTTTGATTTCTGGCTTGGGAAGACCCCCTGGAGAAAGGGGTAGGCTACCCACTCCAGTATTCTTGGGCTTCCCTGGTGGCTCAGCTGGTAAAGAATCTGCCTGCAGTGCAGGAGACTCGGGTTTGATCCCTGGGTTGGGAAGATCCCCTGGAGGAAATTAACCAAATCAAGAAATCTGACATTTTTACAATATTGTTGTATAATTCATGTTTTCCAATTGTTGCAAAGATGAACTTCAAGTGATTTCTTCCCCTGTCCCCCACCCCATCCAGGATCCCATGCAAGATTATGCACTGGATTTGGTTACCCTTAAATCTGGGGTCAGCCTGTTTTTGTCTTTTAGAGCAGCGTCCTTTTTGAAGAGTTCAGGCCGTCTTTTTGTGGATTCCCCTCAGTTTGGACTCAGAGTACACATTTTTGGCAGGAACACTAGAAGTAATGTTGCATTCTGTTATTGTGTCAGACCAGAGGGCACGCCACTCAGCTTGTTTCATTACTGATGACGTGAACTTTGTCTATCAGGCTAAGGTGGGGTGTGCTAGGTTCTCTACTGTAAAATGACTATTTTCTCTTTATTTATTTAAATTAAAAAAATTACTTTATTTTTGGCTGTGTTGGGTCTTTGTTGCTGTGCACAGGCTTTCTCTAGTTGCAGAGAGCGAGGGCTACTTTCTAGTTGTGGCACTCTGGCTTCTCATTGCGGTGGCTTCTCTTGTTGTGAAACACAAGCTCTCGAGTGTGTGGGTTTCAATAGTTGTGGTGCATGGGCTTAGTTGCCCTGAGCATGTGAAATCATCCCGGACCAGGGATGCAACTTGTGTCCCTCGCTTTGGCAGGTGGATTCTTTACCACTGGACCACCAGGGAAGCCCTGTTTTTCTCTTTATAACTGAAAAGTTATTTCTGGAGAGATATAGTACTTTGACACCATGTAAATATGGGTTCTTCATGGGCCTTCAGAGAAGGCAATGGCACCCCACTCCAGTGCTCTTGCCTGGAAAATCCCATGGATGGAGGAGCCTGGTGGGCTGCAGTCCATGGGATCGCTAAGAGTCGGACACGACTAAGCGACTTCACTTTCACTTTTCACTTTGATGCATTGGGGAGAAGGAAATGGCAACCCACTCCAGTGTTCTTGCCTGGAGACTCCCAGGGACGGGGGAGCCTGGTGGGCTGCCGTCTATGGGGTCGCACAGAGTCGGACACGACTGAAGCGACTTAGCAGCAGCATCAGCATGGCGCCTTCACCTACTAGTTTTTGCATTTGTGAACGATTTTTGTCTGAATCAGTTAATACTGTGATGGTTGCAGAGCTTTTTTTTTTTTTCCAATTTAGTCATTCCTTCTACGTTTAGTATTTGGTATACTGCTGTAAGGAAGAGCTTTTCCTTTTCCTTTATGTAGGTATGTATTATCAGTCTCATGGATTATTATGTAGATATGTATTATTATCTCATGGATTCTTCTTTTATTCACGTGTTGTAATTTATTATTTCAGTGCTCAAGTTATCCTTGGTTTGGCAGTGGGTAGCTCTTTAAGCTCGCTCCTGTATCCTTTTGATAAGTCCCCATCATATTTTTTTTCCAAACATCATCTAATATACATAGAATTTACTGTGTGATAAAAGTGGCATTTAAAATCAGTAAAGGACTTCCCTGGCAGTCCAGTGGTTAGAGACTACATGCTTCTACTGCAGGGGGTGCAGGTTCTGTCCCTGGTGGGGAAACTAAGATCCCACATGCCATGTGACACAGCCAAAAATAAAGAAATAAAATCAGTGAAGAAAGGCAAACAAATGGCATTGGGACCTTCAGTTAGCCCAGTGGTTTCAAAGTGTGGTCTCCAGAGCACCTGGAAACATATTAGAAACGTAAATTCTCAGGCTTTATCCCAGTCCTACAGAATCAGAAACTCTGCAGGCAAGGCCCAGTGATCTGTGTTTTAACAAACGTTCCAGAGGATTCTGAGGTCTGCTCAAGTCTGAGAACTGCTGAGGTATCACGTGGGAAGAAGTGCAGTTAGATACCTTCCTTATGTAACACTTGTGATGGTTTTCTTTATTTAGTTTCTAAGATGTTTCACTCTTTAACCAATCTGGAGTTTACTTTGATGTATGGTGTAGGCTGAGGATCTGGTCGTACTTTTCCCTCCTGGGTTTTACACAGTGGTAAACTCTTTTCACCGGAGGGAGTGTCAGTCTCAGGGTGGACCTCTCTCTTCTTTCTACTTATTTGTTTGGCTGCATCAGGTCTTAATTGCATCATGTGGGATCTTTTGTTGCAGGGCACGGACTCTCTAGTTGTGGCGCATGGGCTTAGTTGCTCTGTGGCACGTGGGATCTTAGTTTCCCCACCAGGGATCAAAATCCATGTCTCTTGCATTCCGAAGCAGATTCTAAACCAGTGGACCACCAGGGAAATCCCTGGACATAATTCGTCTCACTGCTCTTTTTCTTCAAAATGTTCTTGGCTTTTGAGCCTTCAGTTTTCCTAAAAGACTTTATGTACACACATGCACACGCACACGCACATGCAGACACACACGTATTTCTGTGCCCGTATATTGGATTGGCCAGAAGGTTCTTTCAGGTTTCACTGTAACGTCTTATGGAAAAACCCAAATAAACTTTTTGGCCAACCCAGTATTCTACATGATGAATTCATGCTGCAATTGGTAATTCAACCTCACAGGGTTCTTTCTAACTTTCCTCCTTTCCGTAGAGAACCCTGGCTCTCACCATCATCCATATATTTACTCACTTTCTCAGTTCTATATACATAGGAGGTGGTTTGAGAATTGTTGAACCCAGACCTCTGTGACAAATGAAGTGCCTGCGAAAAGCTCCTTGCTTAGCTCTTCCTTTTCAATATGTGTCTGTTTTCTTTCCCCATGTGTGTCTCCCAGATTTAAAAAAAAAAAAATGAGAGAGAGAAAAAGCAAACAGCTCCCTATTTATTTAAAAATCTTTTAAGCAGAGGGCCGTTACTGCACTTTATGTTCCGAGAACAGACAGGCCAGTCACACGGGCTGCACTGCCTCCCTCCCCCTGCTGTGAGGATAAAGTGTTCCGGTGGGTGGGCATCTCAAGGAGGCAGGCCTGACAGACAGTGCTTGCATTTGTTTTAAAGTAAACACACTGTTTTTCCAGTTTTTCAACTGAAAGATAAATAAAATCACTGATCTTTGGAACCTGAGTCAGAGAAGAGAGAAAATTTTTAAAAATTGCTCCTCAGTTAAAAACAGTTCTAAATCTGAGAAATTATTCGCAACTTCTTCAGGTGAGGAGCAGGCGGGCAAAAGACAAAAGTGAAAGGAAGGGTGTGACAGTCCTGTAAACTGGTAGGGAGCTGTTATTTAGAACATAGCTACAAACTCCAGTGTCTTGATTAGGCCTGATGGGAGAAATGGCCAAACCCTGGCCTAGCCAAGGAGTTACTTTTATGAACCTGGCAAACCACTAAGGCCTAGTTATTTCAGTCTTATGGAATGTTCACAGAAGACTTCTGAGAAATTCGGCCTTGCTCCCCAAATTGAAAACATTATAATCGTCCCTCGGTGTCTGTGGGACCCCCTCCGCCCAATACCACAGTCTGCAGATGCTCAAATCTCTTCTATAAAATAGCATAGTATTTGCATATAACCTGTGCACGTACCCCCATATACTTTAAATCCTGTCTCGATTACTTATAACACCTAATACAACCTAAAGAAAGAGAAAATGAAGTCGTTCAGTTGTGTCTGACTCTTTGCGACCTCATGGACTGTAGCCTACCAGGCTCCTCCATCCATGGAATTTTCTAGGCAAGAGTATTGGAGTAGGTTGCCATTTCCTTCTCCAGGGGATCTTCCCGACACAGCGATCGAACCCAGGTCTTCCACATTGCAGGCAGATGCTTTACCGTCTGAACCACCAGGGAAGCTCTAATACAACCTAAGTGCTTTGTAAACAGTTGCTGGAGCACAGCAAGTTCAAGGTTAACTTCTGGAAACCTTCTGAAATTTCTTTTCCCTGAATATTTATTAAAAAATTAATTATTTATTTAATCTGAGTGTGCTGGGTCTTAGTTGCAGCTTGCAGGATCTTCGATCTTCGTTGTGGCATGTGAACTCTTAGTTACTACATGTGGGATCTAGTTCCCTGACCAGGGATCGGACCTGGGCCCCTTGCATTGGGAGTGCAGAGTCTTAGCCAGTGGACCACCAAGGAAGTCCTTCCCTGAATATTTTTGATCCACACTTGGTTGTATGTGCAAATGGGGGACTTTTTTTTCATGCTTATTGAAAAAAAAAAAAAAAGACAAAAACTTTGTGAGTGCTAAGTATGTACCAGGTATTGTTCTGAATTCTTAAGATTACATATACAACATACTGTACTATGCTATTGCTATTGCTATTGCTAAGTCACTTCAGTCGTGTCCGACTCTGTGCAGCCCCATAGACGGCAGCCCACCAGGCTCCCCCGTCCCTGGGATTCTCCAGGCAAGAGCACTGGAGTGGGTTGCCATTTCCTTCTCCAGTGCATGAAAGCGAAAGGTGAAAGTGAAGTCACTCAGTCATGTCCGACTTAGCAACCCCATGGACTACAGCCTACCAGGCTCCTGCATCCATGGGATTTTCCAGGCAAGAGTACTGGAGTGGGGTGCCATTGCCTTCTCTGATTCTATGCTATAGTATAATATAATATAATATATATAAATTTATAATATTATATATTATATATATATTAATATATAGAAATATATATATATAAAACTCTTTCCTGGAAAATCCCATGGTTGGAGGAGCCATTTAATCCTCCTGTATACCTATCAGGTAGTTTGTACTGCCATCCCCTCAGATGATAATAGATATAGGCAGGTATTATGTAGCTTGCCCAAGATCACATAGGAGGTGGTGGCAGAGCTGGGATTTAACCTAGGTCTTTTGGTCTCTGAGTCTTTGTCTGCAACCTCTGTTAATTACAGCCTTCCAAAAAAAGTGAAAATGTCAGTCTCTCAGTCGTGTCCAACTCTTTGTGACCCCATGGACTGTAGCCTGCAAGTCTCCTCTGTCCATGGAATACTCCAGGCAAGAATACCAGAGTGGGTTGCCATTTCCTTCTCCAGGGGATCTTGACCGAGCCAGGGATCAAACCTGGGTCTCCTGCATTGCAGGCAGATTCTTTACTGTCTGAGCCACAAGGGAAGCCTTCCAAAGAAGGAGAAGGTAAAAATCACTGGAAATTTTATTTTTTCCCTACAAAGCTTCAAATCATACTCTGTTATTATGAACTCCAATGGATGCTTGTGTTTTTTAGACTTTTTTTTTAATAGCCAGTTAACAAATAGTGTTGTGATAATTTCAGGGGAACAGTGAAGGGACTCGGCCATACACGTACATATATTCATTCTCCCCCAACTCTCCTCCCATCCAAGCTGCCACATAATATTGAGCAGAGTTCCATGTGCTATACGGTAGATTCTTATTGGTTATCTATTTTAAATATAGTAGTGTGCACATGTCCATCCCAAACTCTCTTAACTGTCCCTTCCCCAGATCCTTCCCCCTAGCAACTATAAGTTCATTCTCAAAGTCTGTGAGTTTCTTTCTGTTTTGTAAGTAAGTTTGTTTGTGTCATTTTATTTTATTTTTTTAAATTTATTTTAATTGGAGGCTAATTACTTTACAATATTGTAGTGGTTTGTGCCACACATTGACATGAATTAGCCATGGGTGTACATATGTTCCCCATCCTGAATCCCCCTCCCACCTCTCTCCCCACCCCATCCCTCAGGGTCATCCAGTGCACCAGCCCTGAGCACCCTGTCTCATGCATTGAACCTGGACTGGCAATCTAGTTTTCACATACGATAATATACATGTTTGAATGCTATTCTCTCAAATCATCTCACCCTCGCCTTCTCCCAGAGTCCAAAAGACTGTTCTATCCTTCTGTGTCTCTTTTGCTGTCTCACATATAGGGTCATTGTTACCATCTTTCTAAATTCCATATATATGTGTTAGTATACTGTATTGGTGTTTTTCTTTCTGGCTTAGTTCACTCTGTATAATCGGCTGCAGTTTCATCCACCTCATTAAAACTTTTTCAAATGGCTGAGTAATATTTCGTTGTGTATATGTACCACAGCTTTCTTATCCATTCATCTGCTGATGGACATCTAGGCTGCTTCCATGTCCTGGCTATTATATACAGGGCTGGGATGAACATTGGGGCACACGTGTCTCTTTCAATTCTGGTTTCCTTGGTGTGTATGCCCAGCAGTGGGATTGCTGGGTCATATGGCAGTTCTATTTCCAGTTGTTTAAGGACTCTCCACACTGTTCTCCATAGTGGCTGTACTAGTTTACATTCCCACCAACATTGTAAGAGGGTTCCCTTTTCTCCACACTCTCTCCAGCATTTATTGTTTGTAGACTTTTTGATAGCAGCCATTTTGACCAGCGTGTGATGGTACCTCACTGTGGTTTTGATTTGCATTTCTCTGATAATGAGTGATGTTGAGCATCTTTTCATGTGTTTGTTAGCCATCTGTATGTCTTCTTTGGAGTATCATTTTAAAGATAATTTTTTAGAGCAATTTTAGGTTCACAGCAAAATTGACAGGGTACATGGACATTTTTTTATTCAGAGCTAACCTGGTTAATATTTTGTTATATATCCACTCAGCTTTTTTGGGTATGTCAATCATGTACGTATGTATGTTTGTGAATATATAACTTTTTTCCCAAACTGGGAACTGACTATACATATTGCCTTGTAACTTGCTTTTTTCCACCCAGTTTTTCTACTTCAATGAAACTAGATCCTTTTAATGGCTCCAATAGCATTTTTTTGCTATGAATGTATCATAGTTTAACAGACCTTTTATTGTTGGCCGTTTCTCCTTTTCTGCTATAAGCATGACTTTTCAGTAAGTTCTTGTAAAGATACCTTTGTTTTCCTGTCATTTTTCTTAGGGTAGTAAATTCCTAGGCATTCATTGCTGGGTCAGAAGGCAGGCGAGTTGCAGGTTTCATGATACCCACGGCCTGGGTCTGCCCACTGTGTATGCGCACGTGTACTTGTTTCCCTTACCCTCAGTGGCGATGGGCATTGCCAGTCTTTTAACCTCTGCCAGTGTTTGGCTACAACAAGTGATTTCTCTTTGTTATTTTAATTTGCATCTCTTTTCTTTTCTCCTCTCATTTCCTTCTTGAGGAACTCTCAGGCAGGCTTTTACTCTCTCTGCCCTGCTGCAAATATTGTACCAAGTCTGCGGTCGCCTCTGTGTGGCTCAGTTCTCATTTCTTAAGTTGGAATCCATCGCTTCTCCCTGACCTACTCTTCTCACTTGGTTTTCAGGACACCATGTCTGGATGGTGTTCTGTCTCTCTCTCCGGTAACTCTTTTCCAGTCTCCTTGGCTAGTTTCTTTCTCTCCAGTCTGAAAACATTGGGACACTCCAAGTGACCTCGTTTTACATCTGCCTGTTAATTTGTACCTCTTCCTTTCACGATCTTATCTGGCCTCATGACTATAAATTTGGTCTGCACACCTATGACTGGTACCCTTTGCCTTTCCTTGGGCAGCCCTGTGTTTCCAGCTGTCTAATCAATGTCCTCAAATTAACATGGTAAAAGCTGAGCTACCTGCTTTCCTGGACTTCCCAGGTGGCTCAGTGGTAAAGAATCCGCCTGCCAATGTAGGAGACATGGGTTCAATCCCTGGGTCAGGAAGATATTCTGGAGGAGGAAATGGCAACCCATTCTAGTATTCTTGCCTGAAAAATCCCATGGACAGAGGATCCTGGCAGGCTAAAGTTCATGGGGTCACAAGAGCTGGCCATGACTGAGTATCTGAGCACGCACATGCCGTATAATATACATTTTACTTATTTATCTGACTTATTGTCCTCTATACCTGGTATGTTAGCTCCATGAGGGCAGTCATTGTTTGTTTTTTAGTGACTTTTTTTTTTTAAATCTTAGCGATTACCTGATATAACGTTTGGTTATTTTATTTTTGACCACACTTAGTGATTTGCAGAGCTTCCCCAGGGTACGAACCCACGTCTGCAGTGGAAGTGTGGGGTCTTAACCACTGGAGCACCAGAGAAGTCTGGTTTTTTTAACTCTTGTATATCCCCCAGCCCTGTGACTAAAGCGCAAAGAAGATACTAATACAATATAATACAATATCATGTAATTTGATAATATTTAGTATTAGTATATTATATATATAAAATAGGCACACTTCATTAGATTAGTGAGGACGAACATCTCTTTGTGTGCTTAGGTTTTGTGGCCTGTGTCAGGGCTGAAGCAGAGGTGGGGCCAGGGTGGCGCTGGGTGCCCTCTCTCAGGAGACATTGGTCAGAGTCCATCCCCAGCCTTCAAATGCAGAAGTCTTTGTTCCATTTTTGCCTCCTTCTGGTCGCAGTTACATCGGTGACTACTGTTTTCCTTGATTGGCACCAGCTGCCAGGCACTAGGATTTAAACCTGTCTGTAACAGTCTCTGAAAAGCTCCCTGTGCGTTGCTTTCCATCATCGTGCACCTCAGGACAGATACGGCCGAGCCAGAACCTCAAGGAATTCCCGAAGAAGCCAGAAGCCACCCCCTCCCCCTCCTCCAGACCTCCCCTTTCCCCCGCCGGCTTCTCAGAGTTACAGCCGGGCCCATCCGTGGTTTTGGTGTCAGTGGAGAGCTGGTCGAAAGAAAAGGTCCTTTTAGCCAGGAGTCTCAAAGAGTAAACACACAGGCCCCAGCAACGCATGTGAAAACAGACCCGTTCTCTGTGTCACTGGCTGAGAGGCTGCCTTGTGGAGCCTCACTTGAGAAAAGAAGAAAAGCTTTTTCTGTCAGGAAAGCCTTTCCCGCTGTACGTGGCTGCCCCAGTGTAGCCTGGGGTTTCAGGCCGCCTCCAGAGCGTTCTGTAAACTTATCGGCTTTGGAGGGCAGTCAGCCTCATGGGAATGTATATTTAAACAAAGAGTGATTCCACCCCTCAAAGCATGAATGTCTACCAAGGCGGTCCCCTTTTTTCTTTTTCTTGAGATATACTGAGAACTTTTGCATTTTAATCCATAGTATGTGGTCAGATAGTTTTCTCCTTTCTTCTTTTTTTTTCCCCTCCTTAGACTTGGGAATTTGTCAGTTTGGGATCAGAGTTTTGTGGGACAGGGAAGTTTCCTTCTTCTTTTTATGTATTTATTTTTTGCCCATACTATGTGGAATGAGGGATCCTAGTTCCCCAGCCAGGGGTTGAACCCATGCCTTCTGCATTGGGAGACGTGGAGTCTTAACCGCTGGATCACCAGGGAAGTCCGTCTTCTTTATTTGTCAGCGTTCGCACAGCAAGTCCCTTTAAGCACCAGCTTGGATGCTGGAGATGCAGCAGTGAACTGAGGCAGACATCTTGGAATTTAGGATATAGAAAGGAGAGTGGACAGACTGGACAGGCAACCAGCGCAGACTGCTGCCATGGTGACAGATACAATGGAGGAAAAGTACAGGGTACCTAACCCAGCCTAGGGACAGGGGCTGTTGAGGACGGCTTCCCAGGGGAGGCGACACCAGAACTCTAGAAAAATGAGAAGTGATTGTCCAGGCCAACAGTAGAAAAGCATTCCAGGCTGAAGGAAGCTTTGAGGCAGGAATGAACTTGGTTCACCCAGGTCACACAGAGAACGCTGGCTGGGCCTGGGCAGTGAGAACTACTCATGATTATGGCCCCAAAAATGGCAGGAACGGGGCACCTGAGCAGCACTGTCCGTTAGAAATGAGAAGTGAGCCACGTAACGTAACCTAAAGTTTTCTAGTAGCCACATTAAAGAGAGTAAAAACAGAAACAAGAGTGTCAAATTGGTTTTAATGATCTGCTTTCTTTAGCCCAGGAGAAGGAAATGGCAACCCACAGCAGTGTTCTTGCCTGGAGAATTCCATGAACACAGGAATCTGGTGACCTGCAGTCCATGGGGTTGCAAAGAGTCAGACACGACTGAGCAACTAACACTTTTCTTCAATCCAGTATATCCCAAGTGTTACCATTTTTGATATATGTGGTGGTGTTTGATATATGATGTGTTGTTTATACCCTCAGCACATCTCAGTCTGGACTGGCCACATTGCTAGCGCTCAGTGACCACATGTGGCTTGTGGCCGTCACATTGGACGTTGCTTATGTCTAGAGGTTAAGTTACTCAAGGAAGATTTGGGAGACTTTTCTTCTAAACCAGGTTGCTAGTTTGTACTGTGCGTGCAGTTCTAGAAACTGCCGCCTGTCCTCTGAAGCCTGTCATACTGTGGTGCTGAGCTGTCTCCTAGAGGGGCCATGCTGTCTCTGATCATTCTAATCTGCTTCTGAATTGACTGCTGTTTCAGGCATGAAATGGTAGCCTTGCAGAGAACCTGGAATGGGTGATAGGAAAACAAGACTGTTGCCTGGATATGAGCTGTTTCCTTCTCCTCGCCAGAAAAAAAAGGAAAACCCCAACAAAACAGCCCTGAAACATTGCATCTGATGGTGCGGTCTCTGTCTCTGTCTTAGCATCTTTTCAGGAGGCCGCATAGCAGTGTCAACTGTAGTCACCATGCTGTTCATCGCACCTGCAGTCTTTATTGATCTTACAACTAGAGGTAGTTACTTTTTGACTGGCTTCATCCAATTCCTCCTCTATGCTAATTAAAAAATATTGTATTCACTTATTTGGCTTCTCCAGGTCTTAGCTGCAGCATGCAGGATCTTCAGTCTTTGTTGCGGCATGCAGACTCTGTTACTGCCTGTGGGATCTAGTTCCCTAAATAGGGATCAAACCCAGGCCCCCTGCATTGGGAGGGTGGAGTCTTAGCCACTGGACCACCAAGAAGTTCTCACTCTGCTGATTTTTTTAAAAGCAGAACCTAAACCATGGAAGTTCTCTTCTAGCTGGGCTCCTACATTTTGCTGTTCAGATGCGGTTGAAAAGGAGGTTTGTTCATTGAAAACCAGTCTCTACTGTATTTAAAACACAAAGCCTAGATTCTGTGCAATGGAGAGGGATGATGTGGTTGCCCAGGTTCCCTGAAGGGGCAGAGAATGGATGAGCTGCTAAGACAGGGCTGGTCTAGGAATCCTAGGAATTAATGGGTGATGAGGACTTTGCCCAGCTTGGGGAAGAGGGCCTCTGGTGACAAGGCAGCAATAACTCATGTAAACTGACAGTTTATTCTAAAGACGTACCTTTCCCAGATCTGTATTTATTCCCCCTAAATCACTTTTAAAATAGGCGGTAGCTTGACAAACAGTGAGATTCACTAAGACAGATAAGGCATTTTTTCATTTTTTTTGTTTGTTTCCTGTGTTAAGAGGACACTCTGTTGATTCAAGGAGACTCCTTGTCTATAATGTACTTGTTAGATAGATGACTCTGATGAATAGCTGGTTCTGGAGTGTTTACACGGGTTTTTTTTTTTTTTTTTTTCACAAGTAGAGAAAAGCATTTGTAGCTGTAGGGGCTTGGACTTTAGAACACTGGGACCCTGCCCCTAAAAAAACAATGTTAATTAGCTATACCCCAGTACAAAATAAAGAGTTTAAAGCTACCAAAAAAAAAAAAAAATTTAGGGCAATCGTGATTGATGAATCTGTCATGAACTGAAATGAGGGTGTGTGTGCCTAACCTCTCCTCGCAATTCTTGTGGCTGAAGGCGAGCTGTCCCTCTTCCTCCCATCTGAAGGGCAGACTCTCCGTCCATGCTTTGGAGCCCACCCTTTCCTGCCTTCTCAGGACTCCTATCTGACTCTGCTGCTGCCTCTCTGCCTGTTCTCTGTCTTCTTTGCAAGGTCATCTTCATCTGTTAGACTATGACCTGAGTTTCCCACCGTTCCATCCTCTTCTGTTTTCACGTTCCTATCCTCTTTATGCATAACTGCCTTGTGCAGGTGACCCATAGGTTTGAATCTCCAGCCTAGACCTTCCCTCTGAGCTCTGTATCCAGTGCCTGACTGCTGTCTTGCCATCTCTTTGTGGATACCTCAGAAGCACCTCAGATTCAATGTATTCAAATCTGAACTTATCCCCTCTTCCCTGGACCTAGACCTCTTCTAGTATTTCATATTTCAATGTATAGATCCTCCATTTGCCCAGTTAAGTAAGTTAGAAGCCCAGGAATTGCCTTTGATCCCTCCACTCCTCTTGGTGATCTCTGTCTCTGTCACTAAATCGTGTCCGACTCTTGCAACCCCGTGGACTGTAGGCTGCCAGGCTCCTCTGTCCATGAGATTCTCCAGGCAAGAATACTGGAGTGGGTTGCCATTCCCTTCTCCAGAGGATCTTCCTGACCCAGGGATTGAACCTGGGTCTCCTGCATGGCAGGCAGATTCTTTACCAACTGAGCTACAATCCACTCTTCTTGTCCACCTTCTTTGCTGGTCTGTTTACTGGTTCTCTTGGTTTTTACCTTTGCAAGTCTGTCCACTTGTAAAACCTCCACCTCTACCGGTCTGGTCCTTCCCTCTGGCCTCCTGCCTGCTCTGCTTGCATCTGCTCTTACTCCTCTCCATTCTGTTTTCCATGCTGTGGAATGATTTTCAAAATCATGAAGCTGATGTTGTCACACCTTGATTAATTAAAAACTGTTAAGTACCATGCTGCTGCTGTTAGGATAGAGAAAGTCTTCAACATTGGGGCCCACAAGCCACTGCCACATCTGGTCACCACCTGGCTCTCCTGCCCCATTCAGATCCCATCCCATTCCACCCACACACACTCGTCTCTGTTCAGTTTCCCAGATGCATCTCCCTGCCCGTAGATGTGCCTGTCCAGCCTGCCTCACACCCACCCCCCAAACCTGCTGGCTCTCTTCCTGAGACTTCAGATCACAGCTGAGTTGTCAGTTCCTCAGGAACCTTTTCCTGATGCTCTGACCAGGCCAAGTGTCCAGCGCTCATGGCACCATAAGATCTCCTGCATGAAATCTGTTTCACAGCTGCAGCTTTACATTTCTCTGTGAGGTTATTTAGTGATTTCTGTTTCTATCACTGACTTGGTGAGGTTCCTAAAAGCAGAGTCCATGTCTATTTCCATTCTTCATGATAACACAGCTTCTAGCGCAGTGTCAATAGTTGATGCCCAGAAAATGCATCTTGAATGAATGCACAAGACAAAAAAGAAAAGTTCACACACTTTGTGAAATGAAGCACTTCTCATTTCTGGAGGAGTTAATGCAACCCTCTGTCAGCCAAGACTTTAATTTAGAGATGATTATTAAGAATGGATTCCCCGCGTTAGCCTACAGAAGAAACTTCCAGGCCACACTAGGACTCTTACACCTTGTTCTCTGGGAAGAGAGCATGAGTGACGGGGGCTACAGGAAGGTGGGGTGAAGCAAAGTCAACATTGGTACCCCAACAAGAATTCCAGTGTTTATGACCTGCTGCTAGCCTGGTAGAAAAGGCTTTCTCTTGTTAGGCTCCAACTGAGGTTGGAAGCCAAAGAGACATCGTTAATAGTAAATCCTGGAAGCCCCTTCGCTTCCTTTACTGAGTAGGGAACGTGAAAGGGTGTTCTCTTTAAACCTGGGGTAGTCTCCAGGCTGTGTGTGTCTGAGTTAATGGGGAACCAGGGAAGGGAAAGGAGTCTGTTTACTCTCTGCCCTTCTGGAATTTCCTGCAGTTCCGTTTCTCTGTGCACCAGTGTTTCACAGCTATGTGCAGAAGGAACACTGACCTGTTAATGAATGCCCTGCTTATTTTCGCTTTCTTCTGATGGGCCTGTGGGATCAAGGGCAGAAGGAGGCAGGAAGAAGGAGGTTTGTTTGCTCCGTTGAACAGCTCTGTTCAGGCCAAGTTAGTCACGTCTTCATAAGGCTTCTTCTGAGACTCCTGGCCCGAGAGGACTTGGTCTCCCCTAAAAGTATCCTACTTTGTGTCCTTTTTCTCAAATTTCCAGGTTGATCCTTCCATTTGTATTCTGAGTCAGGAAGAAAAAGGGAAGAAAATATTTTTCTTTTTATAAGATAGAAGTGTATATGTGCACATGCATTTTGAGGGGTATGAGGGGAGGGAGGGACAGTCATGATAGAAGATGATTCTAAAGTAGAAAGTCCTTTTGTACTTGGTGGTGAGACTGTCCAGGTAGGGGTTCTGGATTTAACTGAACTGCATTATAAGGGCACAGTTTGGCAGTTCTGGTATATGTAATTTCTTTTTTCTTCTTCTGTGGGAATGAGGAAGGTAGCTTCCATGCTCTGTTTATCTATACTTTATTGGTACCATATGCAAAAAACATATTAAAAAGTTCAAGTCAGGAAAGGGAAAAAGTAACTCTTAGAAAAATATTACTCATCCTTGTTGCACGTAACGACTCTTCCCAATAGGAAATTATTAACCTGAAGCCACTTGCAAATCTGAAGCTTTGCAAGCTTCTCAAAATAAGAGTCAAGAGCTACTCCTTAAGCAGCTTGATTGTGTATTTTCCTCCTTTTCGTTTTTCAAGATGTGTAGGTAATGTTAAATTTGTGTGTGTGTGTGTGTGTGTGTGTGTTTTAAGTTTACAGTCTCTGTTCTTTAGTATGCTGGCTGAAAAAACCCCCAAAAACTATCCTGGAAAATGTCAGGCATCCACAAAAGTGGCAAGAGTAGTCCATGAATCCCTGCTTGCTGAGGTGGTGTGTGCTTCCACTGGAAAGCACCTAATGTCTTCTTGTCTCTCCCAGTTTGCCAGCTTTTAAAGAGATTTCCTGGCACAGTACTTGAGGATTTTCCTAATTCTTATCCCCTAGCTTCTAATATCTAACCCTACTGCTGTCTTTGACCTCCAGAAAGTAGCATCACAAGGTATTGGTAACCAGAGGGTTCTTGTAGAACAGAAGAGAAGAAATAGGCTGGCTAAAGTTCATATGCATTCGGGGCCTTAGCTTTCTTCAAGGAACTGAGGTCTCTTGCCAGTGAAAAATTTTCATGGTATATATATGTTCCACTTGATTGTAATTGAACCTGACCTCTTCCAGCCATGCACTAAGTGGGCACTTTTTGCAGCCCCTGCCGGTGATGTGCCCAGAGCTTTGATTCCAAGAGCCTGGTGGGCCAGTGGAGCTTGGCTGGTGTGCTAGGTGGGCAGCCACAGGGCTTTCTTAACACATGCTGGCAAGGAGGAAAGGGGTATTTCCCTCTGGCACCCCATGCCCAGGAGACACTGCCATCACCTGGACTGGCTGCCCGCCATGACCTCCTCGCTGGCCTCATTGGCTTCCTCTCTGGCTCCTCCTGCAGCCAGTGTGATGGCGCTGCCACAGGTGTCACCTCCCTTCCTTGTTCACAACCCTCTGGTGGCTCCCGGTCTCACGCAGAGTAAACGCCAGACACTTCGCCCAGGGTTCCAAGACCTTTCTTGTGAGTTCCAGCTTCCCACCACCCTCATCTTGCTTCTGTCTTTGCTCATCCACTCCAGCCACAGCGGCCTCCCTGCCCTTGCTCAGACCAGTCAGGTGTGGCCCCTATTTGGGGCTCCTATGTCTCACTTTCTCTCTGCCTGGAATACCCTTCCTCCAGACAGAGACATGGTGCCCCTGCCTCATTCTTCTTTAAGTCTTTGCCTCACTGTCACCTTCCTGGTGAGACTTTCTTACCAACCCAGGGCCTCCTTCTGCCTGTCACTCCCCATCTCTTTCCCTCCTTTCATTTTTTTTTTTTCTACTGCCTTTGCTGCAGTCTAATGGATTATGTGATGTACTAAGAAAATGGATACTGTCTGTTTGCCTCAGCTAGAATATAAACACCCAGGGGCACAGCATTTTGTCTCTTCCGTACCTGTTGGATGTCAGAGACCGGAAAAGTGAGTGCTTGCTTGCTATACATGTGTAAATGGCACGACCGCAGATGGAGCAGGGCCGCAAGAGATTGAAGGAGGTCAGTGAGCCTCCGATGCTGAATCTGGTTCCAGTTCTGGAACTCAACTTATAACACCCATGTTTTCATCAGCTTTTTGATTTTTGAGCAGTGCCTGAAAAGGTCTGGGGAAGACCTGGTGCAAGAGAAAGGCCCTTTGTGGAGTGCATGGCATGGCTGGAGTGAAACCTGAGGGCCCCAGAGGCGAGGTGGCTAAGGCTGCTATTTATAGCTCAGATTCCAGTATATGTTTTCCAGCCACACTTCTTTCAGCCTCCCCTGTATGCTCGAGTCTGTCACTCAATTAGCTAATGGTTTCTTTAGTCCCATTATGCATTGTAGGGTTCTCCTGGCTCAGGTATTTTTTTTTAAAGAGAATAATAGAGTGTTCTGTTCTCAGAGGTTTAATTTTGTAATAGCCTTGCCAATTAAAAAAAAAAACAACCCTTTCCCAACTTTTTAACATGCAGTTTTTTCAACATACAAAAGAATGAAAAGAATAACACAGTGAACACCCAGGTGCCCTCCACCAAGAACCAACACTTGCTAAGAACTTGCTGCATGTGTTTCACCTCTGTGTGTGAGCCTGTGAGTGTGTGAGCCTGTGAGTGTGTGTGCATTTTTTTTTTTCTCCCCGAACCACTTGAAGGTAAACTGCAGATATCATGACACTTCACTCCAGAAAACTTGTCTCAGTTCAGTTCAGTTCAGTTCAGTCCCTCATTCGTGTCTGACTCTTTGCAACCCCGTGAATTCACAGCACGCCAGGCCTCCCTGTCCATCACCACCTCCCGGAGTTCACCCAAACTCATGTGCATCGAGTTGGTGATGCCCTCCAGCCATCTCATCCTCTGTCATCCCCTTCTCTTCCTGCCCCCAATCCCTCCCAGCATCAGGGTCTTTTCAAAGGAGTCAACTCTTCGCATGAGGTGGCCAAAGTATTTTGATTCCAGCTTGTGCTTCTTCCAGCCTACAAAACCATGAGAGTGAGTGCAGATATCATCCTAATTTCTCTTGGATCTCCCAAGAATGAAACCATTCCTAAATACAGACACAGTGCCATTACTGAACCTAAGAAAATAAATGGTAATTAAAGACATCATTCAATATCCAACCTGGATGTGAATTTCTCCAGTCGTCCCAAGAATATATTTTTCAAACTAAGACTTAGCCAAAATTCACACAAGACATTTGGTAGTTATGTTCCTTTAAATCCAAGAGTCTTCTTCCTACCTGTCCCACCTCCCATTTTAAATGTTTTTAATGACATTGGCTTTTCAAGGAGCCTGGGATAGTTGCCCTATAGATGTCCCGTATTCTGGGTTAGTCTGATTGCTGTCTTGTGGTATCGCTGAATTTGTTCCTCTGTTCCCTTATTTCATGTAATCTGGGAAGGAGGTTTAGTGGCCTGATTGGATTCAGGTTAAATGCTTTTGTAAGAAGACTATTTATTTATTTATTTGGCTGCGTTGGGTCTTCATTGCTGCCCAGAGACTTTCTCTAGTTGCCCCTCGGCATGTGGGATCTTCCTGGACCAGGGATTGAACCCATGTCCCCTGCTTTGGCAGGTGAATTCTTAACCACTGGACCACCAGGGAAGTCCTATAATAAGACTTTGAAAATGCTGTTGTGTACTTCATCCTGTAACACATCAGGAAGCATGTGGGTGTTGGATTGTCTTGCTGTTAGTGATGCTCAGTTCAATTACTTGGTTATAATACTAACAGCCAGAGATCTCTCTGAAGTGTTTCTCTTTTAGTAAATAAAGCATGAGCGACTTCACTTTGACTTTCCACCTTCATGCATTGGAGAAGGAAATGGCAACCCACTCCAGTGTTCTTGCCTAGAGAATCCCAGGGTTGGGGGAGCCTGGTGGGCTGCCATCTATGGGGTTGCACAGAGTCGGACATGACTGAAACGACTTAGCAGCAGCAGCAGCAGCAGCAGAGGGTTATGTTCTTAGTTTAAAGGGATCTTCCCTGGGGGCTCAGCATTAAAGAATCTGCCTGCAGTGCCAGAGTCTTGGGTTTGATGCCTGGGTTGGGGAGTTCCCTTGGAAAAGGGAATGGCTATCCACTCCAGAATTCTTGTCTGGAGAATTCCATGGACAGAGGAGCCGGGTGGGCTATAGTCCATGGGGTCGCAAAGAGTTGGTCATGACTGAGCGACTAATACTAAAGAGAAAAACCTCCCCCGTCACTGGCTCTTTTTGAAAGTCAAATGTGTCTACAAGACTTGTAAGGTAACTTCTGAACCTACGTGTGTATAATGACACTCGACAAGGTGAGCAGGTAATTGAGTTGGTGCCTTGACATGAGCCCAATGGAGAGGGAAGTGCAGTCTGTGCCCCTGGCTTTGTCAGAAGACCACAGTGGGGGTGGCTGTCAGGAGGTGGAAATTAGCAGCAAGAGACCTTGGGTTCTTCTAGTTTCCTGTCAAATGTTATCATCCCTCCAGGAAGGAGAGAGGAAGGTGCCTACACTCTCTTTGTAAAGTGATGGCCTTTGAGATCCCAAGAAGGGAATTGAGGAGCCCTTCTAGAGTGCCTATCCCAGCACATTTCCTCCAGTGGCATGCCAGACATCTTTAGGAAGTGTCCTAGAAATACGATGGAAGACCATTTGTCCTTGTGATGGATATGTGACTGACCTTGGAAGACTTTTGTTGACTCTTTTGCCGAAGCCTGAAAAAGGCTTAGAAAGGTCAGGAGAAGAGTGACTGTACAATGAATGAGTTAGATCAAGAGAAATTTGGACTCTCCAGCCTGAAAACAGGACCATCAACAGGGAGATAATAGGAACTTCCCTGGCAGTCCAGTGGTTAAGACTCCATGCTTCCAGTGCAGAGGGCTCGAGTTTGATCCCTGGTCAGGGAACTAAGATCCCACGTACTGCATGATGTGACCAAAAACAACTTTCTTCTAAATTAAAAATTATTAAAGGAACAACACAACAGGGGCATAATAAAGATGACAGCTTACCAGGAACCTACTAGATACTATTTAATTCTTAACATTTGTTCTCTGGAAAGTGTGTTCTTACTCCTCCTGTTTTGCAGGTAGCGAGACTAATGCTCAAGGTAAGTGCTCCAGCCTGCCTGACTGGTACTGTGCTTGAATCCAGTCTGCTGAACTGGTACTAGTCTTAGACCTCTGAGCTCTACTGCCTGCTAGGGACTTATGCCCTGGATCTCAGCATGAAGACTGGGGAGATGCTCCTTGATTAAAAAAAGAAAAAGTAAACATCTATTACCTCATAGTCTCAGTGTGTCAGGTTTGGGGAATGGCTTAGCTGGGCAGTCTGGCCTGAGCTGTTCCATGAAGTTGCACTCAGTACCCCTGGGTGGGCTGCAATAATCTGAAAGCTAGACTGAGGCTGAAGGGTCCATTTCCAGGGTGGCTCATTTGCATGGCTGGCAAATGATGCTGCTGGTTCAAATGCCTCTCTTGGACTTTGTTTTTTAATTGGAGGATAATTGCTTTACAATATTGTGTTGGTTTCTGCCATACATGAGCACCATCCAGCCAGAGATACGCGTATGTCCCCTGCCTCTTGAACTTCCCTCCCACCTCCCACCCCATCCACCTCACCCCGGGTTGTCAGAGAGAACCTGATGTGAGCGCCTGTGTCATGTAGCACATTTCCAGTGGCTGTTAGTTTTACATGTGGTACTTTATGTTTTTGCCTGCTGCTCTCTCAGTTCGTCCCACCTTCTCCTTCCCTGACTGAGTCCACAAGTCTGTTCTCTCTGTCTGCGTCTCCACTGTGAAACTGAAAGCGTTACTCAGTCATGTCCGATTCTTTGCAACCCCATGAACTGTAGCCCACCAGTTCTCTGTCCTTGATATTCTCCAGGCAAGAATACTGGAGTGGGTAGCCATTCCCTTCTCCAGGGGATCTTCCCAACCCAGGGATCAAACCCAGGTCCTGTATAGCAGGCAGATTCTTTACCATCTGAGCGATTTCCTGCCCTGTAAACAGGCGCATCAGTACCATCTTTCTAGATTCTGTATCAGTTCAGTTCAGTTCAGTCGCTCAGTCGTGTCCGACTCTTTGAGACCCCATGAACCGCAGCATGCCAGGCCTCCCTGTCCATCACCAACTCCCAGAGTTTACCCAAACTCATGTCCTTCAAGTTGGTGATGCCATCCAACCATCTCATCCTCTGTCGTCCCCTTCTCCTCCTGCCCCCGATCTATATATCTGTTAATATATGATATTTGTTTTTCTCTTTCTGACTTACTTCACTCTGTGTAATAGGCTCTAGGTTCATTCCCTCATTAAGACTGACTCAAATGTGTTCTTTTTATGGCTGAGTAATATTCTGTTGTATACATGCACCACAACTTCTTTATCCATTTGTCGATGGATATCTAGGTTGCTTCCATGTCCCAGCTATTGTAAATAGTGCTGGAATGGACATTGGAGCACATGCGTCTCTTTCAGTTATAGTTTTCTCAGGATATATGCCCAGTAGTGGAATTGTTGGGTCATATGGTTCTATTCCTAGTTTTTTTAAAGGGATCTCCATTCTTGGACTTTTGAAGGAACTAGTTTTCAGGTTACAAGTGTTCTTTTATAGAAATTTGAATAAATTTTATTTTTGGTGTGCTGGGTCTTCCATGTGGTGTGTGGCTTTCTCTAGCTGCAGCAAGCGGGAGCTCCTCCTCACTGCATCGCAGGGGCGTCTCATTGTGGGGGCGTCTCTTGTGGAGCACAGGCTCTAGATGCTCTGGCTTCCGTGGTTGTGGCACATAGGCTTAGTCGCTCTGCAGCATGTAAAATCTTCCCTTACCAGGGCTCACCTGCATTGGCAGGCTGGTTCTTAACCACTGTGCCACCAGGGAGGTCCTATAGAAGTATTAAAATATGTATATATTTATTTATTTGGCTGCACAAGGTCTTAGGTGTAACATGTGGGATTTAGTTTCCTGACCAGAGCGCAAACACTGATCCCTTGCATTGGGAGCATGGAGTCTTAGTCACTGGACCACAGGGAAGTCCCTCTTGGGTCTTTGAAGAAACTAGTTTTCAGACTACACATGTTCATTTCTAGAAATATTTGAAACTCACCAAGCCCCTTGGTGAAACTGATTGAAAACAGACTCAAAAGGATTCAGAGAGATCCATTGCAGGGAAGAAAAGTTAAAGGAAGGGAGAGATGCCTTGAGAGCTCAAAAACCTGAAGGATAACTGATTTCTACCTTAGATCCTTGAATTGATCAAGACTTTTTTTTGGGTCTAAGTTCTTAAAGGACTGTATCTGTTTCTTAGAGAGATGCAGGGCAGACTCTTTTTGGTGGGGGGCGGTTGTGTCTAGGAAATGCTCATGGAGATAGTTATTTATACATACCCTGCCTTGTTCTAGAAAACCAGCTTATAATAATACAGTAGCAACTAAGAGATAAAATGAAGTGGTGGTTTGATGGGTAGTGTGGGCATGGAGGGAGGTTGGAATATATGGCATTTTCCTGGTCTGGCTTTGTAAGATGTGGAGAGGCGTGGAAGGACTGCATACTCTTTGGAAGTTCTCATAAACGCCGCCCTTTCTCGGTAATTATTGAACAGCCCTGAGCTGGAGGCTGTGGATCCCGGGCAGTAACTGGATGGAGGCCATTCCGTGTGGCTGGTCTCAGTGGTGGGGTCGGGTGTGTGTGTGTGCAGCAGTTTTCAGCTCCCCTGGGGTTTGGTGCCTTTGCCTCTTGTTGGCTTGTTCTGTTTCTTCTTTGCCCATAGGGCTGAACTTGCCTCGTGTTCTAGGGGCTGGGTAACTCTGAACTGCCCTCTCACCTCAACTCATGGAGCCAGGTGTCTGTTAGTCTCTCCTTATGGAACTCAGCCAGGACCGTGTAACTGGGGGGCTAAGTTGCCCGTACTGAGCTTTCGTTGTAAACTTTTTTTGCCCCTTATTTCAAAGCAAAACATTTCCAGGATTGAAAATTTAAAAACAACTATTTTAGGGCTTCCCTGGTGGTCCAGTGGTTGAGACTCTGTGCTTCCAGTGCAGGGGGGCGTGTGGCAGCGCAGGTTCAATCCCTGGTCAGGGAACTAGATCCCGAATGCCTTGAGGCATGGCCCCCCAAAAAATTAATTTAAAAAACCCAACTTTTTAGCCCAAATAAAAAGTCCCTACAATTGTTTATGTAGAGATGATTCCTGATGACTTTTCCTTAGTGTCTCTTGACCTGTCTAGACTCTTTTCGCTCCCACTCTATACTGGTTGGGGGATGCTGCTTGGAACTGCTTTCTTCCTCTGCATATCCTCAATACCTTTTACTCTTTTCTCTCGGTCCAGCAGATATAAGCAAACATATAAGGAATTACCTAGCAAACCTAATGCTCTAAGGTGTTTAGAAGGAAAAACAAGCACATCCTTCCCCACCAGCCTGATACAACAGTTAGGCATATTCCTCCGTGATCCTTTTTCCATGCCTTCAGACAAGTTTGAAGATGCAATGAAAAACATTGCCAGGGAAGCCAGAGTTGGTGAAGTGGGAGCTCATAACTTACAGAATCTTAACCTTGGTGTGGGTTTGCGTTTGTCCATCCACATTGCTTTTTGTGTCCAACAGTGGAGAACACACAGCTGACCCTGAACCTGCAGACAGAGAACAAAGGCGGTGTTGTCTCGGGTGGTGAGCTGACAATTTTCCTGGACGGGCCGACTGTTGATCTGGGAAGCGTGCCTAATGGCAGTGCCGTGACGGATGGTGAGTGCCGCCCTGCTCCCCAGGGCTGTGCTGGGACAGGGCAGGGTGGGGTGGGGCAGGGCAGGGCTGAGGAGGTCGCCAGAGCTTGGTTCTCTACCAGATATCTGGGTTCAGGTACTGCTTAGCCGGCCCTGACTCTTCTGAGCATTGTGGATCCCAATCATGACATGATTTTTCAAGGACTGCTTTCTGATAAAGGACCAAAATAAATGTCAAGTCTTTGTGAGTGAGAACAGAGAGAAACATCTTTTCATCCCACATGGACTTTGGAAAATAAAAGATTTTTATTAAATGTTACTTGGGCCCGGTTTTCTTCTTCCCAACCCACTTAAACTCCCTGGGGAGCTTGAGAGTGTCTTTTATGAGATGGTCTTGGTTGGGAGAGGGGAACTGTGTGTATCAGAGATTCACACCAGCAACATATAGGCAAGAAGCAGGGAAATCAGAGAGTGGTTCCTGCCTCGTCCTGAATGTGGGCGGTTTGTTTCTTTTCATCTAGTCTGAAATTAGTCACCTTTGGATCTAGCAGGAAATTATTTCATGACGTCTGAGGTCTGAAATGGGTTGGCTCTCTGCATAATTTTTTCTCATTAAATGTGATGTAACTGTGGCGCTTTCCAGGCCCCAACCAGGCTTTCCATGGGTGCAGGGGGTGAGATTTGAGTTCTGTCTCAAAGGCATTTGGGTGGAGTCTCAGTGACTGGATGGGCCTTACTGCTACAGATCCTCTCTCAGCTGGGCTGCATGGTGCTTGGGGCGCTTTAGGTGCATCTAGAGAACACGCATCATTCACTCATTCAGCGCATATGTCCATAATTGGGCACTGGGTATGTACTAGCTCCTGGACCAGGTGCTGGCCAGATGGCAGGGGTAAAATTCACCTGGTCTCTGCTCCCTAGAGCTTGTGATCTACTTGGCAGGGGCAGGGGATGTTAGACACCAAACAAGTAAATGCACAAATAAGTATATAATCATAACTGACCTGCTATGAAGGAAGAGTGCTGGGCGGTGTGAGGTTCCTCCACTTTAGGGGAATCTCATCTACATTAGGCACCCAGAGAAGGTTTTCTTTGAGGACGCTGCGATTTGCTAGAACATGAGTTTAGGCAGGCCAAGGTGGGGATGTGAGGTGTTGGGGTGGCTGAGGAAGAGGTAGAGGGGTTTCAGGAGCAAAGGCTCTCAGATGGAAGCGAGTGTGGCCTTTCACAGCCATAGGAACGGCCAGTTGGATAGTGAGGAGTGCGAAGAGTAGAGTGGTGGGAGATGAAGCCGGTTGGATCACACAGCCTCCAGATCTCGATAAAGATTTGGAACCTCAACATAAGAAGCAGAAAGCTGTTGAAAGGTTTTTAATCAGGAGAGTGTCATGATTTGATTTAGATTGGATCTGATCTGACTTTATTAAGTTTTTTAATTTTATTTTTAAAATATTTATTTATTTTTTTGGCTGCATCAGGTCTTCATTGTGGCCCACGGGCTCTCTAGTTGTGAGCTTAGTTGTCCTGTGGCATGTAGATCTTAGTTCCCCGACCAGAGATGGAACCCATGTCCCCTGCATTGGAAGATGGATTCTTAACCCCTGAACTGCCAGGGACGCCCCTGATTTGGCTTTTCAAAAGCTCGCTAATTGCGATGTGGAGAGATGCCCCAATTCCTTGCCCCCACTTGGCATGGCCAGCATCTGGCCTCTGTCTCACGTGGTGTGGTTTCACATAATGTATAAGGCAACGTGCTTGTAAAGTGCCTGAGACGTTCTTGAAGGTCTTGAGGAAGAAGAAGTGTTTCCCGGGTTTGAGCCCCTTTGTTCCTTGGCCCTAGTCAGATCTCACCTGGCCATCCCTGTCCTTGTTGGGCTGGCAGCTGCAGCTTAGTGGACACTCGCTGTTCCTCTGGGGTGGAAACACGCAGTTAGTGGTGTTGCCGTACCCATATCTCGAACAGAGGTGTGAGCTTCTCAGTTTCTTTCTTATGATGGATCCCTTTTCCAGGTTCACAGCCACCTTCGAGAGAATCCAGTGGGACAGCCGTCGCTCCAGAGACCCGCCACCAGCCCCCCAGCACAAACTGCTTTGGTGGGAGATCCCGGTAAGACATCTTCCTCCTGCCCTGTGAAGGAGAGGGAGCCAGGAGTTGCTCAGAGCTCCTGAAAACATGTGGGAAGGTGACGAGGAACAGTTTATGTTAGAAACTGTCAGAAATTTCCAGAGAGCTTGTAACTGACTTGCAAGACTTATAAGTATGTCAGTATGGTCCAGAGGGGAATACACAACTCAGGATTCTCAAACGGGTCAGTGGTTGCTTGACAAAGATGGGGATGGACCAAGGTGTTTATTGCTCAGTTGAGCAGAGCTTGACTGCTTTTTGATGATCAGGTACCATGGCCACAGTTATCCTTCCAGGAAATACAAAGGAACACTTAGAGCAGTGGTTCTTTTTTTTTTTTTCCTTTTTATTTAGGCTTGCTGTGCAAAGATTTTCTCTAATTAATGACGAGCTGGGGCTGCTCTCCAGTCGCGGTGCACAGGCTCCTCATTGCGGTGGTTTCTCTTGTTGCAGAGCATGGGCCTTAGGGCACACGGGCTTCTGTAGTTGTGGTGCACAGGCCTCGCTGCCCCAAGGCCTGTGGGATCCTCCTGGACCAGGGATTAAACCCCTGCTACTTGCATTAGCAGGAAGAGTTCTAACCAGCAGACTACCAGGGAGGTCCTCAGAGCAGTGTTTTTGTGTATGTGACATTTTCTCTCTGTACAGTTTTGTTTGTGGGGATGATCCATGATTCCCTTTGGAGTGCTACTTCAGACTTCCTGCACTCAGAGTCTGAGCTGTATTATACTTGTTATATACACATCACAAATGATATTATTTTTAGACTTAATTTTATTTATTGACATCCCCATCTTATACCTGTGTTAATGGTGCATACTCATCTCCATGGCCACTGAATTCCCAGGCAGGGAAAAAGTTTTAAGTATATTAGATGGGGAGGAGTTTTTATTATATATTGTTTATTGTTTCATTGTTTGTTACACTGTACAAAATTCCTAGACATTTTGAAGAAATTTTCAGGAAAAGAATCATATGGAATGTAGTTTGTAAACCAGAGAGCAGGTGGATGGTAAAATCTTCCCAAACAAGTCCTGGGGCGTGGGGGAATAATGCTTTAAGAAACAGAGTATATAGCGAGCTGGGGCTGCTGTATACCCACAGCATCTGGAAAGACTGCACTGCAGACAGCGATCAGCCTGTCTGGATTTTGTGGTCTTGAGGGCTTGTGAGGTCTTGAAGGCGAGCAGGCGTCAGGAACAAGAGAGGGTTAGACGTTCGGCTCTTCCGTCTATAGCATCATTAGGAGCAGAGGTACCATTTCCCTGTTGTCTCTTCTCCAAGCTTCTGCAGAGCTCTGGCCTCATATCCTGAAGATGGGTCACCTAGTCTATCATGGAAAAGAGAGACTTTAAGTTGGGAAAAGTAGCAGGGTCTCACAGGGTGGTGGTGGTTTAGTTGCTCAGTGGTGTCTGACTGTTTGTGACCCCATGGACTGCAGCTCACCAGGCTTCCCTGTCCTTCACTATCTCCCGGACTTTGCTCAAACTCATGTCCATTGAGTTGGTGATGCCATCCAACCATCTGATCTCTGTTGTCCCCTTCTCCTCCTGCCTTCAGTCTTTCCCATCATCAGGGTCTTTTCCAGTAAGTTAGTTCTTCACATCAGGTGGCCAAAGTATCGGAGCTTCAACTTTAGCATCAGTCCTTCCAATGAATATTCAGGATTGATTTCCTTTAGGATTGACTAGTTTGATGTCCTTGCTACCCAAGTGACTCTCAAGAATCTTCTCCAGCACCACAATCTGAAAGCATCAATTCTTCAGCATTCAGCCTTCTTTATAGTCCAACTCTTACATCCATACATGACTACTGGAGTCTCACAGGGTCAAGTACCAACAATACAACTGGCAAATCTTGTATCAACAGTGGCAACATTGGCACCCAGAGCTAGAAAAACAGAATTGGGTGCTCACTGTGAGAAGGCTGCCTCTGAGCCCTGGTGCTTGTCACTGCCATCTTGGTCTCTGAGCTGACTTGAAAAATTTTTGTCAAGCACAACTGATGTCACTTAATTTGGGGCTGGAGGAAGGCAGTGTTCAGCTCTTAACAGGTTCGGACTTAAGTTCTTGAGCTATTTGTTGCTCTCTGAAGTTCTCTGATGGGTAGACCTTGAAACTCACATATCTGGATAGGGTTCTTTGTGCTCTTGTTTGTGTTGAGGGTTGTTGATTGTTAGAGCAGTAGCCAGACTTCAACAGAAAATCAGTCGCAACTTTGCCCACAACACACAGTGGACATTCACTGGTAGTTAATTGTCAGTGGACAGAGTGCTTACAGGTAACTGAAGCCATTTGGGAGCCTCCTCTATCCGCCTGGCTACTGCTGCATTTTCCATGTGTGGTCTGTGAATTTTCACAGGCCTCTGCCATCTAGGTATTCATTGTATGTTCGCATGGAACCCGTTGCCATTTGGTGGCAAACACTTGGATGTGTGGCCTTTATGAAGTCACCGTGCACACAGGGAGTGGCAGGGTAGTCTACTGGATGAGTGTGAGGCTCTGGCAGCAGATGGAGACTGAATCCTGACCTGTCATTGACTTGCTATACATTATTGGGCAAGTCATCAAACTTCTCAGCCTCTTAGTCTTTTCAGGTGTAAAATGGGGGTATCGCCTGCCTCACGGGATCACTGCAGGAATTAATTGGGATGAGTTAGGTGGCTCAGATGGTAAAGAACCTGTCTGTAATGCAGGAGACCCGTGTTCAACCCCTGGGTTGGGAAGATCCCCTGGAGAAGGGAATGTCTGCTCACTCCAGCATTCTTGCTGGAGAATCCCATGGACAGAGGAGCCTGGCGGGTTATAGTCCATGGGGTCAGGAAGAGTCAGACATAATTGAGTGACTAACACACAGTACCACCTGAGGGCCTTGCACACAGGCATTGCACAGTAAAGGTGGCCAGGGCTTGCATCTGGAAACTGTCTTTCACGCCCCACTTCCCTACCCCCAAACCTGGGACGTAACGCATGATGAAGCATTCCTGTCCAGGAGTCTGTAGTTAGGAGGGTGATGAATCAAACCTTCAGGACTCAGGGACAATCCTCCGCTGTCCTTGGTTTCCTGTGGCAGAGAGAATGACGGGCTTCGGCCCGCCGCCTCCCAGACTAAATATTTAGCTTTCGTCGTCTGAAAGGGTAGGTTTTTCTTGGACTTGGGTGCTGTTCTCCATGATCAAAGGTGCTCTGATGTGCCCATGAAGGTGAAGATTGCAGTGCGAAAGCAGCCTTTTCCTATCCTGCCCCTGCTTTATAAAGCTACAGAACTGGAACCGTGTAAGAGCTGCATCTTCAGGATTCATTTCCCCAAGTTCATCCAGCAGCATTTCCAGGTGCTTGCTGAACAGGACCTCATAGCGCCGTCTCCTCATGGGATCTTTCCCACTCGTTACAGGTCACCAGGTAGAACATCTTCAGTTATTTTTCCATTTGGGCTGCCACGTGGAAGCCAGCACGGTGTCACCACCCATGGCATAAAGTTATTAGCAGACCAACCACCTTAGTATCCACTCAGTGGGTCTGGTTGAGTAAAGAAAGAGTTAATATCACACACTGTTGTATAGTCTTGCAACGAAATGCTGTCTGGTAGCAAAAAAATGGGGAATAGAAAGTTAATATCAATGTCTTGGAATCTCAGAAACATAATGTTGAATAAGAGCTGCAGATGACAGAAAAAATGTATAGTATAATGTCATTTATATAAAGTTTAGAAATGTAAAATGAAACCATGTGTGTATATATATATTTTTTTTTTATGGATACCTTTGTGGGTGGTAAAACTGTAGAAAACAGAAGGGAATCATTAACCCTGAATTCAGGAGGATGGTTGTCACTGGTGGGTGGGTTTAATGAAGAAAGAGCACAATGAAAGCTTCTGGGTACTGGGAATGCTATTTCTTAGCCCAGGGTTTTTTTTTCTTTAACTGAATATTTAATATATTCTTTAATTTGCATGATATATTTCAAAATACAGAAACTATCATCTACCAATCTAGGTAAGCTGAATAGGGATGGTGTTCGGTAGCAGAGATTGTTGTCTACCGCTGAGGCAGATAGGTTTCAGAACTTTGGGTTTCTCCAGGCTGGATGACGAGCACTCGTTTCTCTTCCGCCCTGTTCATCTTTACAGCAGTGGAGCTGGTGATTCTAAGACGATGCTCCACGCTGGCCTTGGCGGCTGCGCTTCCACCACTTAGAGATATCAGGTGGGAGAATGTCATCTGGGCCTTGGGAACAGGATCCAGATGAAAGCTGGCCACTGCCAGACCGTGTGTCAGAATAGCAGTAATCTTGGTGGCCCGAGAGGGCCAGTCTGGTGCCGTTTTGTGTGTGGAGTGGGGGCCATTGCGTGGGGTGCCCAGAGCTCTGTCTGCACGTGTAAGGGACTGTGTGTCAGAATAGCAGTTAATCTTGGTGGCCCGAGAGGGCCAGTCTGGTGCCGTTTTGTGCGTGGAGTGGGGGCTGTTGCGTGGGGTGCCCAGGGCTCCGTCTGTGCGTGCACTGTCCCGGCCTGCGTCCTCAGCCCGTGTTCCCTGTTCAGTGTTGCGGAGCCCCCTGGGAGAGTGTGTGCTAGTTGGCACTGGGAAGGCCTTCCACACCCTCCAATAATCCCCCAGTGTTTGTTTTATTTTGCTGGAATGAGGGCTGACTTGGGAACCGTGCCTAAGTCAATTCAGGTTCTGCAGATCTCCTGTGTGCCCGGTGTCATGCACACGTTGCCTTGCACGAGGCTTGCCAGAAGCATGATGTCTGCGTTCCACATGCAGTCTTCATGACATATGCAATGTATGTGAAGTTTCACACCATGGGAGGCTCTGAGAGAGAAGAGATGAATGTGTGGAGAGGAAGACACTTGAGGAGAAGGAGGGCGGAAGTTTGCAGAGAGACTTGTCCAGCGTCCAAGGGTTCAGTACAGTGGCTTAGGGGCTAACGGTGGTAACTAGAGAAGCTAACAGTGGGGTGAGCATGGAGGGAAAAAGAACCCAGCAGGGGAATCCCCGATGGTACTGGCAGACCTCTTCAGAGATACCGTCAGGTGAGAAATAGTTGGGAAATTCCAGACTGAAGGTGGAAAGCCAGAGCATCGGAATCCCTCTGTGGTTTGCTGATTCTTCATCACCTGTGATTTCACCCCCTCCTCCTTGGCTATTACATGAAAGCAGGGAGTTAAGGTGGTGTCAACTGATGGGTGAAACCATCATAGGACTGTCTGTGAACTATGCTGTTGCTCCAAGCACAGATTTAAGATTCCTTCTGACTTGCAGACAAAAGGATAAATATCCTTTGACATCTCTTATATGCAGAATCTAAAAAGAAATGATATGAATAAACTTACAGAACAGAAAGAGATTCAGACTTAGAGAATGAACTTATGGTAGTGGGGAGGTGGGAGGGAAGAGAGAGATAGGGAGTTTGGGATGGGTGTGGACATACTGCTATATTTACAATGGATAACCAAGACGGACCTACTGTATGGCACATGGACTTCAGTTGAATGTTATGTGGCAGCCTGGATGGGAGGGGAGTTTGGGGAAGAATGGATGCATGTATATGTATGGCTGACTCCCTTCACTGTTCTTCTGAAATTATCTCAACGTTGTCAATCCTTAATTGGCTATACCCCAAAACAAAACAAAAAATTAAAAAAAAAAAAGATGAGAAAAAATTTCTTCCAACTTGAACAACTAGCTCCTCTGTCTAGAATCCCTATAGATTTTCCATCGTCCTTCAGGGAAATGGTATGAGCAAATGGGAGAATGTGTTGAATTTGATTTTGGGTTCATAGAGGTTTTCACTTATAGGCCTGAAATCTGTGAAAGAGATCTTGGTTAAGAAGATACAGGGGCTTAAATAATTAATTTATCTTTATTACATACTATATACATATTTATAGTAAGAATATGTGTGAATGTACATGAGTGTGCATGAGCATGTTTGTGTGTGTGTTTGGTGTGAAGGGCTGGAGGCCTCCGTTCCCCATCAGCCATCAGTATTGGACCGTGTTGGTCAGAATCTTCATTTTAACAAGCTCCCACACAGTTCTTTGACACGTGAGTTCATACCCTCCTAGACAGAGTTTTCACCCACCCTCCTCTCCTCTCTTTCTTTTATCCTGCTCTGATGAAAGCATATCAGATTTATTGACTCCCTTGCCTTGGCATTAGTGACCTCTGGAGATTTAAAAGCTCTAATCTCAGAGACATGGAAAGGCCCAAGGTCTCTGGTGAGCTCTAAATAGCTCATCAGCTGTGTCTGCAGACAGCCTAGCCCAGAAAGGAACTCCACCGAGCGCGAGGCTGCTGGAAACACTGCTGGAAGTCCCTGGGGGACCAGCGACGCCCGGAAAGCAGAGCTAATGGGAGCAAGAGGCAGGTGGGAGCTGAGCCTCCGGCGCGGGGCCGCGCTCTGTCATTGCTGCCCACTGCCGCCGGTCCCGCCACGGAGATGGCTAATGGTGCTTGATTCAGAACTGCAGTTAGTTAGATCTGGCCATGCTGTGCCACTTGAGGACGTTAGTTCCCCAGCCAGGGACTGAACCTGGGGCCCCAGCAGTGAAAGCACCGATTCCTAACCATTGACCACCAGGGAAGTCCCTTCAGCCTGCAGTGATGTGGCAATGTCACCCTGTCAGCGTACCACTGATCCAAATGTCTTTATGGTCTCCATTCAGGTCTCCCGCCCAATAACTTCTACTTAAAATCTAGCTGTAGGCTCATTACAATTGCTGGGGAAGAGATAGGAGCAAGAAAAGGAATATGAGTAATTTGTTTACTCGTATAGTAATAACTGAGACCCGGTTCCTGCACAGAAGGAGCTTGCAGGGCTCTCTTCTGAGTAGATGGTATGTAAGGAATAGGGTTGACACCATGGACAAGAGCTACCCTGCATTCCCAAAGCCGCACATTGAAAAGTCATCATTGAGATGAAGTACACATTTATTTATATGTTAATTTATTAATTCTGCACTGATTAAAATTATGCATTATTGTACTTTTTCTGTTTTAGGGTTTTGTTTTTGTTTTTTTGGCTGTGCCACGTGGCTTGTGGGATCAAGGATTGAACTCAGGTTTATGGCAGTGGAAGCACAGAGTCTTAACCACTAGACCAGCAGGGAATTCCCTATTGAATGTTTGTTTATTCAGATTCGTTTTATCTCATTGGTCTTTATTGGAGGCAGTTTTTGTTGGAGGCAGTATTTGTTCCACAAACATGAATGCCAGGCTGTGAGCTGGGTTGTAGATAAAAAGATAAAAAAGTCATGGCCCTTGATGTTGAGGACTGACATCTGGTGGGAGACAGAGTTGACAGTTCCAGTGTAGTGCGATGGACCCCACAGTGGTGGTGAGCGAAGCTAGTAGAAAGTTTACCTAAATCCACCAGGGGATAATAGGGGAAGACATCACACGTTTGATCTTTATTTTGAAGGCTTTTGCAGACCAGTGAAGTGGGGGAAAGGGAAGTCACTCAGGCTGAGGGAACAGCGTCGGCAAAGGCAATTGAGAACAAGAGAACTTGGCACATTTGGACATATTAGTCATTTGGTAATGTTGACACAAGATATTCAGGATGATAGCTGAAGCCAGCCATGGTCTGCAGGTCAAATCCAGGCTGCCACTTGTTTGTTTGTTTAGAGCAGTGTTTGGTTCACAGCAACACTGAGCAGCAAGTACAGAGATTTCCTACCTACCACATACACACAGCATCCTGCAGTGGGGAGCGTGCCGTCAGCGTCCCACACTAGAGTGGTTTGTGTTCAACAATCGTTGAACCTACATTGACACATCATCATCCCAAATGATAATGAGAGACTTTATCTCCCAGTGTCCATAGTGTATATTAGGGTTCACTCTTGGTGTTGTATACTTTATGATTTTGACACATGTATAGTGACATGCATCCACCAATATAGCATTATACAAAATAGTTTCAGTGTTCTAAAGATCTCCTGTATTCTGTTAACCATTGATCTTTTTACTGTCTATATAGTTTTGCCTTTCCTAGAATGTCATCTAACTGGAATCATAAAATTTGTAGCTCAGATTGTAGCCCTTCACTTAGTAGTATGCATCTGAGGTTCCTCTGTGTCTCTTTATGGTTTGATAGCTCATTTGTTTTTTAGAACTAAATAATATTTCTGGTCCCATCACTTCATGGCAAATAGATGGGGAAACAATGGAAACAGTGACAAACTTTATTTTTGGGGGCTCCAAAATCACTGCAGATGGTGACTGCTGCCATGAAATTAAAAGATGCTTGCTCCTTGGAAAAAAGTTACGAACAACCTAGATAGCATATTAAAAAGCAGAGACATTATTTTGCCAGCAAAGGTCCATCTAGTCAAAGCTTTGATTTCTCCAGTAGTCATGTATGGATGTGAGAGTTGGACTATAAAGAAAGCTGAGTGCCGAAGAATTGATGCTTTTGTGATGTTGGAGAAGACTCTTGAGAGTCCCTTGAACTCTTGCAAGGAGATCCAACCATTGATCCTAAAGGAAATCAGTCCTGAATATTCACTGGAAGGACTGATGCTGAAGCTGAAGCTGCAATACTTTGGCTACCTGATGTGAAGAACTGACTCATTTGAAAAGACCCTGATGCTGGGAAAGATTGAAGGTGGGAGGAGAAGGGGACGGCAGAGGATGAGAGGTTGGATGGTATCACCGACTCGATGGACATGAGTTTGAGTAAACTCCAGAAGTTGGTGATGGACAAGGAGGCCTGGCATGCCGCATGCAGTCCACGGGATCGCAAAGAGTTGGACATGACTGAGCGACTGAACTGAATTGACTGAAATAATATTTCATATTCTGGACATACCACAGTTTATTTATCCATTCACATACTGAGGGTCATCTTGGTTGCTTCCAAGTTTTGACAATTTTGAACAAAGCTACTGTAGACAGCCCTGTACAAATTTTTATGTGGACATGTTTTCAACTCCTTTGGATAAATACAAAGGAGAGCAATTGCTAGGTTGTATGGTAAGAGCAAAAGAGTACTTTTAGTTTTGTAACAAATTGCCAAGTTGTCTTCCAAAATGGCTATACCATTTATATCCCCACCAGCAACAGATGAGAGTTCCTGTTGCTCCACATCCTCACCAGCATTTGGTGTTGTCAGTGTTCTAGATTTTGGCCTTTCTAATAGGCATGTTGTGGAGTCTCATTTGCATTTCCCTAATGACCTACAATGTAGAGCACCTTTTCATATACTCATTTGCCATCTATATATCTTTTTTGGTGAGGTGTTTGTTCAGGCCTTTTGCCCATTTTTAAAATCAGGTTTTTCCTTTTCTTGTTGAGTTTTAAGAGTTCTTTGTATATTTTGGATAACAGTCTTTTATCAAGATATGTTTTTACAAATATTTTCTTCCAGTCTGAGTCTTGTCTTATCCTCTTGACCACTTCTTTTTGTAAATAAAATTTTACTTGAATACAGCACATACTCATTCATTTGGGCTTCCCAGGTGACACTAGTGGTAAAGAACCCGCCTGCTAATGTAGGAAACACAGGTTCGGTCCCTGGGTTGGGAAGATCCCCTGTAGAAGGAAATAGCAACCCACTCCAGTATTCCTGCCTGGGAAATCCCATGGACAGAGGAGCCTGGTGGGCTACAGTCTGTGGGGTTGCAAAAGAGTTGGACATGACTTAGCAACTAAAACAACAAACTGCTTCCAGAACCTAGCTGCCTTGTTGTCGGAGAGTCTACTAGCCCCTGGAGTGAAGGGGTAGGAGAAGGGACACAGGAGAAGGCAGAAGAAGGTAGGAATGTCTTGACACAGTGGAGGCCAAGGCTAGACTCAGGGACCTAGAGGATTCCTAGATTCAGGTCCCTAGGACCTAGGGATCAGGAGGATTGCTGTGGAACTGGAGAGAGAGGCGTGGAGGACTAGCGGCAGGTGGTGACTCCATTGCAGCATGCAAACACTTGGTTGCAGCATGTGGGATCTAGCTCCTGGACCAGGGCTCATATCTGGGGCCCTTGCATTGGGAGTGTGGAGTCTTAGTGACTGGACCACGAGGGAAGTCTGAAGCTGTCACTTTAAAATGACTTCCCCCATAATGGTCATGATTAGTGCTTAGCAGGCTCTGTGGAACAGTGGTACTGAGTGACTCTGGGGCAGAGTCATTCCTCTCAAAGTGTATCCATAGGAGGAGAACGCAAGCCAAACCTAGGAGATGCAGAGGACCACAAAGTGTATTCCTGACATTGAACAGTGGTACCAGTATAAGGGTCTCCATGATTTAGGGGGCAGGGGTGAAATTTCTACTTTAATGAGACCTGTATCTGGATTCTAGGGCTTCTCAGTCCTAGAAAACTGTAATTGAAAGGGCAAGAGTTGGGACTTCCCTGGTAGTCCTATGGCTAAGAGTCCACACTCCCAATGCAGTAGTCTAATCAGGGAACTAGAACCTGCATTCTGCAACTAAGACCGGGAGTACCCAGATAAATAAATAATCAAAAAAAAGAAAAAGACAACGGAAGGGAAAATGTTTAGAGAGAAGTCAGTAAAGAGTATGGATCTCAGAGAAAAGACTTGAGTCACAGGAACTAGTGCAGTTTGGGTATGTGATGATCAGAGATCGGAACAGAACTGACTGGAAATGCTTTGGACAGATGTGGATGGTGGGGAAAAGGACTGCTGAAGCCATGGTGTTTGTGGCTGTGGTTTGGTGTGATGAGGTTAGACGTTTCCTTTAGGAGTCTGTTGGCCCTGCTTGGCTCCTTTCGAAAGTGCCAAGGTCTGTGGAAGTGGAGATTTAGGGTTTGGTTTAGCGACTGCCTTTATGATGGCATACTCAATAACCTAAATAGAACGACTTTTTTTATACACTGGAACAATTCTATATTTAGGTTTTTCACTTTGCATTAGGTAAAAATAGTTACAGAACTAAAGCGCAGAACACATCACAGGATTTCCTGAAGTTGTTATGTACCCATATCTACTGAAAATATAGCGAAAATACTAGTCTCAATATTCGGAGTCTCCTATCCTTATTCCTATTTATGTGTTAGTTCACTTCATTCTGGCATCTGCCCCCTACCATCCTGCCAAAATTACAGCCGCAAAGGCCCAGCTGGCCTTGTCTGCAGGTTTGATCTTGTGGCCTTGTTACAAAGCAACAGGATGCACTATGAAATAATGCAGTTGAGAGAGGTATGGTTAAGAAGGCGACCTGTAAGCAAAGCCTTGAAGAAGGTGAGGGATTTCTCCATGAGGCTCTCTCGTCAGGGAAGACTTTGGGCAGAGGAGTGGCTCTTGCCAAGGAACTCAGCTGGGAGTGGGCCTTTGGAGTTGAAGGAGGCCAGTCTGGCTGGAGTGGAGGGAATGATGGGAAAATAGGAGGAGGTGATGGCAGTTAATAGGTGGGGCCAGGTTGTATCCAAGAATTTCTGCTTTGTGTATTTAAAGGTTTTATTCTTGGACCCGCTATATAAGTTTGAAATATGTCTTATGGGTGAATTGAAATTTTTATCTTGTGATCCTCTCTTTTTCTAGCAAAGTTAAAATTTTATTTGTTCTGGGCAATAAAAAGGAACAGCGTTAAACAACATGGATGACTCTCAAAAGAATTATGCTAAATGCAAGAAGCCAGATATATAAAAGACGTCCTTGGCAGTCCAGTGGTTAGGAGTCCACGCTCTCACTACCTGGAGAGTGAAAGAGAAAGTGAAGGTCGCTCAGTCGTGTCTGACTCTTTGTGACCCCATGGACTATACAGTCCACGGAATTCTCCAGCCCAGAATACTGGAGTGGATAGCCTTTCCCTTCTCCAGGGATCTTCCCGACCCAGAAATTAACTGGGATCTCCTGCATTGCAGGTGGATTCTTTACCAACTGAGCTATCAGGGAAGCCTCACTGCCTTGGGGCCAGGGTCGATTCCTGGTTGGGGAACTAAGATCCTGCAAGCCAGGTGGTAGGGTCAAAAGTAAATAAATAAGTAAAATAAAATGATTAAGATGGTAAATTTAAAAAAAGCCAGACACAAAAGGCTACATTCTATGTGATTCCATTTATATAACTTTGTGGAAGAGGCAAAATGATTGGGACAGAAATCCTGTTAGCAATTGTTGGGAATTGAGGGGAAGGATTGACTACCAAGGGCACCAAGAAATTTTGGGGGGCAGTGTAAGTATTTTATATCTTGATCGTGGTGATGGTAACACGATTGTATATGCTGGTAAAAGTCATTTAACTCTACCTTGAAAGGGAGTGAATTTTACTATATGTAAATTATGCCTGAGTTTTAAAAATCATTAAAAAAGTTTGTTTAGTTTGGTATTAGCATAACTTCCCCAGCTTCCTTTTGTTTTGTATTTTCTTGTCATATTTTCTGCATCCATTTAGTTTCCACATTTTTGGTGCTTATATATTAGATAGTGTTGCTTGAAACATCATTGAACTGGATTTTTAACAAACAGTACAAGGAGGGTGGCAAGTTGGAAGAACTAGATGAAGGGGACTAAGAGATGTAGACTTCTGGTTATAGAATAAATAAGTCATGAGAATATAATGTACAGTGTGGGGAATATGGGCAATAATTTTGTGTTCACTTTGGTGGCAGATGATTCCTAGACTTTATATACATCGGTTCAGAATGTATATAAATGTCAGATGACTTATGTTGTATACCTGAAACTAATACAGTTTGTATGTCAGCAATACTTCAATTAAAAAAAAAAAGATTGAAAAACAAACCCAAACCAGTATAATACCTTGTATCTTTAAACTGTCATGGCTGGTCCATTTGTTTCTGTGATTCATGATATCTTTTCATCCTCTTGCCTTTTAAGTGCTGTCTGTTCTCCTTTCTTTGTCTCTCTTTGCTAAGCTAACTGGCCACTCTAAGCCTGTGTTTGGCCTGCCTTTTCTTTGTCTTTATGAGTTGAAGGTATCTTTGGCTCACGGATTATTTGATAATGGAGTGTGAAATTCTGCACCTAACAGCGTAGAGAGAACAAGAATTTCTTCCCTGGCTCCCTGTCTGAAGATTTTCTGTTTGGACTGGGACTTCTCTTGGACTTTCATGGCACGTCTATGTGTCGGGTCTGTTTTGTGTGCTCATAAATGGCCTTTGAAGGTACAACTTTCAAATGAGAAATTGACAACAATTTTTAACATGAGATTAGTGAAAGTCTAGAGCGGAGATGGTGTGAATCACTACTGTTTGGTGAAGGAGAAGGGGAGATGAAGAACTATGGTTGATTTTGTTCTTTCTCTTTAAAGTTTTTCCCTTTAAAAAAGGTAAGCAAAACCTTTATTTGAAATCACACCTTACAGTTTTGCTTTACATGTAGAGAAGAATGATGAAATGGGGACTCCTGAGGAGTTGGTTTTTTTCTCTCCCATCTATAGCACTCTTGTTTCGAAGGTGGGGAGGGGTACAGGGGGAGTTCTCAGCCAAACTCCTCTGGGCCTTATGCATCTTTGTGTCCCCACCAGGGCCCGGAACAGTGCTCGGCTGCACGTAGCAGCAGCTCAGTGAATCCTTGTTGAGTTGAAAGAGTCTTGTGTTCCTGCTTCTCACTTGCCAGGACTTCAGGGTGGGTCTTGCTACCAGTTTACATTCCTTGGCACCTCGACTCCCTGAGAAGTGATGGTTTCAGGGGCACAGGGTACAGGGGAGACTTTTTATCAGGACAGCCTTGTCTTTCTAAAGCTTAGCGAGACCGCCAAGAGGGTGGTGGATTCCCCCTGGTTTTTTTTTCTGGCTGCGGCATGCAGGATCCTGGTTCTCCAACCAGTGCTCCAGCCCACGCACCCTGCAGTAGAAGCATGGAGTCCCAACCTCCGGACCACCAGGGAAGTCTCTGCTCCTCCTGTTTTATTTATGCTTCATGATTGATACTCCCACTTTGAACTTTTTTCTTGGATTGTTCTTTTCAAGTCCTTACAACTTCGATGGTTAGCACTGGAATCAGAGATAAGCTGACACATAAATACGTCTTATTTGGAAAAAGCATGTGTAGTAACATCCATGTTCCTGAACTCTACCAGGAGAGAGTGTTACTTACTGACCCTCTGAGAACAGTGATGTCCCACATATAGATAACTATTCACATCCCCAACTGATGATTGAAATGTCAAGAGTGTGTGTCTCATGAAGGATATTTGGATCACAGAAATGGCACCCCTGTGAGATGAGCACTGATTCCACAGGGCATTGCCATCTCTCTTTAAGACCTCCAACTTGAGTAAGGCCATGTGCTCAGCAGAAATTCAGGCTGTGTGATATGTCATCACAGTCCCTGGTTTTATGCATTGAGGTGGGGTGTCTTTGGGAGGAGGGGCATTTTAGAAAATATTCCTGCCATAGAAGGTGTCTCTTAATTCCCATGTTCAATCGCTTGCCTAGTCTTTACCTGTTGGAGAATGCTTGAAAACTGTAGCTAGAACAACAACAACAACAAAACCATGATAAATAAAATCTGGTTGGATGTGGAGACTGTCTTGCAATTTTAGTATATGTGGCACACAAAAAAGTGTAATGATATGATTTTTATTTGTAGACCTTGGTTTGTAGACTAGAGAACGTTTTTACGTGATGTTGAGGGCTAACCTTTTTGGAAGACACTAGCTCTGACACTTCTCAATACCTACTACCTTGTGGATTCCGTCTCTTGGCATAGATTCCATTCTTTAAAGAGGTGGTTGGAGACAGGGAGGTGAGGAGTGACTGGATTGCCAGGAACATGGGAAATATTAGAGGTTACAGGCCCAAGAGTGCTTTTGTACTTGAGAGGTTGCGTCTTTTATTCATTCAGCAAATGTTTCTTTGTGCCTACTGTGAGGCCAAGCAGATGCTAGGTGCTGGTTATACAAAGTTATACCTAAACAGACATGGCTTCCACCTTCATGGGCCTTGTTGAAGTTAGACATTAAACAGATAAACAAACATAAATTACAAATAGAAAGGCTAAGTCCCTTCAGCTGTTCACCTGAAACTGTCACAACATTGTTAGTCGGTTATACCCCAATACAAAATAAAAAGTTAAAAAAAAAATGCCATTAAGGAAAAGGATAGAATGCTATGACAGAGAAGTCAGGGAGTTTAGTGCAGCCTGGGAGGTGAGGGACATTTAGACCAGGATTTGAATGAGGAGCCAGCTGGGCGAAGAGTCCAGAGAAGAGGATGCCAGTGAGTCGATCAGCAAAAGCTCCAAATTTCCCTTGGGAGGAGTTTAGAGGGAGGTTTGGAGGAACGTCTGATGAACATATTCTTTAAGGAGTGTGCCTCCTTCCTGCTGAATCCCTGCCTTTGTGATTTGTTGTGTCAGAACACTTAGAAATAATGTCCTGGGCACTGTCATTCTGGTACTGTGTGGTCCTTTCAGGTCTGTGGCTGTAGCTCAGGGATGTTCTATGATAGGCCAGGTTCAAGCAAGAGGTGATGCCAGGGGGAAGAAGGTGGAAGAGCCTTTTCTGGCCCACCTATAGCAGAAGTTGGAGCCCCGTGTTCAGGGTCGGCCCCCTGCAGCTTCGTGCTGTGTATCAGTGGAGGTTGACAGTCTCCTGAGCTGCTGGAGCGTCCTGTGCCCTTGTACCATCTCAGGACATGGGACAAATAAGTGAGGGGCTTCTGTGTTCAGGGAACCCCAGGTCATTCCCTGCTGCCCCAAGTGGGGGTGGGGTGGAATGAGACACTAACCGCTTCCGCTAGAAGCCCAGCATAAAACCTGGAATGAGATGAATCAAAATGTAGTATATAGTCTCTCTTAAAGTGAATTTTTCAGTCTCAGAAAGCTGCCACCGTTGAGAATGTTTCTCTGTTCTCCAGATTGTGCAGAAGTAAATCGCTTGTCTTTCTGTCATGCAGAATGGACTTGGCAGTTTCATTTTTACCTTTCCTGTCATTTCTGAGGCTGGCAGCCAGAGGTAGGGTGTGGAATGGAGCCGTAAATTACCCTCAGAATGATTCCAGCGGTCCCATTTTTAACTCTTAATTGCGCCTTTCCCTTTTCACCTCCCCCTTTTACCCCCCTCCCATTCCCCCCCCCCCCCCCCCCCGCTCCTTGTCCACATTTGAATGAACAGGAAGAATTGAGGAGGCTGCATGTAGGTGGGAGCAGGTTTGCTTAGTGACGCCTCTCTGAATGATGGAAACCATTTCTTTTCCCATCACTGCTTCCCATTTTTCCCTCCATGATTCTATTTTAAGTGACTGTTTTTTTTTTTCTGAGTCTTTTACTGGAAACAGGCCCAGCCTCACTCATTTTGTTTCCATGCTGCTATTAAAAGACAATGCCCAGTTAAGAGGACTTGGAAGAGGGGCAGGATGGCCACTCTCTTGCTTCTAGTCATCTAGGCAAAAATCAATTCCCTGGATTGGGATGTGAGAACAGTTTTAAGTTATTTAGGCAATTTTAACTTCTGTGTCTGTTTTTTTTTCCTTTAATAAATTTAAAGGGAGGAAAAACCCCACTATCAGTGGTTCTGCCCAGAAACTTCTCTTTTGCCAAGCTAATGGGCTTGAATTCTGAGGTCAAAGAACTTCCCTTTATATTCTGGGCCTCTTTTACCAAGATATAAAAATATGCTTGGCACCCAGTATCCGGTCAGCCATGAATTCTTGACATTTGCAAGAGATGTGTCCTCGGGCATTGAAGAATCCCTGTATTTATTAATACAGAGTGTTTGTAGAGTTCTGAGTATTGCCTGAATATATTCCCTTCAAGGTTCTTGTTTTCTGGGTGTTTTTTGGGGGGGCAGATCCCCTAGAGAAGGAAATGACATGACAACTCACTCCAGTATTCTTGCACAGAAAATCCCATGGACAGAGGAGCTTGGCGGGCTACAGTCCATGGGATCACAAAGAGTCGAATGGGACTGAGTGACTAACACACACATATCCTCATACCATACTTAAGTTTTCTTTTAAAACTTTTTGATTACTTTAAAAATTTTTCTCATGTGATGAGTTGTTTTTGCAGTGACTGAAACACACAGATTGCTTTTTAAAATGAAGATAGGTCTGTGGAGGTATAATTTGCATACAGTAACATAAACCCTATGCAGTGTACAGTTCTGTGGGTTTTGATGGAAGTATAGAGTCTGGTGTGTCCTCAGTCACTCAGCTGTGCCTGAAACTCTTCTTTACCCCATGAATGGTAGCCCTCTAGGCTCCTCTCTCCATGGGATTTTCAGGCAAGAATACTGGAGTGGCTTGCCATTTCCTTCTCCAGGAGATCTTCCTCAACCAGGGATCGAAACCATCTCCTGCATTGGCAGGTGGATTCTTTACCACTGTACCACCTGGAAGCCCATATGGTCTGGTAACCACCACCAAAAATCAAGATACAGAATGTTTCATTTCCCCCCAAAGTTCCCTCTTGCCCCTTTGCAGTCAGCCTCTACCTCTTTCTCCAGCTACTGGCAGATACTGTTTCCTGTCCCTGCAGTTTTACTTTTTCTTAAATGTCATAAAAATGGAATGATACACTCTGTAGCCTTCTGTGTCTGTCTCCTTCTGCTTCACATAATTCATTTGTGATTCATCCATGTTGTTTCATCATCAGTAGTTCATTCCTTTTGTTTGCTGAGTAGTGTTTCACTGTGTGGATGTACCACATTCGATCTGTTCATTCACGGATTTGGGTTGTTTATGGTTTTGCAAATTATGAACAGTCACCCAAAATAGTTTGCCTACAAGTTTTGTATAAACATGTTTTCTTTTCTCTTGTATAAATACCTAGGCGTAGGATTGCTGGTTGGTACACTAAGTGCATGTTTATAAGAAACCGCCAAACTTTTTTGCAAAATGATAGTACCACATTGCATTCCCTTCAGCGGTGTTTGAGAGACCTGGGTGCTTTGTGTTCTTACTAACACTGTTTACTGTCAGGTTCTTTTGTTTTGTTTTTGTGTGTGTGTGTGTCAGGCTTTTTTGTTTGTTTTTACTTTGTCCGTTCGTATAGTTGTATGATGGTATCTCACTGTGGTTTTAATTTGCATTTTCCTAATGACTTGATGGCGAGCGTTTCTCATGTGCTTATTCGCTGTTTGTAGATCTTCTCTTTTAAAACTTTTTGGTTAGTTTTATTGGTTTATTCTTTTTATTATTGAGTTTTAAAAGTTTCCTTATATATTCTCTATAGAAATTCTTTATCAGGTACATATTTTACAAATAATTTTTCCCAGTTTAGGGATTGGCTTTTCATTTTCCTGGTAGTGTTTTTGAAAGGGCAGAAGTTTTGAATTTTAATGATGTGCTTTTTAAATCCATTTCCTCACAAGGGATATGATAGACTTACCAATCCCAAGTTCTGAGCCACCACCAAATTTTGAAGTTCATATTTTAATTTAGCAGAAACTTTTCTTTTTCTATCTTGTGAGCTATTACTTCTTTTGACTCTTCATTTTGTTTTAACTTACATTACCGATAGTAAGGCTGCTTTTTTTTTTTTAAACGAAGTTTTGTTTATGCTCCACATAAACTATTGCATATGTGATGGTGATCAATAAAGCTGCACTGGTTGATAGAGCTAAGTTACCTTTAGGCTCACTCACTAGCCAGTGACTCCCACACACCAGCTTCATAGGGAGTGATGCAAATTTGTGTCTGAGCAGAATTATCGATCACTGCATTTCCCCTAGCATGTAGATCCTTGAGGTCAGGAACTCTTTATTTTGTTGCTAGCTCTAGAACATGGCCTAATAGGTCAGAAAATAATGATTGAGTTCAAGTTACTGGCTTTCATGAAGGACAGTGCCAAATATCTCACAGCATTTGAGGCTGTGGCTCTCAGGGTTAGCTGAGGACCAAGGCCAACAATGAATGTCAAAGCTTGAATGGCAAGGGACAGCCAAGAGCCCTCTCCTGGGGGCCTCACTTGCATCAGATCGTTTTCTGGAACATGGGGAGATAATCCCAGGACCCAGACCTTGACTGGTATTCCTTAGGGAGGCCTTAGTTTCTGACCTGAGAGACGAACTTAGGTAAGTTCACACCAGCATTCTGAGAGAGCTGAATCTCGGTAACTAGAGGACTCAAAACCATTTGTGGAGTTTTGCTGTTCCGCCGCCTTTTGACTACCCCAGGCTCTGCATAGCTGTTCCCTCCTGCCCCCAAAATGGCAGAGGCATCAGGCCAAGGTTGAAGTCATTGGCAGAGCCGTGGCCAGGCTGCCTGTGGTGGAGCCCAGCTCATCTCCACCCATCACCCCACTTGCGTCCTGGTACTATTTTGGCTTATGGTGCGTGGTTTCAGCATTTGGGCCAGCTTTTTAATCACGACACAGTCCCATCTTTTAAGGGTTGAGTGAGTCTTCCCATGAGTTTGAGCAGGCTCCGGGAGTTGATGATGGACAGGGAAGTCCGGTGTGCTGCAGTCCACGTGGTCACAGAGTCAGACCCGACTGAGCAACTGAACTGAACTGGGTCCTCCCAAAGAAGCAACTGCTGAAGAAGATTTTCCTCAAACGTTCAGACCTTCTCTTCTTTCTAAGAGTCTTATTTTAAAGATGATTCAAGAGGGGAAAAGTAGAAGCTCCAGATTTAAGGGAAGGGAAGAATCTGGGGGAAGTGTGTATGTGTGTGTAAGGGTGTGTGTTTGGGGGAAGGGTGTGTGTGTGTCTATGTGTATGTGTGCGTGTATGTATGGTGGGCGGGTAGTGGGGTGGCCGTGTGTGTGTGTGTCTGTGTCTGTGCGCGTGTGTGTGTGTGTGTGTGGTGAGCGGGTAGGGAGGTGGCAGTTCACAAAAAGCGGTCCCAGCTGCCCCTGGTGCTGAGCTAACCCCAGTGCCGCTCCAGCCTGTCATTCCGGCTGTGGTGCTGTCATTAGTGGCTGAACCTTTCTGAAAGTGTTCTCTCTCAACTCTGACCACACGCCCTTTTCGGGGAAGGGAGGGAGGGTCCAGGAGAGTAACAGGACCCACCCTGTTGTCATGCCCAGCTGCCTTGCAGAGTCAAGGAGCCCAGGGGTCTGGAAGGAGTCACAGGCCTGTCAGAGCCCGTGTCTCAGGGTCCAGCCCTCTGCTGTGGGCTCTGAGCACCCAATCACAGAGGCTTTTTCCTTTTGTCCTTTTAAGGGGATTCTTGGCTGAAATAAACCTTCTATTAACCAATTTGATCTCTCTTAAGCTCTCAGCCCTCAACACATACACACACATTCATCAGCACTCCTGGAACTAGTCTGCACTCCTGCTTTCGATGAGGACTTGTGGTAAAATGCTCAATGCTAATATTCCTTCCCATGGAGTGGGGACTCTGAAATATTTTTCTTGACTGAGGTGTGGTTGACAGCTTTGATTTATAAAATTAGCTCAGGGAAAAATAAGATGGAAAAACAGTCCAAATTAAATCTTTATTTCCATAGCTTAGTTGTGCTCTCCTGTCCATTTTTAACTGCCACGCAGTCTTAGGTACCAAGGACTCCAGGGTTTGCTGGGTTGCTTTCTTCTTCTTCTTCTTTTTTTTTTGTAGTTTTGGCCTAAGAAAAACTTTTTCTTTTTAAATAATTGTGTTTCTTCCTCCCTCAAAAGGAGGCAAGTTTAATGAAGAAAATCAGAAAAACCTAGGAAAGCACAAAAGGAACCATCCATCTTCCCAGCAGCCAAAGACAGTGACTGTAAACATTTGGGTGTGTGCCCACTGTGTTGGAGAAGGTAGTCCTGGGGCCGCTCCCTTCCCCTGGGAATCTCTGAGTTTGTTGTGTTGCAAGATTTTCCCCAACATCCTGGACCAGAGTGTCTCACCAGCAGAGGTGCTCTGGTAGGTGTGGAGCCTTCCCATGGGGGATCTTTCTGCTCAAGGTCTTCATCTCACCGTTGGCCGAGTGCCCCATGAATAGCCTGAAAGGGATTCAACTTAAGTCCAGGCTTCCCCCCACCCCCACCCCAGCCTCCAACCAGGGAGCGTGGACTCTTGATCTTAGAGTACCTAGATTCAAATCTCTGCTCCATTGCTCACTTTCTCGGTGTCTATTTTCTCACTTGTAAAAGGGACATCATAATAGTCGGCGACCTCTAGGGTTGCCGTGTTAAATGAGATAGTATGTGCAAAATGCACAGCACACCGCAGGTACCTGGAACCTAATATTCTAGCCCTGCTAAGTCGCTTCAGTCGTGTCCAACTCTGTGTGACCACATAGACGGCAGCCCACCAGGCTCCCCTGTCCCGGGGATTCTCCAGGCAAGGACACTGGAGTGGGTTCCATTTCCTTCTCCAATGCATGAAAGTGAAAAGTGAAAGTGAAGTCGCTCAGTCATGTCTGACTCTGTGTGACCCCATGGGCTGCAGCCTTCCAGGCTCCTCTGTCCATGGGATTTTCCAGGCAAGAGTACTGGAGTGGGGTGCCATTGCCTTCTCCAATATTCTAGCCCAGTGCATATTAAATACTTCCTTCGTCCTTCAGTTCAGTTCAGTCATTCAGTTGTTTCCGACTATTTGCAACCCTGTGAACTGCAGCATGCCAGGCTTCCCTGTCCATCATCAACTCCTGGAGCCTGCTCAAACTCATGTCCATCGAGTCGGTGATGCCATCCAACTGTCTCATTCTCTGTTGTCCCCTTCTCCTGCCTTCAGTCTTTCCCAGCATCAGGGCCTTTTCCAATGAATCAGTTCTTCCCATCAGATGGCCAATGTATTGGAGCTTCAGCTTCAGCATTGTCCTTGCTTCCACACTTATTGTAGGTGGTATTCTCACTGCCCCTTGTCTTGTGGTTATAAATTGTTCCTGGACCTCTCTCTGCCTGGACAGGGGTGGTCTTTTCTTCCCTGGGTAGTATAGAAATCCTCTCACTGTTGAAAAGTTGTATGTAGTGATGGAGTAATAGAATAATCTCCCTTTGACGAAACGGAAACCCAAGGGTAGGGAAGCTCAGTCATTTTCATTGAGTGAAGGAAGTCAAGCTGTGACAAGACTGTGGAAACACATACTGCCTGTTGCCTTGCGTTCTCTGAAGATGTCAGACGGTCTCTGTTGCTGAATTCCACCACTTTTCCTGTACGGATCCCTCTCTGCATTGTTCCTCATTTACTTGCATAGTTACTGTTGAGTCACCTTTTGTAGGTAAAACATGGCAACATGCACGTTGGTTGAAGTTGTCTAATGCCCTTAACTTTTATTCCCAAGGCAGGCATGTTTCTAGCTATAGAGCAAATGGATTTGGATAAGTTTGGGGCTGCTTTTTAGGTTAATGGGAAAAATATGTTGTCTGTAGCCCATCCAGTGATTTTCTTGTTTACTTCCTACGGTCAAGCCCAATAAAAATAATGTGATGGTCACAGGATATTTTGCCAGTTATTTCAGATGTAGGGGCAATTCACTCTGGATTTGTTTACTTCAAGTGGAAAAATTTACCCAAAGTTACCTTCTGTACTTTTTACCAAGAAGGAAGCTTACCTGGGTTTCTCCGTTTGGGGCCAGCTTCTGTCAAGTCAAAGACCAGAAGGACTATTAGAGGGCTTATTTCCCATAAATAGTGAGAGAGAGGGAATACGGTGACTTAGGTGGGGGCACAGCTCGCTCTTCTTCATGGTAACTTATGTCTGTCTGTTTTATATTTTGAACCTGCAGGACGCACAGACATTCAAGTGGTTCAGCCAGACCAGCCACAGCAGCCGGAGAGCAGAGCCCCGGTACTAGCAGCCGGCACCACCAGCCCGTCAAGAACCCGAGCCACAGTGGCTTGGCCAATGGCACAGGTGAGTGACAGCGCAGAGCACCAGCCCAGACTAAAGCTGTGCTCACGTGGAGCCGGGACTCTGCCTGCCGTGTCAGAATGCCGGGTGGGTGAGAAGACTCCCAAACTAAGGTGGAATTTGAATTCATCATTCTTTCCATGACCCATCTTCCTTTCTCTCTGGCATAGTCTGTACAGCCAAGGTCATTCTCCACATGACTGCACTCTTCTCAAACCTTCCTTGGCACAGAAATAAAAAGCATTAATTTTTAAATTCATTTCTTATCGACCTTGGATTTCTTGAGTGGGGATATCTTTTTTAAGTGACACTTTTTTTTTCATTTTCCTAATTTATGGAAATGATCAGACTAAGGAGAAAGAAGGCTAAGTATTATTGTTAAGAGCTGGTTTAGAGAAGATGGTGGTGCTGTTGAGTGGGTTGGGATGCTGAACTGGGGCAAAGCCCTGGTGCCACCAGGGGGCCTCCTGTGGCTGTTCCATTGAGAGTATTTGTCCCATTTGAGAGAGGAGAGTCCTTCCACATCCACACTGAACTTCTCTGCACTTGATCCTGCTTCCCCATAAGTGGGAAGAGAAGGACCTGTTTCAAAACAAATCCATTTTTGTGCCACGTTTCTTCTGTCTCATTGGGACAGTGCTGAATTTAGAAGGGAAAAGCCATCCCCCAAAAGTTTATTCTTCTAAACATCTTGAGGATTGTCAAATCTTTTGTGATTTCTGGTCATTTGATGGTTTGTCTTAATTTGGGGCAGTTGAGCCATTTGCTTTGATAAACTGTAGGTGGAGGAATGCAAGTGTTTAAATCAGAAAGTGACAAATAATTTTGAAGATGCTTGTAGTAGCAGAAGTGTGGCAAGGACAGGAAATTTGGAGCAGCATAGCTTCTTCTTTTTAATAATTACAAAATTATTTTATTATGTTTACAACAATATTTAATTTTGAATCTTTATTTAGCAAGATCACTATTTAATATTTCCTTTATTTACTGGAAGTATTAGGTTAAAAATGAAGTGTCATTGGATTGAACATAGCAGCCTAGCTTCTCCATGCAAGCATTAGCCTGATGTTGTTACTGTCCTTTCTGTAGCAAACTTATTGAGCAGGAGGCATCGTTTGGGACTACCTTCTAATGACTTTCAGTTCTCTGGCAGCGCCATCTGAGGGCTCCAGAGCCACTGTGATAGCTTAGGGTGTCGGCCATGACGTTGTCTGTGGATGACTGCAGGACAGAGTGGCCTGGGTCCTGCGAGATTCACTGTCTATGAGGTGGCCTGACTTTCTCTCTGGAGTTTGGGACCTGCCTGCAGGAACTGAGTTGGCCAGCTGGCCCTGAGCCTTGAGGACGAGGAAACACTGGAGGTGAGGAGGATGAGTGGCTGGGCTGCCGTCTCGACCCACCTGGCACTCCTGTGCCAGTCACTGTGTCCAGGCACTGGCATTGCCAGTCACAGAAGCCAAGGGTGGCCTGGCTTCCCATCTGTGTGGTGGAGACGGCAAGGTGGTGGCCATGGGCCATGCCGGAGAAAACCAGGTGAGCACCATGGGCGCCAGTAAACATGCTTCTCAGAAAAGCAAGTCACCCTTAGAAGAGGGCAGGTGTTCACAAATGGGCGGGGAACTGGCTTTTGGAATCAGCTGTGACCTCGATGCCATGGCCATGATACCAGCCTCTGTGTCCTTCCAGGGGCCTCCATTCTTGTGATGCTGGTCTCCCTCAGCCATCTCTGCTTGTCTTATAAAGACAATTCCCTTCTATGGGTAGGAGTAGGTCCCTACTATGGGCACCCTACAGGGTGTACTCAATCCCTGGTAGGGGAGCTAAGATCTCCTATGCTTTGTGGCCAGAAAAGCAAGCCATTAAACAGAAGCAATAATGTACCAAATTCCATAAAGACTTTAAAAAAAAAATCCACATTAAAAAAAAAACAACCCAGCTATGGGTAAAATTACATTTCTATGGTTACGATCTTTGAGTCAGTCTCCTTGGATGTTTAAACAGGTCTGTGTTTCCCCTTGGCTTATTTTTAGGTACCTTCGCATATTGTCCTTATCTCCAGGAACATTATGTATTTCAGCAGACGAGGCAGGTGCCAGCCACGTCTTCTGAAAGCCAAGTATCTGTAACCCCAAACTGCCTTAGAGATGTTTTATGGTGCTGTGTCTGAATGTCCAAACCGCTCCCAAACCCGTCTGTGAAAGACAGTCATTGCACGTTAGGGATTTCTGCCTGTTCAAATACCAAGGCCTTGTCCCCTGTCTTGTCTCTCTCTCTTTTCTGCTCTGAAGATGGTTCACCATGCCTCACAGCCAGCCTGGACCTGGTAGGCTTTTTAATGTCTATCCAAAGGGTACAGAAAGATCTCAGTTTTCCTTTGGGGAGCAGACAGGAGCCCCCTCTCTTTGGCAGCGCAAAACAACAAGGGGGTTGTGGCTCCGACTGAGGACACCTCCATCCCTCAATATGTCTCTGTTCGAACTGTGAGGACTGGTTCCAAAATGGTGGTGGTAGTGAGCCGTGCCTCCAGGGAAGGTTTCCAGGGACCCACAAGATTTATTTAGCAAGCCTGTTTTTGGCTGTGCTCTGCAGCTGTGCATGAAAAAGACATCTGGGGCAAAAAGGGAGCCGAGTTCCAGGTGGTTTTTTCACGTTGTCACAACTATAAAGTATCCATTTTTTATAAAAAGAAGGTGAATGGCAGCCTGTCTGTATAAATATAATATTTCTAAGGTTTTAGAAGTGGTGGAATCGGGGTCTAGGACAATGCCATGGCACTTTACTGAGACTTGTGTGCAATGATTTACTTTCTAATTTTTAAATTGAAAACTTTATCCCTTTCCAAAAATTATATCTCTCACTCAATTCTCCCTTAAATGTGATTCCATGCATATAAGGTCGGGAGTCACACCCCGATTCTACATCCCCATGTGCAGCATGTGTATAACGCCCAGGGACTTGATGGCCCTTAGATTTCTAATTAATAAAATCAGGACAAGAGTTTATATCTCCTAGGCTTGTTATAAGGAATAAACTATGTAAGACATATAGCATGTCTCGCACAGTACCAGTACATAGTAGGCTCTCGATGTTAGCCTGGCAAATAATTTCATATGGTTATAATTATGTAGCATGGATAGACGTTCTTTTCTGCATTTCATTATTTTTTTTTTAAAGATGTTTTTGTTGTGGACCATTTTTAAAGTCTTTACTGAATTTGTTACACTGTTGCTTCTGTTTCATGTTTTGGTTTTTTGGCCGAGAGGCATGTGGGATCTTAGCACCCTGACCAGGGATTGAACCCTTATCCCTTCACTCTCACCTTCGCATTGGAAGGCAAAGTCTTAACCTCCAGGGAGGTCCTCATGTCATTATTTTTGATACACATGTCCATGTTTCAGGGTCTTTCTGTTTACTTTTTTTTAGTGGTTTCATACTGTTTATCAGTTAATATGCCATAACTCATATAACCATTTCTCAGTCCCTGTGCATTTCTCTTACATATAAGTAAATCCTGATGTAAACATCTTTACACACAACTTGGTTTCTTCTGGAATGAAGGTCTTGAGTCAAAGGATAAGTAAGTAGTGTTAGTCGCTCAGTTGTGCCTGACTCTTTGCGACCCCATGGACTGCAGCCCTCCAGGCTCCTCTGTCCATGATTTTCCAGGCAAGGACACTGGAGTGGGTTGCCGTTTCCTTCTCCAGGGGATCTTCCCAACCCAGGGATCGAACCCGGGTTTCCTGCACTGCAGGCAGATTCTTTACCGACTGAGCTACGAGGGAAGCCCTGAGTCAAAGGATGTGAACTTTTAAAAATCTGAAGTGTGTTACCAGATTGCCTAAATCTGGTGTTATAATAATCATATATGCCAAGGCATTGTAAAATTTTCCTCGTGGCATATGAAGCTTATTTTTTCCTTGACCTTGTAAATACTAGTTTGTCATTTTGCTAACAGGTATAGAGTCCCACCTCATCGTTTAAGCTTATTGTGTTTCTACAGTGATCAGTTGCTTTTCTCTTATGTGACTTCTTTGATAGTGTTCAGTTATTTGACTTGTAGAGTTATAGAGGTTAACTTTAGAGATTTATATAGTCTTTTTAGTAAAATTGTGGTAAAATACGCATAACATAAAACTTACCATTTAAGCCATTGTTAAGTAAATAATTTAGTAGCATTGAGTGTATTCCCAGTGTTGTGCAGCTTCATCACTGTCCTTTTCCAGAACTTTTCATCTTCCCAAACTGAAACTCTGTACCCTTCACCCAAAAGCATTCTCCCTTCCTTCTGTTCTGTGCCCCCATCCCCTGGAAACCTCTGTCCTACATTATTTTTGCTTATTTATTTAGGACTGCCCTGGGCCTTTGTTGCTCTGCACGGGATTCTCTAGTTGTGAGCAGGGTCTGCTCTAGTTGCGGTATGGGCTTCTCACGCAGTGGGTTCTCTTGTTGCAGAGTGCAGGCTCTGAGTGTGCGGGCTTCAGTAGTTGCAGCGCATGGGCTTAGCTGCCCCTCAGCATGTGGAATCTTCCCAGACCAAGGATTGAACCCACCTGCCAATGCAGGTGGATTCTTAACTGCTGGACCACCAGGGAGTCCTCTGTGTTCTACTTTATGTCTCTGAATTTGCTTATTCTAGGTACTTCATGTTTTACGTGGAATCATTTGTCCTTTTGACTCTGGCTTATTTCCCTTGCATAGTGTTTTCAGGATTAACCCATGTTGTAACAAGTGTCAGGGTTTTGTACCTTTTCCAGGCTAAATGATATTCCACCGTGTGTGTTCACCACATCTAATGCATCCGTTCATCTGCTAATAGACATTTGGGTTGTGTCCTCCTCTGGCTGTTGTGCTGCTGCTGTGGTGACTGTGGATGCCTGAGTCTCTGTCTGAGTGTGCTCTGGTTCTTTGGCTGTACACCTTGGAGGAGGGTTGATGGCTCATATGGTAATTCTGTGTTTAGCTTTTGAGGAACCTGCAAACTGTTTTCCACAGCAGCTGCACTCTTCTCCCACGGGCAGTGGATGAAGGTTCCAATTTTCCCACATCTTGGTGAACACTTGTTTTTTTCTTTTAATACTTAGTCATCCTAATGTGTGTAAAATATCTAGGTACACAAGTTTTACTGGTTATTTTTATGATTATTGTTTTTATTATATTTTTGTTTTGCCTTTTATCTCATTTTCTGTGGTTTTTCTAGAAAAGTAGTTAACTTAAAAAAATTGTGCCTGAGCATTTTTTTAAAACTGTTTGAAATTTCAACTTTTGCTTCCATAGTGAGAAGATTCTCTCTTGTCTCTGCTGCTGCTGCTGCTAAGTCACTTCAGTGGTGTCCGACTCTGTGTGACCCCATAGACAGCAGCCCAGCAGGCTCCCCTGTCCCTGGGATTCTCCAGGCAAGAACACTGGAGTGGGTTGCCATTTCCTTCTCCAATGCATGAAAGTGAAAAGTGAAAGTGAAGTCTCTCAGTCGTGTCCGACTCTTAGCGACCCCATGGACTGCGCCCACCAGGCTCCTTCGTCCATGGGATTTTCCAGGCAAGAGTGCTGGAGTGGGGTGCCATTGCCTTCTCCAGATGGAATAAATATTTTCTTCTGTTTTACGTTTTTTGTTCATGGTAAACTATCCTACCAGAAATTATAGTGGCATATCCGTATATGCATATGTATGTATACATTCATATTATATGCATAATGAAGGCTGAGTTTCAATTAATTTTTCCCTGTAGTGAGATCCTATTATCCTATGAACATTAGTTGCTTTTTTTTTTAAATTGTGGTGATGCTTTGTGTTTATCACTTACTATATTCTTATATTCTTATATGCAGTGAGTATTCATTTCTGGACTCTTTACTTATCCTGTTTATCTCTGGTCTTAAACCAGTCTTGTATGATTTCGAGTATCGACATGTTTTTTTAATGCCTGGAAAGGCTAGTCCCATCTTACTGCTTTTTCTCCATGATATGCTTTTTTCAAAACAAATTTCAGACTTTGAATGCTTAGGAACTTGAAAAATAAATGAAGGTGTAACTCGCTCAGTCATGTCGGATTCTTTTGCAGTCCCCATGGGGACTGTAGCCTGCCAGAGAAGCCTTTAAAAAATTGGTGGAAGGTAAATGGAAATTGTCTGAATCTATGTATTGACCAAGATGGAACATTCCCATCAGGTGACATAGTGTGACTTTATCCATTTTCAAGTTTTCCTTTTTCCATCTAATTTAATTGCTTTTCTTTATATAATCCTCACCCACCACCATGTCATGCTAGTTATGAACTGTTTTTCTAGTTTTGGTTGGTCTCATGAAGAGCTGAGTTGATCAGTTGCATTGGAAGGCATTGCTTGGGTTTCACGGGTGAGACATACTGACTGCTTTACCTTGTGTCATATGTTATGAGCTGGTCTTCCATTTAAAAAGCTTCCATTGTTGGCAGGCGCCTTTTCCACACCCGAGTGAGGGGACTGAAAAGACGTGTGTGTACAGTGAGAGTCTGTGCTGCACCACACACACACCTAAAGATCTTGGAACACACAGTGAGCTGGCAGCGTGTCTAGGATTAAGCAGAGGAATTTCCAATTCCTGATCTCTTTTTGGCTAACTGTGACTAGAGTATGTCTGAGCCCTCAATGAATATCTGATTCATAAAGTCACAGTGTTTAACCAGCATCACAGAGGGAACTTTGTGAAACACCCACAGTTGCAGAAATCAGGCATTTTGCCTCCTTACCCCATTTACCCTCTCATCTCGGTACCCAGCTTTTCTTCCCATATGTGAGAGCCATCTAAGCCATCTCTGTTTCTCTTTCCCCCAAACCCTTCCATTGTGTTTGTTTAGTGGTCTTCTGGATTTGAGTGCTGTTTCTGCTAGTTGCTTGCCACCTCTCTAAATGGTACTTCTGGGAGCCTCTATTTTACCTTCAGTAAAATGGGGATAATACCACTTTTCTTATGGGGTTATTAGGAAGAAAATGGAGCTCATGAGAGTGAACTTGTGAAAAGCAGCATGGGATCCTGGATTAGATCTTGAAATAGTAAAAGGACATTAGTGGAAAAGCTGGTGAAACCCAGATAAAGTCTGGGATTTAATTAATAGTAATGTACTAATGTTTTTTTTTTTTTTTAGCTTTGGCAAATGTGCCATAGTTAATCAAGGTAGTAATATTATATAGCATGGATGAAGGGCATGCTATCTTTGTACTGTGTTTGCAACTTTTCTATAAATTTGCAGTTATTCCCGAATTTCAAAATTTTAAAAAGAACCTGCTTTGCAATGATAGTGTTATCCAAATGTGAGGCACATTTATTTCAGATATCTTTTGCTAGATTATTAGTCCTATTAAATAAGTATTTGTTCAATGAATGTTTATCAAATGCTATTTTACTAAGTGCTATGACTGTATAAAAAAATATAAAATAAGCCTCTGCCCTATAGTCTGTTTCAGGGAAAGAAGCTGAAAAGACACAGTCTGCCAAGTGCTAACACAGTAGATGTCACAGGGACTGTGTGGCTGAGTAGCTGAGACCACAGGTACTGTGGGCTCTGCAGAGGGACCCGTCTGGGCTGAAGCAGTAGGAAGAGCCTGTAAAGAAGCGGGGCTGAGGTGAGCAGAGGGATGGAGGCAAGAACATAGGAGGTAGAGAGTAAAAGCAGCCAAAAACAAAGGAAACAAATTTTCCCTCATTCTCAAGAAGGATACCGTCCTTTGGGACAGATAAGTTGTGTACATCAGATAATTAGGATTAAGAGAGAACACTGGCTATATTGAATAGAGCTTAAAAGTAACATACAGCATTTCTCTAAGGGGTGGTGAAATTCTAGCTCCTCGTCTTTGACAGTCCAGTTTTTCTCTCTACATTAAGTCGTGGTTCAGGATCGTGCCCTGTCACTGTTTTACTAGGGTGACCATGGGGCAGTAACTGAAGTGTCTGAAATTTGGTTTCTCCTGACTATAAGCTGCGACGGGGTGGATTTAATTCTGAAATTCCAAGCCCTTACGTTCCAAGAACATGTGTATATATACAGGCATACCTTATCTTATCACGCTTTGCTTTATTATGCTTCATTTGTTGTTTAGTTGCCAAGTTGTGTCTGAATCTGTGTGACCTCATGGACAGTAGCCTGCTGGGCTCTGTCTATGGGATTTCCCAGGCAAGAATAGTAGAAATGGGCTGCCATTTCCTTCTCTAGGGGATCCTCCTGACCCAGGGATGGAACCCATGTCTCCTGCATCTCCTGCTTGGCAGGTGGATTCTTTACCACTGAGTCACCAGGGAAGCCCATTGTACTTCACAGATAACTAAAAAAAATTTTTTTTAAGCAAATTGAAGGTTTGTGGCAATGTTGCCTCAGGGCAAATCTGTGGCACCATTTTTCCAACAGCATATGCTCACTTTGTGTCTCTGTCATATTTTGATAGTTCTTGCAATATTTCAAACTCTCTACCAGCAAAAGAGTTGATGGTTAGCAATTTAGCAATAAAGTGCACATTATATTTTAAGACATAATACTATTGTACACTTGATAGAGTATCAGTTCAGTTCAGTCACTCAGTCGTGTCCGACTCTTTGCGACCCCATGAATCATAGCACGCCAGGCCTCCCTGTCCATCACCGACTCCTGGAGTTCACTCAGACTCACGTCCATCAAGTCAGTGATGCCATCCAGCCATCTCATCCTCTGTCGTCTCCTTCTCCTTCTGCCCCCAATCCCTCCCAGCATCAGAATCTTTTCCAATGAGTCAGCTCTTCGCATGAGGTGGCCAAAGTACTGGAGTTTCAGCTTCAGCATCATTCCCTCCAAAGAAATCCCAGGGCTGGTCTTCTTCAGAATGGACTGGTTGGATCTCCTTGCGGTCCAAGGGACTCTCAAGAGTCTTCTCCAACACCACAGTTCAAAAGCATCAATTCTTCGGTGCTCAGCTTTCTTCACAGTCCAACTCTCACATCCATACATGACCACTGGAAAAACCATAGCCTTGACTAGACGGACCTTTGTTGGCAAAGTAATGTCACTTCTTTTCAATATGCTGTCTAGGTTGGTCATAACTTTTCTTCCAAGGAGTAAGCGTCTTTTAATTTCATGGCTGCAATCACCCTCTGCAGTGATTTTGGAGACCCCAAAGATAAAGTCTGACACTGTTTCCACTGTTTCCCCATCTATTTCCCATGAAGTGATGGGACAGTATAGTGTAAATATAACTTATATGCCCTTGGCAAGCAGAAAAATTATGTGACTTGCTTTATCATGATATTTGCTTTACTGTGGTAATCTGGAATCACACCTGCAATAACTCTGATGTATGTCTGTACATACACACACACAGTTGATTGAGAGCAGAGAGGATAAGCATGGACGTGTAAAGTTGCAATGCTAGGATATCTGGCTTTCATATTTTGTCTCCAATCCAAACTTGAGATAGCACAAAACTCTTAAACAGATGAATGACTCTGGTAAATCACAGGCTCTCAGATAGCTCTGTGCACAGACTCAGTCCTGGTGGGAACCCTTGTAACTAGATTTGCAGCTGCACAGATGGTCAAATCCAAATAGTATTGACTGGACAGTCTTTTCCACTGGCATGCCACAAGGCTCTGGTTTTATTCTTTTCCTGGTTGACAATTTCATTGTAATTTTTTAATAAGCAGTAAATACATGTTGTCAACACTTTATACAAAAGTAAAAAAGCTTAAACAGTGTACAGAAAGTCTCTTTCCTGTTCTCGTCCTCCAGCCTCCCCTTCCCTCCCCAGAGGCAGTCCCTGTTCTGTTTCTTATAATTCTTTCCAATTTGAATATACAAGCATGTCCATATGTATTATTTGAACGTATACACATAAATGTTAGCACAATATACCTGCTGTTCTTCACTTTCCCACTTAAATCATCTTAGAATTTTTTCCGAAAAACTTGAAACTGGCTTGAAAATCTTTGCCCCTTCAGTCTCCTGTTAACCCCAGTCAAAGAAGGAAACAGTTTTAGTTCCAATAAGAACAGTAATCACAGCAGATTGAAATACTTTTTGTTGTTCAGTTGCTCAGTTGTGTCCGACTCTTTGTGACCCCGTGGACTGCAGCACTCCAGGCTTCCCTGTCCATCGCCATCTCCCAGAGCTTGCTCAAACTCATGTTCATTGAGTCAGTGATACCATCAAACCATTTCATCCTCTGTCATCCCCTTCTTCTCCTGCCTTCAATCTTTCCCAGCATGAATGAAATACTTGAAACATATTTAAATCCAAGAATTCATAATGATTTTTAAACAATAAAATTTCACTTTTTTGGGAGGATGTGAGAGTATCTGCTTATTCTTCTGAAAACTGGTAAATAAAAGGAAATACTCCAACTATTCTCCTTCTTTTTCTTCACAAACTGAACCTTGAGGTAGCCAAATAGTTAAAAAAAAAATACATTTATTGGTTTATTTTTGGCTGTGCTGGGTCTTTGCTGCTCTAGTTGCAGAGAGCAGGGGCTCCTCTCTAGTCGTGGTGCATGGGCTTCTCATCACGGTGGCTTCTCTGGTTGCAAAGTGTGGACTCTAACGCGGGCAGGCTGCAGTGGTTGCAGTGTGCTGGTTTGTTGCCCTGTGGCATCACCAGGGATCGAATGGTGTCCACTGCATAGCAAGGTGGATTCTTAACCACCAGGGAAGTCCACCAAATAGTTGATATGGTCAAATTCCTCTTTAGAGGCATGATAGATTATTACTGTTTTGCAGTCCCTCACCAATTAGTGGATTCAGGCAATAATCATCAATGGCTGGTAACATTGCAGGAGAGACAACAGACATTCTGTGCCCCCTGATGGGAGTACTTCATATGTATGGGGTAATTAGTATTTCGTTCACTGTGAAGTGTCTTTGTGCATTTTTTTTTTTCTTGTTGATTTGTAGAAGCTTTTTTCATATCAAAGAAATTAGCCACTGGTCTGTAATATGAGTTGATAATGATCTTTCCCAGTTCATTGTTTTTTCTTCTAATTTTGCTTTTGCTTTTTTTTTTTTTTTTGCCATTTCAATTAAAAAATGAATATAGTTGAATTCATCAATCTTTTATGACTTTTAGATTTTGGGGGGTCATTTTGTTAATTAATTTATTTTTGGCCATGTCTTATGGCTTGTGGGATCCAAGTTCCCTGACCAGTGGAAGCACAGAATATTACTTTTATTGATAGATTTTGTATGCTACCTTAAATACTCTTTTCTGCTTTGAGATTATAAAAGTATTCTCCCCTATGTTCTTTTAGTTCCTTCATGGTTTCCTCTTTATGTCAAAATCTCTGGTCTGTCTGGAGTTGATTTTGATGTAAGGAGTGAAATAGGGATGTAACTCAGTTTTTGTCTAGTACACTACCCACTTGCCATAGTACAGTTTACTGAACAGTCTGTCTTTTCTGTAGGAATTTAAGATGTCACCTTTGTCATATACTGAAGTACTTAATTCCAGTGTGTATTTAATTCTGTTTCTGAACTTTCTTGTTTATTTAATCGACATCTGTCTGTTCATGTATCAGTGCCACATTGTTTTAGCTGTTGTAACTTAATAGTATGTGTCAGCTAATACTTTGGAGAACACCCCTGCCCCTACTTCCTCATACACACAAGACTCTTCATCTCTAGAATGTTTATGGCTATTCTTCTGTATTTAGTTTTCCTTATAAATTATTGAATAAATGTATTTGGTTCTCAAAAAAGTCATGGTGTTTTAAATTGAAATTGAGTAAAATTTATATATTTTGTGTAAAGAGACTTGCCATCTGTTGTGTTTTACTAACTCAACCAAGATACTGGGAATATAAATAAAAATTCTTGGATTTATGTTGGGGAAGCATCAGTTGCACAAAATAAAGTTGTTTATTAACTAATTTACTCTGCATATCAGACAATATTTAATATATTGGAGAGAAAGCAGATTATTTAAATTAATCACAGGTGGTTCTTAGGCTCTTTGCTGTTCAGATCAAGCTTGGCATCATATCATGTGAAGAAATTATAGTTTCAGCTGACAACCAATCTTACGTTAGCCGACAGGATCATGTGGTTGCTTCTGAGGTATAATCCTGGGTCACCTCAGAGGATGTGCAGAGAGGAAGAAGTAGTGTGTAGCAAGTGAGTGGTTCAGGCTCTGAAGGCAGACAGCAGGGGTGTGAATTAGGTGCCCTATGACCTTGGAAGTTTATTTAACCTCTTTGGGCTTCAGTTTCCCCAACTGTAAAATGGGGTTGTGTATAAGGCTTAAATGAGATCATCTAAAAGGCTTTGTACTTTGTCTGGTACATACTGGTGTTCTTTAAACATTGCTGTTATCATTTATATTGGGAATCTAACTCTGCTGGTCTGATATTGTCTCATTTATTATGTTCAGTTGGTGATCTCATTATTTAGAAATAAAGGCAAGAGAAGATAACTAGAAAAGGGCAGCCAAGCTGTTAGACTATGGCGTGACCTAGAGACATTAAAGAAATGGTAGGCCTTTTACTGGAACAGAGAAAGTGAATGAGAAACAGGGTGGCCAGGTATTTATTCTGTATTGCTTGAGAGCATGGGGATTAAAACCATCTAGTGGAATTCAGTTTAACATAAGGAAAGTCTTTCTGGTAGCTATTTCTGTTCAACAGTGGAATGGCTCTTTGGACGAGAGGGGAGTTTGCGGGAGAATGGATACATGTATATGTATGGCTGACTCCTTTTGCTGTTCTATCAGATACCTGAAACTATCATAGCATTGTTAATCAGCTATACCCCAATACAAATAAAAAGTTAAAAAAAACAATGGAATGGCTCTATAGTGAGCTGTTTCTTAGAAGACATGTTCAATAAGGATCTGGATGGCCATTAGGAAACACCAAAAAGAGTTTCTGAATTAGAAGATGAGGCTAAACCAAGGGGTTTTCCTATGGAATTCTAGTGTAAATATACATATATGTTAGTCACTCAGTCATGTCCAACTCAATGCGACCTCATGGACTGTAGCCCGCCAGGCTCCTCTTGTCCATGGGATTCTCCTGGCAAGAATACTGGAGTGGATAGCCATTCCCTCCTCCAGGGGATCTTCCTAACCCAGGGATTGAACCCAGGTCTCCTGCATCGGCAGGTGGATTCTTTACTGTCTGAGCCACCAGGGAAGCCCAAATCACATATGTGGAAAATTCTCTGTATATTTATGGCTTATCCATTTTCAAAGAATTTTAAATGTTTGAGACCATGTTTGGTTCCTTTCTGAGTGAGAGGATATTGCAGTGCCTTGGGGTCCTTGTGAACATGAGTGATCATCAAAGACCTGGAGAAATGAGGAGACTCAGGAATCAGCTCATTTCACTTCTATCTTTGTTCCCTTGGAGACAAGTCCCTTATCTCTGAATGCCATCTTTTCTGTGTAGGCTGTTAATCTTTGCTCCCCACTTTGAGTATGTATCTTTAAAAGAACAAGCACATTACTCAAAGTTTACTACCTCTTAGTGTGAATGGAGCTTTTTGAAAGAAGGTGATATTTATTTGTACCTAGCAGACAAGTGACAAGTTTAAAGAAAACCCTATAAACTTGACTTTGGCCTTGACTATGCTCCATGTATCACTAACACACTTCCCTGGTGCCTTACTTTCCTGCTGCTTTTATTGCAATAAATGTAACCATAGTGTGTCAGAAAATTTTAATAAAGTTATATAAAGGAGGTAATATTTAATAATCTGTTTATTTCAGATCCATCTTCCTTTTTTTTTCCCTCGCAGGCTCTTACTGACTTGCTGTCTTTTCCAGTATTATGTTCTGTAGAACCTTGTGCTACCACTGGGTAACATTTGTGGTACCCTCGTAGGTTCTGTGTTATACCACTAAGTGAGAAACCTGGTAAATGTGAACACAGTGCTGAGTTGATCTCTAAAATACCATTTCTGTATTTTCAGTGAATGACGAACCCACTGCAACCACCGATCCCGAAGAACTGTCTGTTGTTGGCGTGGTGTCCCCGCCTGTTGCAGTGTCCAGTGTGACCCCGAACCCCACCACTGCGGCTATCCCTGCCACGGCCACGCCGGCCGAAGGGGAGGAGCCCAGCACTTCAGGCACTCAGCAGTTCCCCGCAGCTGCCCAGGCCCCCGATGCTCTGCCTGCTGGGTGAGTAGCCTTCTGTCGCACCACAGCACCCCCTGACCCCCTAGAAAAAAACCAACTGGGGCTCCTTCACTAGGGCAGAAACAACGTGCTTATTCATTACCTGGTGGCTAGCAGTCCCTGGGGAGGCTGCCATGCATAGGAGCGAGGAAGGTGTGGAAGGACTGCTCATTCTACATAAATCTTGAAAAAGACCTAAATCATCTGGGGCTGAATCAATGCTACCTTATACAGTGACTTGAAATGAACAGCTCGACTCAAAGAGTGTGGCTGTTATGGAACAAGGAGCTCATTTTGCCCTCCAGAATCACTGGGTTTGCCCAGATCCTGCCTAGAAAACAGCTTTTCTCCCTTGAATTTTATCTCAATGGCCCATGGAGGGCTTTAGGCCCTGAGTATTACTGTATGTTTTTCCATGGCTGGGGCTGATGTTAACGTGGACTCATAGTTTTCCTGCCACCTTTTCGTTCAGAATGAAATCTGATGCGAAAGGCCTTGGGTGACAGGAAGATGGCCCCAGTAGGCCGAAAGCAAGAAGAAATGAAGCGTAGGGACCTGGGAATCAAGTAGATCTGGATTTGAATCCTAACTTGACCCTTTATGACCTTGCCCAAGTGACTTACCATCTAGGTAAGGTAGAGGTGATAATCACGCATAACTGCCTCCCCAGGAATTTGCTGTTGTTCAGTCATTCAGTCATGTCTGACTCTTTGTGACCCTGTGAACTGCAGCATGCCAGGCTTCCCTGTCCTTCATCATCTCCTGGAGTTTTCTCAAACTCACGTCCATTGAGTCAGTGATGCTATCCAACCATCTCATCCTCTGCCGCCCCCTTCTGCTCCTGCCCTCAATTTTTTCTCATTATCAGGGTCTTTTCCAATAAGTTGGTTCTTTGCGTCAGATGGCCATGGTGTTGGAGCTTCAGCTTCAGCATCAGTCCTTCTAATGAATAGTCAGGATTGATTTCTTTAAGGGGCTCCAATAAGACAGTGTATGTGAAGCCCTCACCCAATGGTGAGTGTTAACACCTGGTGAATGATATTTTTGAAGTGGTTGTGAAAGAATCATAAAAGAAGAGAATGGTTCTGAACTGGGAAACAGTCTTATCTCAGGGCTCCCAATCACTTGTCAGGGCCAATTCCATGCGGTCTCACTGCCCATCCTGGTTATCAGCTTGGAACCAGGGAAGCCCTTGTGATAAAAGGGAAGGATGGTATACTGATGTATAATACACCATACTGTTCTTCAGCCACTTTAGAAAACCCCATTGTCCAAACAAACAAAAAATCCTAAATCTGAAGACATTTGGGATTTTTACCACTTATATCTTGCATCCCTAGCATCTGGCACACAACTCAACTTAAATTTCTTAACAAAACACGATGAATACGTGAAAAATATCACAAATGGTTTTTAATCCCTCAGACCCATAGAGAATCAGGAGGTACTGAGAGGTGGCTCCAAAGTCTTCTGTGAAATTTTTCATTTTGTGAAAAGATTTATAACTACTTGCTTCTGTGCAACTTCTTCCTACAGAGGTTTTTTTTTTGTTTGTTTTCTCGTGTATGTGGTAAGGAATACTCGAAAGACCCTTGTTTGGTTTATAATTTGAAATCTGTATATAATTTGGGAGGAGCAGAGTGGGATCATTTTGGCAGAGGGAGAGAAGATGGCCGCCCGGTGCCTCAGGAGCCTGTTTGCTTTCCGCTGAGCAAAGCCTGGAAGGCGGGCTTCCCTCCCGTGTGTCAGTCACAGGCAATTAGGGCTACTGGCTCAAGGCGTCTTTATGTAGGGCGTGTGTGAGGGTTACTGTTCTCCTGGATTGGGCCCTTCCTGTTTCCAGGCAGCTGGAAAACTCCAGGCCCTGAAAACACTCTTTATTCTGAGTCTGGCGGTCAGAGCAGCTCAGAGAAGCTAGTTTTCCTACTTGGCCTCCCAACCCACCCCAACCAGAGGCCGAACCGCTTCTCCTGGGTAGAGTTTGAACAGCATCTTCTCCCTGGAGCGTTTAGAATGGGATGGTAGGTCTGAGGAGGCTGCTTCCCACTTGAACACGAGTGATGGTCTGGAGAAGGGCATTGAGACCCAGTCTTGCCACCCAGAGGGGCTTCCAGGTGCCCACTGGGAGTCCTGGTACTCTGCGGGCTGTCTCAGGGCCTGGCGATCACCACTGGCAGTGCTGAGTGTGTGGCGGTGAAGCTGGCAGGCTTTCAGTTCTCTGCTCTGTGATGGCAAGCCAAAAAGGGCACACTTTCCACCCCGAGCCTTCCAATTCACAGACCTGCCGTCTCCACCCTAGCAGCTTACTTACAAGTTTAGGAGATCCAGACAAGATGGATCATCCCTCCCTTCTTCGTATCTTACATTCAGGAGTCAGGGGAACCTCTTTTAACCTTTTAAATAAAGTTCTGAACATAACATTTCACTACCTAGAATGCCTCACTGGTTTCCTCTTGTCTTTAGGAGTCAGTTCTCAAATCCTTAATAAGACCTGAAAAAGCTCTGCAGGACAAGGCCTCATCTACCCCTCAAACCTTCCATGGAAGACACGCTCTGCTTTGCTCTCTAAGCTTTACCCATAATGACTTATTTTAGTTTGACAAGTATAGCACCGTTTCTCTGGGTTGGGGACTGTTATGCTGGTTACCGCTCTCTGAAACCTTCCTCACCATTTTGTCCGTTAATTTCTATCCATCTTCAAGTCTCAGATTAATCAGCACTTGCTCTGGGAATCCTTCCTCAATCCCCAGCACACAAGGTCAGACCGCTGTGTATATTGCAGTTCTTCTCACACGTGTAATTGCGTGTTCTGCCTCTCTCTACCCAGCTGGGCTGTAAATGCCAAGATGGCAAGGAGCCTGGCACAAAGTCAGCTCCCAAGACATACTTATAGTGCATTAATGAACCAGTTTTTTGAGGATTCCCCACGTGGCTTAGTGGTAAAGAATTGGCCTGCCAATGCAGGAGACGTAGAAGACATGCGTTCCATCCCTGGGTTGGGGAGATCCCCTGGAGGAGTCAATGGCAACCCAATTCAGTATTCTTGCCTGGAAAATCCCATGGACGGAGGAGCCTGGCGGGCTTCAGTTCGTGGGGTTGCAAAAGAATTGGACATGCCTGAACGACTGAGCAACAGCAATGAATCAATCTAAATGCCATATATATGTATATATATATTTTTTCTCCACCTGGATGAATGTTTTCTGCTTCTTTGATGCCTCAAATAAAGAGGACCTATGACAGGATTTACATTTTTTTCCTAAGAGCAAGACCTTAATGGGTCCCTCACTAGGCTGTCTGGCTTTGGGTTCACGTATGACTCTCTCACAGGGTCGGGATGCTCCTTCCTGCCCAGTAGGGATCTGCATGCCTGGGAAACGCTGCAGAGCATGTCTCCCCCTTTGTGTGGCCTTTGTGAGCCACGCTAGACTGGTTTTTTTGAGACATCCAGCCGACTCTTGTCTCTTTCCAGCCTTACCTTCTCAACTCCTTCATCTCTTTCACAGAGCAGTCAGGCACAGTTCACTTGGGGATGCCAAGGGCTTATTTTTCCAGTTGCCACATGGCCTTTCTGAAACTTGCAGCAGATGCAACTGGTCATAAAGATGTCACATCCGCCTGTGTTTTAGTGACTGAAGGCCACCGAAACCTGGGCTGCCTCAGTCCGAACAGAACACCCTTTATCCCTTTCCTCTCTCCTGGTCTCCAAACCGTCCTCCTGCCTTCTGTACCTTTTAATTTAATTAGCGAGAAAGAAGCCAATTGGAAGGGCGTGGCGCTTTCAGGCTGCAAACGCCTGTCAAGGGAACGGGTGCCAGCCAGGCTCGAGAGACGTGGTGAGATAGTGGCTTGGGTGAAGGGCAGCGGGGAGGGAGGCCTGCTTTGATTAGCTGGCCCTGCATCTGGTTTTTATCAGCAAGGAGCCCACTTTGGGGACCAAATGCTCATTAACAGACCGTGTGTACATGGCTTAGATAAACTCCAAGCGCGTCGCGGGCCCCGCCGCTCGCCCAGGACTTTGTGCACAGAGGCGCATTATTCCAGCCTGGCAGCCCGCGCCGCGCTGTGGTTCCTTACATAAGGGAGGCCGTTGTGTTTGGACTCTGCCGGCTTACCTCAGCACTGCCATTTCACACCATCCCTCTCCTCCCGCAGTCATTGGCTGCTCCGGCTGTTTCCTGCCTCAGGAGAATTAGTTGAGGAGGGTGTTCTTCGGATCTGTTGGATTTGCCATCTCCCCCCACCCCCAGGTCCAATTCTGCAGACCTAGAGGTCCTTTCTCCAGGTGGTCCTTGACACACTATCAAGGATGACAGCCTGGTAAGAGTTCTTTGATGTTTTCTTCGTGGAGACACTTTAAGAGACATTGGAATTTGCAGCTTCTCTGCTAAGTTATAAACCAGCTGCTGCCATTGAATTTCATTCCAAACTCAATTTTGTCGCTAGCCAAGGATCCTTACCCAAGGAGTTTTAAAACAGTGCTTTTCAAACTGTCTGTGAAAAACTAGTCCTTTTTTTCTCCCCACTGTTTTTGTTTGTTTTAATTTTTTTTTCAGTCTCTTATGAACTCTTACTTTGGTCCTCTATTTAACGAAATAGATCTACAGATCATGTATTTGCATGTTGTGGCAATGTCAAATTGGTACAGAAGTTTCTAAAAGCCTACAAACTTCTGAACTTTTCTGGTCACTGAACAGTAACAGTGTGAGCCACAGACCATACTTTGAGTAGCAAAGGATTAAAGGATTATACTGGGAGAATCTGTCCCTTTGTGCTAAGTAGTATGGTTTAGTTCTTGACTCTGCAAGGATTATTACATGCTTAGGTAATGCCAGATAGTACATGTTACTGGCTTCCTCCTCCTCATCTCAGAATGAAATGCTTGTTTCCAAAGATTCTGTGTCAGGGCTGGCTCATGAGAAGTTCTCACCCTGCTCTATGTATGTTTTTGTGTGTAATTAGGAATTTTCTTTTTACTACACTTTCTTGAGAGCTCCTCAGGAGCTGGTGTTACTGTGTCCTCCATTTTTGTATTCCCAGCACCTAGCATAGTACTTGGCTTCTAGAGAGATGGAGTGAGAAGTGGCTGTTGAATGATAAGTGTTTTCATTCTCAATAGCTGTTACAATTTTTTATAGTTTCTTTTTGAAAAATTGGGAGAAAAAAATAGAAGAAACAGAACAACAACAGTAACAGACACCCACCTAGATGTAACCATTGGCATTTTTCACGCACCTTGTATCTATTTTCGCCTGATCATTAGTAATTGTTAACACATGTTAAATGCTTCCAGTGTGCTGGGAGTGCTAGGTTTCATAAGTGGGTTATTTCAGTCTTCATGGCACTCTAGTAGCTCCTACACTGCTGCTGCTGCTAAGTCGCTTCAGTCGTGTCCGACTCTGTGCGACCCCATAGACAGCTGCCCACCAGGCTCCTCCGCCATGGGATTTTCCAGGCAAGAGTACTGGAGTGGGGTGCCATTGCCCTCTCTGAGCTACGACACTACTTTTACCCTTATTTTGCAAATGAGGAAACCTTAAGTGGTTTGCCCAAGACCACATGTACCGACATGTACATGTAAACATTAAACATACATCTACCAAAATTTAATAATCTTAGGGCATATGCTTTTAAATTTTATTTTTTTAATTGTAAAATATTTTAAGCATGCAAATAAGAATAGTGGGCTCCCCAACTCAGTCTTATCAAACTTTAGCATTATGCTGCATTTAGTATAAACCTCCTCCTCCTTACCTTGTTTTTTAACCTCTTGATGAAGAAGACATTATAAAGTTTAAAGTCCCTGTGAATGCCTCCTTGATCCCATTCCCTATATACAGAGATACATGGAACTGGGGACATTCATTTAAACTGCTCGATGGTATTCTGTTGTATGAATAGATAAAATTTTATTTTTATAATTAAAATTTATATTTACCATGTATGTGATAGATATATAAATATAAAAATCATATTTTATGCTTGTGTTTGTTTATATTATAATTGCCTTAATTAACAATGCTACAGGGAAGTGTTTTCTGTGCCTGCCTTTTTGTGTGCATGTTTGTTTCTTTAGGGCAGGTACTCAAACTGGAATTTCTTCTTTGTAGGAGGATGGAGGTTTTCACTTTTAGTAGATGCTGTCAAATTGCTTTTTGAGTCAGTTCACCGATTCATACTCCCATGAGCATACATAAGCATTCCTGCTAAAACAAAATTGTCAGATAGTTTTCACTTTGGCCAGTCTGAGGGACGTGAATGGGCTGTCTCATGCTGAGTTTACTTTGAATTTTCTTCATTATCCTTGAGATTAAACCGCTTTTTATATTTTTTTAAAATTTGGCTTTTGAGTTTCTTTTCTTGTGAATTGCCTGTTCATATATTTCTGTCAATTCTTCTGTTTGGCTATCTGTTGTTATAATCTGCAGGATTTCTTAATACGTGCTGGATACCAATTGCCTCTCAGTTATGTGCATTGCAGATATTTTCTGTGGCTTGTCTTTTAACCTTTTTATGTTGCTTTTTATTGTACAGGAGTTCAAATTTTAAGTAGTCAAGTTTGTTCATCTTTTTCACGCGCCTTTTGTGTCTTGTCTGAAATGCTGCCTTACTCTGATCATGTAAAAATTTTACATGCATACGTGACTCCCCCCTGACCCCCATGTTTTGTAGATTCTGATATGTACGTTATTTCACATTTAATTTCTTTAAAATCAAGATGTGATTTACAAGCATTAGAATGTTACAGTTTAATTGGCAGAGTTTTTCTTTCTTTCTTGGTTTAAAAATCTTATAATTGGTGGCATTTTAGATTTAATGAACAATAGTGTATTTTTATTGGAGAAGGAAATGGCATCCCACTCCAGTGTTCTTGCCTGGAGAATCCCAGGGATGGAAGAGCCTGGTAGGCTGCCGTCTCTGGGGTCGCACAGAGTTGGACACAACTGAGATGACTTAGCAGCAGCAGCAGCAGTGTATTTTTATAATTTTTAAACAAAATTTTGTTTATCTTATGCATGTTATTTTTTCCACTCAGCATATTGTAAATCATATTTTAAATGACTGAATATTCATTATAGAATATTTACTAACATAATTTACTAATTTTCCATTTTAAAGCATTTAGGTTTTTTCCAGTTTTTCTGTAACATGCTACAACGTACTGTGACAGATACACTTACAGCTAAATCTTTGACACATAATTATTTCCGAAGGATGTATCTTCGAAGTAGAATTGCTGAATTAAAGGATGTTTATGTAGGAGAAGTTTTTAACCAAGTTGCAAGATTGCCCTGGGGAGCGTATATATCCATTTTTTGTTCGTATCAACTATGTCTTTTAAACACTTAAATTTTTTTTTAATTTAATTTTTTTTGGCCATGCTATGAAGCCTGTAGGACCCTAGTTCCTTAGCAGGAATTGAACCTGCTCCCCCTGCATTGGAAGCATGGAGTCCTAACGATTGGACCACCAGGAAGTCCCCCACCAACTTTTTTTTTTTTTTACTGGAGAATAATTGCTTTACATTGTTGTGGTGGTCTCTGCTTACATAAACTCGAATCGGTCATAATGATATATATCTCTCCTCTCTCTTGAGTCTCCTTACCCCCAACCCCCTCCATTCTACCCCTCTAGGTCATCACAGAGCACTAGGCTGGGCTTCCTGTGTTATACAGCAGCTTCCTGATAGTTATCTGTTTTACACAATAGTGTATGTATGTCAATGCTACTTTCTCAATCTGTCCTACACTCTCCAACTGTTTTTTAAAAATAATTTTATTGGTTTATTTTTGTCTGCACTGGGTCTGCACTGCTGTCTGAGCTTTTCTGTAGCTGTGGGGAGTGGGGGCTGCTCTCTGGTGGCGGTGCGTGGGCTTCTCGTTGCAGTGGCTTCTGCTGCGGAGCACAGGCTCTCGGGCATGGGGCTTCAGTAGTTGCAGCCATGTAGGCGCCGGAGTTGTGACGCCTGGGCTTTAGAGCACAGGCTCAATAGTTGTGACCCATGGGCTTAGTTGCTCCACGGCAAGTGGAATCTTCCCGGATCAGGGATTGAGCCCTTGTCTCCTTCATTGCCAGGTGGATTCTTTACCACTGATCTACCATGGAAGCCCTCTTCACCTATTTTTTAAGAGTGACTATTTCCCTACATTACCAAACTTATCTACAATTTTTAAAATCTGCAAATTTGATTTTTAAAAAATTTTTTAATTTTTTTAGTAGACACCATCTCTAGCACTTGTCTTGCATCTCTGTGAAAGCATATCTTTTAATGTTGTCATCTTCCATTGAAGAAGATGGCTTTGTGGACCTTTCCAAGGCAAAAAAAAAAAAAAAACGGAATGGTTGAAAAAGGAGGAGAAAAATAGACCTTAATTCAAAGTCCTCAGTAGCTACTACTGTGCCCCTCTATGCTTAGAGGGCATAAAGTGCTGGTTGTTGATAGTTTTAAAAAGGGGGTTAGTGTGCTTGGATTTAAAGTAAAGCTCAGTGTTTCGAGAAGGGTTCTGGGGGGAAGGTCTGAGTTTAACATACTTCTTACCTAGTTTATAGAGGACCCCCCTGAAGCAATGAAAACAGTGACGAGGAGATGTATTCCACTGCACACAGATTTTTGACTCATAAAACAGCCTGACAGTGTCCCTACAGAGGAAATAAATCTTATGGTTCACCTAGGAAGTGGCCAGAGCTTGGGGAATAAATGGGATTTGGTTCAGAGTTAAAATTTATTATAGGATCATAATGTAAGAAAATATGAGTTTCCTATAATGTTTGCCTGAGAGAAGTTGAAACTCTACATAGGCAGCTTTAAGAATACCTGAATACTTTCAGTGTATTTTTCTGAAGTTTAGTTTGTGTCTAAGTAACCAGCAAGGCATCTTTTGTTTACTGGTACCTAAGTACTCTGGTAGGACTTTGTTTTCTGACGAAGAGAGTGTATTTTGAATGAGAGTCAGCTTCACTAATGCCCAGTGCTTGTGTTAATAAAGTTTATTAACAAATTATAAATAATACAAGTTTATAATGCTGTTAGTAAGAATTTGTGATTCATCTCTGATCCTAAACCAAAATACTTGGGGACTGTCAGATTTAAATTCCTTCTCAATTTAATTTGACTCTTGGTGAAACTGTGATTCTGTCCAAACTTATGGGAATCTGACCAAGATGTGTGTTAATCAGGATGGTTGAATATACACTGTAATGGCAAGTCACTGAGAACTGATTTCCTGAAGACCTTTTAGGAAAATTTCCACAAGAAAATGTGGTTCAGGTAACCAGACAGTTTCCTTTCAGATAACATAGAAATAATTGCATGCCATCCTAATCATGAAATTGAGATTTTCTGCCTTTACCTTTTTAATAATGATGATGGTTTGGGGGGAGAACTGGGGCATGGAAGAGATACAACTTGTTATTAATACCAAACACAAGGTCATGTGTTTGATGCACAGTGAGGCCAGACAATACCTAAACGTTGTGGTTTGGAGGGCAGAGAAAGGTTTATTGCAGAACCATACAAGAAGATGGGTGGCTTGTGCCCCCTAAAATCCCAGACTCCCCAGAGGGTTTCAGCAAAGCACTTTCAAAGGCAAGGTGAGGAAAGGACATGGTTAGTTGTTGCAGACTTCTCAGTGCTGGAATCCTTTGTTCTTGCAGCTGTTCCACATAAGTCAGGTCACGATGTTCCTATAAACCTCCAGCAAGACAAATGTTATTCTCTGTTCTGAAACTTTTTATATGAATGAACTCTTAAAGGTTAGAACCTTGAGAATGGGCTATCCTGTATATTTCAGACTGTGTGTAACATTCTTTTACAATAGGTGCAGAGCCAACATGACTAAGCACACAGTTTAAAGTAAGAGAAACAGATCTAATATGGAGTCAGATGTGTTCTTCCCTATTACACACTGAATAAAGGACAGTTAAAATCCATAGGAGCAAAGGGAATTTAGGTGTTTTTTAAAAAGTACAGAGATTAATTGAAACTGGAGACTGTTTTTTAAGTCCTTTCAAATAGAAAGACCCTGTGTAGTCAATGGTCCAACTGAATGTTACGCATTGAAGGCCAGGGAGCAATGTGTTGGGAAGGGACCTGAATCGAGCTTGGGCTTTTGAACAGTTTCTGAGAGCATCAAAGAAAGCTATTCAGTGGGAGAGGATGTGACCCACGTGACCAGGATGCAGTATCGAGACCCATGGGTAGTTTCATTGAAAAGCCTTTTAATCTCAGCATGAAGAAGATGCTTATAAGGTTCAGAAACCTAACCCCTGCCAGGGATGTGCTGATGAAAGGTCGCTGCCAGTATCATTTTCTTGGCATGGGGAGACCAAACCAAGACAGTCAGAAGGCTTAATCTATGTGGGTCAGCAGCTACAGAGGGGAGAGGAGAATCGGGAGGCTCATTTGATTGACGATAGAATCGACTGACTCTGCCACAGGAATGGAGGGGAGGGATTTGTATGAATTCTGAGGAGCCGTGCAGGTAGGGAGGAGTTGAGAGTTCTCTAGGAAAAGCAGCTAGGCCAGGTCACAGATCAGGGAGGACCCACATGGACAGTTAATCCGAGCAGGAGTCCAATTTTAAAAGGAAGAATGTAGATATCAAAAAAAAAAAAGAAAAGAAAAAGAAAGGTAATGGAAGAAAGGTCTTATTCTTCTTGGTAACTATTTTTCTAGCTAAGCCAATTGAGAGGGTTCATAGAAGGACACTGAGATTCACTGGACAATAATAGTGCCTGAAAGAGAGCCTTTCATTTCTAAGGATCAACTGGGATCAAAGACAGGGTAGACAGGTCTTGTCTAGGCTTGGGAGGAGCAGCCATAACTCTTGAATATAAGCAAAGAGGACTTCACGCCGATTTCCTTGCTGACAGTGCAGGAAGACCACTGTGCCAATTAAAGGGCATTTACTTCATGGAATTTTAAGAACTGTCCCTTCTTCAAATGAAAATAGTAGTCAAAGTATAATAAAACCAAAGTTCTCTCCTTGCCTCAAATGAAATAGAAAAGAAGCCAGAAGTTGAGACCATTTATGACATGAAAGTTACAACAAAAGAATTGTTGAAATAAAGAAAAATGTGTTTTAGCACCTTTTCTCTCCAACTGCAACACCACGTATTTTGTCTTTATTCAAGGGACAGCCCCACCCGCCTATTATGGTCAGTTTTCCAAACAGTGACTGCAAAATGAGCAAAGTTGTTTTATTGGGGCTTTTGTGCCACGAAATTGCCAAGGACAGGAAGGATAAAGCTAATTTCTTAGGAAATGCGGAGGAATTCTCGGCTCCTTAAATCTTTATTAGGAGCAAATGTTACGAAAGAGTGGTTTGCTACCCTCGCCTTGAGGAGCTTCCATATTTCAGTACTTATCCTTAAGCCAAATATCTTTCTCAAGACCTTCTTTATTTCCAAATTCAGATGAATAAAGAGAGTATCAAATTTGCTGCTTGATTACCAAGCAGACAGGAAGAATTTGGAGAGGTGGTGTGAAGTCATTCTATGTTAGCCTCCTTTGTGGCTGAAAAGTCCCTACTTGATCCCCAGAGATGGGACACTAGCCTCTTGAAACTTGCAATATCTGTTACTCTTTTATCTTTAATTCAAAAGGGCATCGAGAGGGAGAAGAGCTTTAATTCGCCCTGTGTGTCTTTTCACCTGATCACTTTTGCCGGAAGATTCTCGCCCCTGCTTCTTCTTTTTTCTTTTCGTTTAAATTTGGCTATGCCGGGTCCTCGTTGTAGCACTCAGGGTCTATATTTACGGCATGCGGGATCTTTTAGTTCTGCCCTTTAAATGAAATACCAACTAAAGTGCATAGATCTTCCTTTTGCTGTGGGAAGAGCCAGGGCACTTGGGCCAGGTTACCAGTAACCGCTTCAACCAGAAGCTGGAGTGGGAGCATATAATATAGTGTTAGTCACTCAGTCATGTCCAACTCTTGGCGACCCCATGGACTGTAGCTCGCCAGGCTCTTCTGTCCATCGGTTTCTCCAGGCAAGAATACTGGAGTGGGTTGCCATTCCCTTCTCCAGGGGATCTTCCTGACCTGGGGATCAAACCTGGGTCTCCTGCTTTACAGGCAGATTCTTTACCATCTGAGCTACAGGGAAGCCCCAGGGAGCAGGAATACCCAGGAGAACAAGTATCCTTGAGCACATTTTAATGGTGTTTGTAGCACTCTGGTCCTCAAACCAGTAGTGGATCCCTTTTGAGAGGAGGGAATGTGGAACAAGCAGACCTCAGTGCTCCCAGGGGGAAGCCTCCTGGTGGTGCAAAGTGTGTAGCCTCTCTCTTCCTGTAGATGATATCTGAGCAGGGGTTTGTGATTAAAAATGGAGCCTAGAAATGGACGAGGTGGATTTACTGTGATGTCTCCCCAGTCGTCTTCATCCTGCAGGGCTCCCTACCTAGACTCCTGTGCTAGGGAGAGCTGTTCACGTTGGGGTGGGTGGTGGAAAGGCACCCAGCACCTTGTCTGCTGGGTTGTGGGTTTCTTATAAGTTCCACTTGCCCTTCCTTTCTTCCTTTCAGGGGTCCATGGTAAAACTCATAGGCTAGAGAGTCTGAGCTGAGTTTTATTTAGCCCCTCCGAGCCTCGGTTTCTTCGATGATGATGGCATGTCCCACCTTAAAGGATGGAGGCAGGACTGAATGAGGTAAAACAGGAACCTGCAACTCATTGTGGATGCTCTGCGGGTGATGATTACCCCTTCCCATTTTCGCCTTGAAAACCTTGCATGTATCTCTATCTGAATTAGCCTCAGAGGGGCTCATCAGTGCTGTCCACTGATCAGATGTGAGAAACGGTATCAAATAAAGCTCGTATCTATTTGAGTAGATACACCAGGCTTAGTGATAGAAGTTAGGACATTTATTTCAGTATACAGTCAACTCTCTGCTGTAACATATGTGTTCCTAGGAATCACCACTGCCAAATCATGCAGCAAAAACCACAGGGTTTATGGGAAGAAATGGGTTAAGGACATAACAGACAAAAATTTGTCAGTGACACACACACAAACAAGAATGTAATAACATAGTAGCACAGTTTTACACATGTTAAATGGTTGAGATCATAATACTACAATAAAGATGCAGGATTCTACGAGAAGACCTGCAGGTTGCTTGTGGAAGCAGGTGCCTGAGGATTAGAGCTTGTTGAGTGTTGTCTTAAAGTGATACAAGAAGGGTTTTCTGAACTCAGATGGGAGTTGTAACACCAGATGTGGGTGAGTGTGATATGTAACACGCTCCAAAGTGAGGTAGCCGGTAGATGTGTGTGGTTCTTTGTGTTCCTACGATACTGGGTTCAGCCCAGGGAAGTCTTCTGTGTTCATATGGTATGTTTAGAAGACAAATACATGCACAGCAAACACAAAATTCACATCATGCTCACTTTCCCTTAAGTATAAAATCACGCTGGCATAGACCTATGTCTTTAAAATAAGCATTTCAGCAGAACTGACTGTACTAGCTTCCTGGTAAAGTTCACCTTCCTCTTGGCAGTACCCAAAAGTAGAAGTAGATAAAATCAGTGTCAAACATAAAGACTAAGGGACCATTCGCATCCTTTATAAGATGGTAATCATTTTATAAACAAAGATAAATCCTTGCATCCCTTATATGTAGGTTACTGTATTCTAGGTCAGTGGAGTGACTGTCAGACTGTGTTGAATGTGGGAATAACAGGGGTATGAGGATGGGTGGTCCTTGTCTGTATTTTGTAGTGATTTTGCCTTTGGATCCACTGCTTGGATCATCTGCTTACCTTGTCTTTCTGCCATTGGCACAGATGAGCCACCCTCAGCACCCACACACTGAGACAGGGCTGGAAAAGCCAATAAATAGCAGTTTGCTGTGTTTCTTGGTTCATCCAGATCTCTTTTAAAGACCCTCTGTAAATGAGTCCTATATTTTAAAAAGAAATGTGATCTTGAATATATATGATGCTAGGAGAACAAGGGGAATTGTATGATTTGTGACTTTAAGAAGTAATAGGTTACAAGGGCTGGAGAGTCCACGGATGAACTTTAGGTGTTGGGGGTCTGCGAATCCCAGAAACTGCACATATTTTTGTTGGTAAGTGCATTTTAGAGGGAAAGAGTCTTCAGCTTTCATTACCTCCCTAAAAGGACCTTTGATCCCCAAATGGCCAGTAAACAGTGCTTTGGAAAAATCCATGGGAATGTAGATTCATAGGGGTTATGTAGGGGAATTTAGCACTATCTGTGGGATATCTAATAACCTTGAGTCTGTAGAGGGGAGTTCTTGTAGTTTTCTCAAGAAGCAGGCATGGGTCCCGTTATCAGGGACGGCGTGGAGATGATCTGACCAGCGGGTTGGTCTTGCATGTTGTCTTTGATGTTTTCTGTCAAATTAGCCACATCAGTAGTGGACTCCATTGAACCAGGACTTATGCCTTTCACCAGCGCGTCTCATGCCTCCCTTGACTTTATTTTGCAGATGGGAGCAGCGAGAGCTCCCCAACGGGCGTGTCTATTATGTTGACCATAACACCAAGACCACCACCTGGGAGCGGCCTCTTCCTCCAGGGTAAGACTTGGACCAATGAGCCCTGAGGCTCTGGAACAGGCACCGAGTCCCCCATCGGCTTCCCCATCACTCTGCCACAATCATCTCCCTATCTCCCCCACTCGCCTCCTCTCTCTCTCTTTCCCCTCCACTGATTGTCCTCCTCTTCTGTGGCCTCTGCTCTCTCATTCTACTTTCCCTTCTCCCTCCATTTGTTGCCTTGGCCATGGAAGTTCTTTTCTTTCTTACTTATTTGTTTGACTGCACTGGGTCTTTGTTGTGACATGCAGGATCTTCGACCTTTCTGGTGCATGTGGGATCTTTTAGGTGCATCACGTGGGATCTAGTTCTGTGCCCAGGGATCGAACTCGGGCCCCCTGCATTGGAAGCCCGAGCTACTGGACCACCAACGTAGTCCCCTGGCCCTGGGCTTTCTTAAGTGATACTCAGAGCCCCGTGGCTGTTGGGTTCTGGAGGAAGGAGGGCTTGGGAGGCCTCTGAAGCCATTGGTCTCTCAGTGGCTTCAGACATTTCACCTGCAGAAATAACCTATAGGGTGCAGTTTTCAGTTTCAGCAGACGTAGCAAAGTATAAAGACATTTATCCTGGCTCCCTTGACTGCTTTTCCTACCCACTTTAATTCTGTTCTCATTTCTTAGGACATACTAGGATATTCAGAGCATCTGTGGGGGGGATAGAGTGCACCAGGAAACCAAGATAGAGAGGGTGTCGATGAGTTTCGCGGCACCCTGCATCCCGCCAGCCCCCGGAGACAGTGCGGCGTTCGGCTGGGCTTTGTGAGAACGCAGCTAAGTTCTCCAAAACCCGAGGATAAGTGAGGCTTCCAAGTAAAGGAAGACTGTCCAAGTTCAAGGAGAAGGGGTTTGGTTCCCTGCCTGCCAGGGACAGAAAGTTCTTTCCACATGTGTCTCCCAGTCCTGAGAGCTTTTGAAAGGGAGTGTATTCTGCTCTCGGGAAAGAATCACCAGTAGAGCAGCTATGCAGGCCTCCTATGCAGAACATGAACACTGACTCCCTCTTCCGAAGCTGATGGAGGGAGAGGATGTCAGAGTGGGCAGGGAGAACCCTGTGCTCTGTTCTGTTCACCTGTCAGGCATGTGCTGGGCAAATACCACCTCATTTCCCCGTCCTACAAGTTTCCATGCATGGACTGCTTTTAGTTTCCGTTTTCCTAGTAGATTGCTTGTGTTTTCCTTTCCTTCCTTGTCCTTGTGGAAGTCACACTCGTAATCCACCATCCTTAGTTCTCACGGCTCCCCCTTCTCTTTTCTTAAACAAAGGAAACCTCATTTATTTTATTTTTTCTAACATTTATTTATTTGGTTGTGTCAGGTCTTAGGTGTGTCACGCAGGATCTTTTGTTGCAGCACACAGACTCTCTACTTGTAGTGCGCAGGCTCATTTGTTCCATGTTTTGTGGGATCTTAGTTCCCCAATCAGGGATCAAGCCTGCATCCCTTGCATTGCAAGGTGGCTTCTTAACCACTGGACCACCAGGGAAGTCCCTGTTTTCTCTTTTGATTTAAAGTCCAAGGAACTTACCAAAGTTAAACGTTGACTTCTTAGGGAAAAAATTAAACATTTTATTATGGAAATTCTAGAAATATTCATATTGAAGTTTTCGAATGTGCACAAAGAATCCCTACACGCTCAACACCTAGCTTCAATAATTATCAACTCAAGGCCATCCTTGTTTCATTTGTACCAGGAGTTGGCAAACTGTGGACCTGTTGGCAAAATCCACCTGCCACCTGTTTTCATAAATAAAGTTTTATTGGAACATAGCCCCCTCATTTGTTTACTTATGGTCCATGGTTGCTCTCGTGCTCTTTGGGAGAGCTGAGTAATTGTGACACAGACTGCATAGCCAGCAAAGACTAAAATATAATTTACTTTGTGACTCTTCGTAGAAGACTTTTGCTAACTCTTGCTCTGTCATCCTCGTTCACCCCTCCCCGACCCCCATCTTAGATTATTTTGAAGCAAATCCCAGACATCATATTATTTCATCCAAATTTCAGTATAAATGTCTAAAAAATGTTCTCTTTTAAAAGTAAAACCACTATATTTTTAAATGTTTACCTACTACTATCAAATACCCAGTCAGTAGTCAGATTTCTCCAATTGTCTCACAAATTAATCATCAACTTTTAACAGGATGTGTTGCACACTCGTACTTTGTGTGTTCACAGCACATATAACTCTTTAAGTGTGTTGGTTGCTTGCCTCTTAACCTCTCTGGTTTATAAGTTATGGAAGCCTTGACCTGGTAAATGTATGGTGATATCTAAATGAAGATACTTAATAGTGTCTTCTGAGAATGGCTGAGGATTTACTCTTGTTTAAGTGTTGAGGTGGGATACTAGAGCCAGCTTTCTTATTTTCGAGAGAGTTACAGTGATTTTTTTTAGAAAAATCGTTCATTTATTCTTGGCTGTGCTGGGTCTTTGTTGTGTGTGGGCTTTCTCTAGTTGTGATGGGCGTGGGCTGCTCTTGTGGGGCACAGGCTCTAGGTGCTCGGGCTTCAGTAGTTGCAGCATGAGGGCTCTGTACTTGTGATGTGAGGGCTTAGTTGCTCTGTGGCATGTGGGATCTTCCCGGACAGGGATCAGATCGGTGTCTCCTGCATTGTAAGGTGGATTCTTAACCACTGGACCACCAGGAAAGCCCTGTAATGTTTTTCTGGCTCAGCTCTGTGCCCTCTATAGCCCATGAGTTCTTCCTGAGCTTTAGGCCCTTTGAACTCCTGGCACTTAGTTCTACAATGTAATAGGGAACCTGGAGAGAACAGAATGCTCAAGCTTTCATCGCTAATTAATGGGAGAAGTTCTGCTCTAGGGAAGTATTACCATGGTGAGAGCAATCTCGAAACTGCAGATGGAGCCGTTGCATCGTCTCAGCAGTCCCAGTCATCCAGGAGCGAGACTGAGCCGAAAGAGTCACTTTATTGTCCATCCCCTCTGTCTGACCCATGGGACTCTTGTATAAAGACCAGTCATTTACATGTCTTACCTCATATTGAGAATCATTATTCAAGTTAGAATAAAGGTTGAAATGCTTATTGTCCTAACTTGTTCATAGCTTACAAAAGCTCTTGCCACTTAATAATACCATATTACATAAAAACATCTATTTCTGCTTTATTGACTGTGCCAAAGCCTTTGACTGTGTGGATCACAATAAACTGTGGAAAAGTCTGAAAGAGATGGGAATACCAGACCACCTGACCTGCCTCTTGAGAAACCTATATGCAGGTCAGGAAGCAACAGTTAGAACTGGGCATGGAACAACAGACTGGTTCCAAATAGGAAAAGGAGTACGTCAAGGCTATATATTGTCACCCTGCTTATTTAATTTCTATGCAGAGTACATCATGAGAAACGCTGGGCTGGAAGAAACACAAGCTGGAATCAAGATTGCCGGGAGAAATATCAATAAGCTCAGATATGCAGATGACACCACCCATATGGCAGAAAGTGAAGAGGAACTAAAAAGCCTCTTGATGAAAGTCAAAGAGGAGAGTGAAAGAGTTGGCTTAAAGCTCAACATTCAGAAAACGAAGATCATGGCATCCGGTCCTATCACTTCATGGGAAATAGATGGGAAAACAGTGGAAACAGTGCCAGATTTTATTTTTTTGGGCTCCAAAATCACTGCAGATGGTGACTGCAGCCATGAAATTAAAAGACGCTTACTCCTTGGAAGGAAAGTTATGACCAACCTAGATAGCATATTCAAAAGCAGAGACATTACTTTGCCGACTAAGGTCCATCTAGTCAAGGCTGTGGTTTTTCCTGTGGTCATGTATGGATGTGAGACTTGGACTGTGAAGAAGGCTGAGTGCCGAAGAATTGATTCTTTTGAACTGTGGTGTTGGAGAAGACTCTTGAGAGTCCCTTGGACTGCAAGGAGATCCGACCAGTCCATTCTGAAGGAGATCAGCCCTGGGATTTCTTTGGAAGGAATGATGCTAAAGCTGAAACTCCAGTATTTTGGCCACCTCATGCGAAGAGTTGACTCATTAGAAAATACTTTGATGCTGGGAGGGACTGGGGGCAGGAGTAGAAGGGGACGACAGAGGATGAGATGGCTGGATGGCATCACTGACTTGATGGACGTGAATATGAGTGAACTCTGGGAGTTGGTGATGGACAGGGAGGCCTAGCGTGCTGGGATTCATGGGGTCACAAAGAGTGGGACATGACTGAGTGACTGAAGTGAACTGAACTGAACATATTTGAAGGTTGCTAAGAGAGTAGATCTTAAAAGTTCTCATCACAGGAGAAAAAAATTGTAACCATATGCAGTGACAAATGTTAACTACACCTACTATGGTGATTGTTTTGCAGTATATACAAATATTGAATCTTTATGTTGTAAAGATAAAACTTAAACCTATTATAATGTTACATGTAAATTAGATCTCAGTTAAAAAAAAAAAAAAGCAACCAGTCATTTTATCCAGGAGCAAAAAGTGTTGGACCTGGTAATTTAGAATGAGTGCAATGATTTTTCTTCTGACACTCTTAGGTGGTTCTCAGACCAGAGGTGAGCAGGGGGAGTAGGTACCGTAGAGCATGGTATTGGGGACCACTGTCACAGAGGACTCCAACTTGGTCTTTAAGAAAGGCTGGGGGTGGACTTCAGTGAAAAGAGGAAGGTGATCCAGGTTAGGGGAACAATGTGAATGTGAAAGGTGTATTTAGGGAATGATACATGGAGCAGTTTTGGTGGAGTGGAGGGTTTGTGTGAAACAGAGATGATCAAAGTGTGTCTAGTAAGGCCCTTGGGTTTGGTGCAGTTGCCCCCTGGAATCAAACAGCATGAAAGGGCCTCCAACTGCTGCTCTGTTTTTATCGATTGTAATTCTGCATAAGATTTCATCTGCTGTCAAGGGTGTGATTATGCTGTTTGACAGTCTGAAATTCACCAGTGCAGAGGATTTCTAGTTAAACATATGAATAAAACATGTTTATTTCCATTCCTTCTTGAAAACCCACTAAAATGACAATAAAAGTTATTTTAAAAAGTATAATGATAAAGGCATGGAAGAGGAGAAAAAGCATATGGGAGATTGTAATCAAAGTTTAGTTGCTGGTGGATAAATGGTAGAACTGAGAAAGCTGAAACCCAAGCTTCCAGTGTGGGTTTTCCACCCAAAAAGCAGCCAGTCTACACCATGGAGCCCTAGAAAGCCTCAGCTGTCAGGGACATACGGGGTATGTGTGTGTGAATGTGTTATGTGTAATGAGACTAAAAACCTGAAGTTTAAAAGTTGTGCAGGGAGCAGCTAGATCCTAGGTTGTCAGCCATCACTCCCAACCCCCTGCCACATGTATGTGCGCACACACACACACATGCAACCACATGGCTGCTGCTAGTGTAAGAAGTTCCTGGTAGAATAGAACCAGTGTGGTGAACATGGTCATAGCTGAAGGCAGAGATGAGCTCAGGAAAAAGGGATTAAGTGAGAATGCTATCCTCAGGGAAAAGATTGGAAAGTTTTTTTTTTTTCCTGGGGTAGTGACAGGTGGCCCAGTTGATAAAGAATCTGCCTGTGGTGAGGGAGACCTGGGTTTGATCCCTGGGTTGGGAAGATCCCTTGCAGAAGGGAACGGCTACCCACTCTAGTATTCTGGCCTGGAGAATCCTATGGACTGTATAGTCCATGGGGTCACAAAGAGTTGGACACGACTGAGCGATTTTCCCTTTCACTTTCTTTCAGTGAGCAGTCTAAGGGGAGAAAACTACAGATCATGATATTTGAGAATCTCCTAGTGAAACAACTGAGCAAATCCAGAAATCAGCTTTTAGACATGTTAGCACTCAGGTATGAGGATTGATATAAATGCATCATCAGATATGCAGGGTTTCAAAAAATTAACTTTGGTCCATCCTCTCTCAGAAACTTGTTTTCTTCCACCAGACAAGAGGAAACAGAGAAAGAAATCGTGAGATGCAGGACACAGGAGACTGACTCAGCTCAGGGGCCAAGAGGAAGATGAAGGAGGATGACTTAGGACAGGAATGTAGAGCAGGCCTGGAGAACAACTGTCTGCCCCAGATAAAGGGTGCTGGACAGATGAGGCCAAGAGTTAAGTGACCCTGGGTGGCACCTGCCCTGTCAAGAGTCTGGGGCTGAATTAGTGGCAGGTCCTTGAAGTCCAAGCTGAATAAAACATGCAGTTCTTAACTCTAGAGAAAAAGAAAAAGTTGTACAAGTAAGGATGTCTATATATAGTATTCTACAAAGTTAAAATCCAAACTCCGAATATTGATTTAATGATGCTTTTTAAATTGGGAGGACAGGAAAGGAGAGAGCTTTGTGTGTGTTAGCCGGTAGGGTACAAGAACTAATTCTTTAGCTTCGATAGTGGCAAGTCCACAGTAATCTCTGACTTGGCAGAAATCAAGAAATTATAGAGTAAGCATTTATTTAGAAGATACAATCAAGAGTTGAAGGTAATTGTTGCCCCCGGGAAGCAGAATTCAGCAGTGGGGAGGAGGGCAGGAGACACTGGTTTTCATTGTCTCTCCCGTAGTACTGTTTGTGTTTCAAACTATAGATACATGATTCCTTTGCTAACAACTAAAACTAAATAAAGATCACCCATTGGGAGAATTTATGAGAAAGGTGGGAAGGTTCCAGGTTATTGTGAGCCTTAAATACTAATTTGACATTTTTGACTCCAGCATTTCATAAAGGGTCAGTCTGCTGGGGTTACCCTGATGGTAATTTATGGGCTGGATTGCATGGGAAGGTTCATTCAAGGATACTTGGACATGGAAATGGAAAGTCAAGGACAGGGAGACAAAATAAAAAGAAGCCCTGGGGCTGAGCGGCTTACTGACATGAGTGGGAAAGGAAAAGTCAGGAATGATGGTGTGGTTGCATTCCTGGGTGGAGGGCTGACGGGAGGAAGACTGTGGAAGATTCAGGTGTGGGGCGAGAATGACGGCGTTTAGGTGAATCCAGAGTGACGGCTGGTCATGAAAGCAAGGCAGTCCAGCAGGCGGAATCCATGCGCAATCCAGGAACGGGCCTTGGGAGGTGAAGAGAAGCCAATTTTAGGGAGGCTTTCAGTTTGAAAGAATCACTGAAGAGGTGGCAGCAAAAGTCAGCTAGGAGGCTAACCCTGAAAGCTGAGGGAAGTATCAGTCAGCCCAAAGCATGGTAGTCTTGTGAGTAAGACCAGAATTCAGAGATGGTGTGAGAAGGTAGTCAAGGAACAGAGACCCTCTGACACTTTGGAATCATCCAGTGTAATCCACTGTGGATTCCTTTTTTCATTGGATGAATCCTGTTTTCTTCAGTAGTATCTCCGTCTTATCTTCTTGAAACTCCTTTTCTCTCCCTTCTTGTTTCAGACTTATAATGGAAAATTCAGGCATACACCAAATTTGAGAGAATAGTACAATGACTCCTTTGTAACCATGGCCTGGTTCTAACAGTTAGTAAGATTTTGTTTCATCTGACCTCCCACTCTTTAGGGGAAGCGACTGATAATTGTCAAGCAAGTCCCAGTCATCCTATCCTTTGATCTATAAATACACCACATACACCTCTAACAGATGAGATTAAAAAAAAAAAATCAGAATACCATTATCCCAACATAATTAGCAGGACTTCTGTTACCTCATGTCATGTGCAGTCTGTGTTCCACTTCCCCGATTGTCTTAAAAACGTTTTCACATTTGATTTGTTTGAATCAGATCCAAACTCAAGATCAACCCATTGCTTTTGGCTGATAAGCTCATAAATCTCTCTTAATCTGTAAATTCCTTCAACCTTTTCTTTTCTTTTTTTTTTTTTTAATAACTATATATCTGTTGACGATCTTGGACATCTGTCTTGTAGAAATTCTCACATAATGAATGTGGCTGATTGTGATTCCTGGTGTTGTGTTACATGCTCCTTTATTCCTTATCTTTCCTGGCAAACTGGTCATTAGATGTGGAGGCTTAATTAGATTTAAATTCATTTTTAAATAATTGAACTATAATTTACACACAGTGAGATAAACAGATCTCTGTTAAGCAGTTCACTGAGTTTTGACAAGTGCATATATACATTCATGTCACGCACACTCCATCAAAATGTAAACCGCTTCTGTCACCCTGCAGAGTTCCCTTTCTTACTTTCTTTTGATCACTTCTTCACCATATATGTGGAAATCAAGCTACACCTACCAAGAACAGCCAAGAATTTTCACTCCCTGTTCTAGCCCTGCCTTCCCCATGGATATTTTAGAGCCAACTTTGGAAGATTGCTTCCTCACTAAAGATAATGTGGAGAGAGTCCTGCTGTCTTTTGCAACAACTCTTCCTATGACCAGTCAATATATTTTTGCTGGCATCTCATGTCAGGACAATTTCAGTTGTCAGGAAGAAAAATTTGGATACAAATTGGCTTGAATAATGAAGAGATTTCACTGCCTCATGATTTTGGAAATTCCAGACATAGATCCTGGTTTCAAGGGAACTATGATCCAGTGGTTCAAACAGTATCCCCAGGGGACTGGCGTTTTTCCCCCATTTTTCTGCTCTGCCATCCACTGGGTCAACTTCATATTGTGTTTGGGTCCAGGATGTTAGCCAGTCCCAGGACTGCATGCTTTCTCAATCACATCTGGCAAGGAAGACTATATTTTTCCCACTGTAAGTACTAAAAATTATGAGATTCACCCTGATTGGTTCAACATAAGTCACATGCCCACTCCCGGTCCAGTCAGCTATTCAACTCCAGGGTCAGGAGTATAGTCAGCTGCCCCAGAGCCACTTGGATCTCTGAAATGGAATTCAGGGCCTGTTGGTAGAAGAGATTGGTTGGGGTTTCCCTGGTGGTCCAGTGGTTAAAACTTCACCTTCCAGTGCAGGGTGTGTGGGTTTGATTCCTGGTCAGGAAGCTGAGATCCCATAGGCCTCATGGTCAAAAACCCAGGGCATAAGCAACAGAAGCAATCTTGTATCAAATTCAATAAAGACTTTAAAAATAGTTCACATTAAAAAAAATCTTTAAAATGTTAAAAAAAAAAAAAAAACATTGAGATCGGTTGCTGCAGGGGCAACCACAGATGTCTGTTAGAATCATCCTGGCCCCCAAAGCCTCTGTGACTGGGCCCCACCTGGCGCTGCCTCCCTGGAGCAGCCAAGCTCCTGGGCCAGACCCTACACCAGACCTTTCCTCGCCATCCTCCTTGCCAGCCTGCCCAAAATTTCTCTATGTGAGCGTAGGGGTGAGGTGGTCACCGTGTTCACTCAGAGCTTGATGTTTTCAGCTGGGAGAAACGCACAGACCCCCGAGGCAGGTTCTACTATGTGGACCACAATACCCGGACCACCACATGGCAGCGCCCCACAGCCGAGTACGTGCGGAACTACGAGCAGTGGCAGTCCCAACGCAACCAGCTCCAGGGCGCCATGCAGCACTTCAGCCAAAGATTCCTCTACCAGGTGAGATGTGGAGGCCGGCCACGGGGTGGAGGGGGAGCCTCCTGGCGCTATGAAACAGGCAGCCTCACGCATTCTCCTTCGACCTGTTCGGTTGAGTAGGGAAGATGGTGGGTAGAAATGTCAGTGCTCTGACCCTGGAGATTTCACTCATCGCAGCGAAATTCCTCAAAACTCCGGCATTTCTAACTTAGTGACTCAGTGTCTAGCTTCTGTGTTTATGGACTCAGTACCTGTGTCTGAAACCGAATTTCCCATCTTCCTTCTGAGACTGGAGTTCTCTTCCGGTCCTTCCATCCAGGTCCATTTATACTGCCTTGAGACCTGAAGGTCACTGTGACCTCTCCCATACCTCACCTTTTCAAATCAAAGTAGTCACCCAAATCCTTTCCTTTCCATCGCTGCTACTGGTTTTCTTTAGATCTTTATTATCTGACAGATTCTAAAAGCTGGAGGGACTTTAATGTTCACCTGGATCTGGGGATGGGCAAACTGTGGCTTCTGGACCAAATTGGCCCCCATCTGGTTTCGTAAATTAAAGTTTTATTGGAACACATGTTCACTTGTTAGTCAAGGTTTTGACTGTGGCTGCTTTTGTGCTACAGTGACAGAGCTGAGTAGCCACAACAGAGACCAGGTGGCCCATAAAGTCTAAAATATTTTTTTATGGCCGTTTACAGAAAAATTGTATGGACCCACCAGTCTAGATCAGCTTTCTTCTATCTGATTCCTGATTTTCCCCTTCTCCTCCCACCTGGAAGGTGAAGGCAGCCTTGGAATTGTCTCTTTGCTGGCATTCTCTCTGGTCTGTACTGTTTTGAGCAGAGCTATCTTCAAATATCACTGTCATTTTGTCACTTTTTAAAAAATCACTGTGGCGGGTTTAAGGGAAGGGGGCCTTTGCTCTGAATTGATCACTGGTTCAAAACCTTCTGTGGCCATTACCTTCAGAATAACTTTAAAATCTTCTAGTCTAGGATTCAGAGTTTTGTGGTCCTGTGTCCCTTTTGGAACTTTCCTGCCTGGGTCTCTGTCTCATTGGAGCCCTTCCCAGCAACCCAGTGCTTGGTGGGGAGCCTCTTTGACAGAGAGGTGGGATTCTCAAATTATAACTCTGATTGCATTTTCTCTGAGCCCCTTGAATTTGAAACTTGGGATTTGCAATATAGAACCTGCACAGGGTGTGGTATATTGGAAGTTGGAAACTTGTTGAGCTGGTCTATGATATTACCATGTTTAACAAATATTATTCCTATTTGAATTGAACTTTAACCCTACAACTCATGTCTAAGTGCTCAGAAAACCTGTAATTCCAGTTAACTGAATAGCATTCATCATCAGCTTTGCCATCGTTTTCCACCTCTTTCTCTGTTCACCCAAAGCATGAGCCACCCCATCAACCATAGGACATTGCCCTTGGCTGGCTTGTTACTTCTTTTGTTTGTGGGGGCTGACTGCTCACCATATAGTGTTTCCTTAGTGTGAATGAGCAGAAAGTCTGCTGTTTGTCACATTGAGTTGCTTCCAAGGTCAGCTTGATGTCTGTCTACACTCGTGCCCCGTGGTGTGTACCTAGTTCAGCATCTATACTGCTGGCCATCTGGCCACCCACTCCACAGCCCCTCTACATATGCTGGGTATCACGTTCTGGTATATTTCAAAACTGGGTGGAATCTGACCCTTCCCTGCATTTCAGAAATTATTCCTCTTGAGTTGGGCCCCAAGGACTTTCCCTGCCATTTCCTTGGGTGGTTGTGGCTGCAAAACTGGGGTGGTCTGAGCAGCTTTGTCCCTTGACTTAGAGACAAGGATGCATTTTAGGAGCCTTGCATAGTTTTGTCTCCCTGCTTACCCACCTTCTCAAATTGAAAAAGAAAAATCCATTGAAGGGCTCCTTCTCCCCCTTCCCTTCCCACACACCGTGTGGGTTCTGTCAGTTGGACCACATGTTTGGTGTGTGAAAGGGAAAGTTCTGGAGCCCACGTCTGCTTGTGCTTTTGGAGGCTTCATTGCCCTCGCCTGCCTCTCTCATTTCAGCAACACCATTCTGGGCCTGCAGAGGTAGAACTTTGATTGGAGTGTCCCCTGAAAGTAAAAGTTCAGTGCTTAAAATAAAAAAGTTCGTTCTGAGTCCTCTAACACAGTTTCCTCGGTGTGGCTGGGGATCCAGGAGGGTTCTAGATGGAGTGATGATTCCCTTTTCTCCCTGAAACAAGACTCATGTTGAAAAATGCGGTAGGCCTCTCTTTTTTTGGGTCAGCTCTCAATGTCTCTCTGTTGACTTCCCTCCTCTTTGGAATTGGTTTACCCCTCTTGTTTGCTGTGGTGCCATGTCCTGGTTACAAGTAAGAAGAGTCGCTTTCATAGAGTTATTTTGGGGTTTGGCCTTGGCCCAGGGTTTGACTCGGAAGACTTAAGAGCTGATACTATAGCAGTGGCTTCCCCTCCTCCTCCTTCTCTGCCCCTCCTGCTGCTGCTGACGCTGCTGGGCCAAAACCAGACCTTATTCTTCTTTGCTGCCCTGCAGAGAACATGAACTATACAGTTCGATGTGGGAAGTCTAGGGAATCCCAGATGGCAGCCTCCTGCAGTTCCTTCCAGCCTCAACACACACCTTTTTCGATCTCTCTGTTACTGTTCCTTTACTTCTTTTTTAAAATTAATTTTGTTTAATAAATTTCCTTATTTGACTGCACTGGGTCTTAGTTGTGGCATATGGGATCTAGTTCTCTGAACAGGGATTGAGCCGGGCCTCCTGCATTGGGAGCACAGAGTCTTAACCACTGGACCACCAGGGAAGTCCCGATCATTCTTTTTTTAAAAAAAATATTTATTTATTTTGGCTGCACCAGGTCTCAGTTGCAGCATGCATGCAGGATCTTCAGTCTTTGCTGTGGCTTGCGGGTTTTTTAGTTGTGGCACGTGGGATCTAGTTCCTTGATCAGGGATGGAACCTGGGCTCCCTGCCTTGGGAGCGTGGAGTCTTAGCCACTGGACCACCAGGGAATTCCCTTGGTCCCTTATTTCTGACACGTTTCCCTCTCCTGATGCTCCAGTGTGCCTTTGTTACTTGTGATCATCACGTGCACACGTGTGTTTGACCCATGCTGTCTTGCTTTGCCATCTGTTTTCGTGGTCTTGCTGCCATCCGCAGAGCAAGCCCAGCCTGTTCCTGTGCATCTTCTAATTGCAAAAGAACCCTGCTTGCAGCCTGCTACCATTTCTGTGGCCACTCCTCCTCCTCTGCCGCTTCAATCCTCCCCTAATAATCAGAGGAGAACAGCCAGTGTCAGCAAGACCGAAACACATCACTCTGTGGCTGCTAACGTGTGACGCAAAAGTGCTCTATCCAGAAACAGTGTTTCTTACTCTATAAAGAGTCCCTTGGATCAAATTCTCAAGCCACCTGGGGTTTCTTCTGTGCCTACTGGTTGCATCTTTTAAAAAAAAAAGAAAGGAGCCTGCCTTCTACACTGTGTAACCTCTGTGCACCCCCCCAGAATTTGTCTTGCCCTCGGCTGTATTTGCTAGACATTCTTTATTTCTGAGTTGGTATCTTAAAATATTACTGGAACTTATCGCTTAGTCCCTGAGGGACTTGAACTCACGTGAGCCCTCTGGCTCACGGCCGGCACCCCAGTTCTCCCCACCCAGGGACGGTTACCAGGAAAATCATTCAACAGTGTTCCTTTCTCTTCCTGATAATAAAGGAAACTATCTTGGTCTCTTGGGGTCGCCAGCACACCCCAGGGTCCCTCTTCTGCCAGCAGTCTCCCCACGCCCCTCTCTCTGTGCTCTCCCGGCTGTGCTCCAGGTAGCACTTGCGATCTCGTTTCAGGGGAAGGTGTGGAAGAAGAAGAGAAGGGGCAGGTGATTGGCTCATTGCAGACATGGGATTTTGGGGTTTGGGTTTGCTAGCCAGCAAATATAGATTTTAATTTTTTTAAAGTCTCCTTGGCTTCCTTTCATCTCCTCTAAACATTTTTCAAGTTGTACTGTATACATTAGGGAAGAAATATCTGAAATAATCAAGTGCTTTGCTTTAACTGTTAAGAGGTAAAATCATGACTGTCAGCTTCCACTGACCCGTTTCATATATTTGCTCATGATTCTCAGTCTCTGGCCTCTCTCCCTTCCCCAGCTGCCCCACCCCCGCCACCGTCCTGGGGAGGGGGTGATCTAATAGGATGAGAATGAGAGAGTACCAGAGGCATTTGTCAAAAAAACCACCTGAATGAGAAAGAGCTAACATCGTGTAAAGTTTCTGACATTAAAAGAAGGCAAAGGTTAAGAAAGGGGCCTGTAAACATTTTTAAAAAAATTTTATTTACTTATTTATGCTGTAGCATGCAGTATTCAGGGTCTTAGTTTCCCGACTAGGGATCACATCCATGTCCCCTGCATTGGAATTGCAGCGTCTTAACCACTGGGCCACCCGGGAAGCCCCAAACATTTTTCGTTTCTAGTTCAGTACAGGTCACAGAGGCTGTGAGGAAACACCTTTTGGTGTGTTGATTTGTAGAGTTAGATGACTGTAGGCCCACTGAAGCCTGGTTGGTACCAGTTGGGAGCTAATTTCCCATCAGAGCTCCTGGTTGCTTTGCAGATCATTTGTTTACTCTGAAAACAAAACAAAATAAACAATAACAAAAACACAGAAAACTCAAATCAGCAAAAAAAGAAAATTACATCAAATGCTACTGCTTTTAATTTCTTAAAATAATCTTTCCTGTAGTCCTTCCCTTTTGCAAGGACTTTCACTGCTCCAGCTCAGCGCTCACCCACTGCTTTCTGTTTGGCTTCATCATCTGAAGCGCAAGTGTGTTTCACAAGGTGGTTCCTTTCCTTCGTTGCCGAGTATAGCTACGAAAAAGTCAGAGGAGCTTGAATTTTATGAGATGCTGACTCCCCTCATTTCCCCTCCTCCATACACACACACCAAAAAAAAAAAAACCCTCTGTGAATTTGGGAGGTGTTTTTTTTTCCCCCCAGTAACCATCAGACAAATCTGAATTGTGGTGACAAGCATAAGGTTGAGGGCAACGTGCCCCAAATCGAGGACAGCCTAGCATCCCACACCTTGGAGCAGTCTCACCCTGCCTCTGCTGAAAGGTGACTCCGTTCCATCAGGGGACCTGTGGTTTCCAGACTTAAACATCTTTGTTGCGACTTGATTTGGAAGAGATGCCCGTGTCGCCACCACCTCGGAAAGAAAGTTTCTCTGTCCTTTCAGCTGGGGGTGGAAGGGGTTTCGTTGGCCGTTGAGTTCTACCAATGTTTTCTCAAGCCGAGACTGAGCTCCATTCATTCTCCTGCCCATGTGTGGCTCCATCGGCCCCAGACAGGGCCAGCCAGGCAGCCCGAAGTCTGCACTGAGAACTTGATCCCCCTAACATAGCGATTAAATTTTAGTAAGTGAAATAAAAATGCTTCGGCGAGAGAGAGAGAGAAGAAGAAGAAGGAAAAAAACAACAGAAAGAGAGAAAGCAAGCAGGGAACAATGCTTGTTTTATTTCACTCTGAAGAGTCTTTGACAGCCCCCCCTTCCCTGCAGGATATGAGAACTCTCAGGCTGCTGCAGCCTGGCCCCAGGGACCCCACAGCAGAATTAGGCAGGGGATGGGGGGCTCTAATGTAAACAGTAACCCTCAAGGCCTGGAGCCAGCCCCCCCAACCCCTGCTTCTTTCTTCCTTTCTCCTGTCTCCCCTTCTCTCTCGCCACCTCGCCCCCAGCCCCACCTCCCCAGACAGGCGCCTGCAGAACACTGGGCAGCTTCAGGTTCAGGCTGGAGGAGAATAAAGGTGCTTTGTGAAAGGAAGCGAGCGCTCCTGGGGGCGGCGAGGGGCCCGGGGCTTGAGTGTGCCCTCAGTCCCTCGCACACACGCTGCTCCCTCTCCCTGCGCACCCAGGAGTGGGGTGGAGGGAGGAAGGCCCAGCCCCCAGCCAGGAAGCTCTGGGCGTGGGCAGGGCTTGTGGGAATGATTTCATTGGAAAGGCCTGCGATATTTTTTCCCCTCCCGTGTGTGGTTCTTGGAGAAAGTTGGAGGTGGTGGTGGTGATTTCAGTCGCCTTGGCCGCCCTGAGCAGGAGCTGAGCGGAGGCACCAGGCCGAGCTTGCCGGGCAGCCCCGCTCTGGGCCCTCCTGCCATGCCTGGGGCCCGGCTCCGGGCCTCAGTGCCCTGGCTCACCTTCACCAGCACACCTCTCCCTCCCCCTTGCTCCACCCTCTTCACTACCTGTCCCGGCCCTCAGTGTGCAGGGTTCTTTTTGGGTTTTTTCCTTTGAAGAAGAAGAAGACTTTGGAGAGGAGCAGATGCCACCTAAGGCCCCACTGTCTGCTCTGCAAAGTGCTGAAATGTGGAAGCTAGTCCTTGGCAGTTTTTATTTTGATCGATTGGTTTATTTTTATCCAGCAGCTTTTTTTTTAACCCCTGTGTTTTGCTGTGTTTCTGTGTTTAGTCTTCAAGTGCTTCCACTGACCATGACCCACTGGGCCCGCTCCCTTCTGGCTGGGGTAAGTATTGAGTTCTCTGTTCTGTACCCTCAGGGCATCAGCTGATGGCTCCATAGCGCTCTGTCCTCTTTCCCCATGCATCTTCCTCATTCTCCTGCCTCCGTTCCCCTGTTTCGACTCTTTCCAGCACACCCTCCACACCCTCCAGGGATGCCCAGCTGGAACAGTTGCAGGTGATGGGGCTGGAAGGTGGGGAAAATAGCCAAGTTCTCCTGCACCCCTGGAACACCTCCTCCACCATCACTGCAGGGTCCTGACCCTATACGAGAAATCTCCCAGCAGCCATGGGACTTTCAGGTTGCAGCGCTAACTTTCAGGGTGCCGCCTCAAGAATCCATCCTATGTGATGAAGGCGTTGTGACACTGGCTGATTCCTAGATGCATTTGATTCAGGTCTGTGGCTGACTACTGAGACACCTTACCATACCTTTCTTTGCAGTTGAGATGGTGGAGGACTTCAGCTCGATTTTGAATCATGGAAGCCATCTTTTTACTTGTGATAAATGGCTGTGAAAGGGGCCAGAGGGAAGCAGATGAGAGAGTTGAGTGTGGGCTGCTGACATTAGGAAAGTGTACCACTGCTAGTTTATAATGCCATGCTGGATTCTCCCTGTCACTGGAGAATCCTAAGTCCTTCGTGTCATTGGCCAGTAATGAGTTAGAGGGATGGACAGCCGTGACCTGAGAGAGATGGTGGGCCTTATGACTATTTTGGGAAGGAGTGGCTGTGCCAAAAGCGGTCATGAGAGATGGTGGGACTCAGCGCATTCTCCAGCTCTGATCTGGCTCAGGGTTTTGTTCAGTATGTACGCTGAGAGTCCCTGGGAACTGAAGAGGGCAGACTTTGCAAAAAAATTGGCATATATTGGGTCTAATTTGTTTGTTAGGCCTGCAGGAGACAGTGGACGCTGGTTTGGTGGTGTTCACAGGTGGTGTGAAGTTGGGCAGGGGTGTGCTTCCCAACAAAGATGAACGAGCTGACAATGATAGGATGAGCATCGCCTGGAAAAGTGTGGGTTGTGAGCTGGATCCTGTTGATGCAGACACTACTACTGCCTGGCCATAATTTATGGGGTTACATCAACCCCCGTAGACCCCTAGGGTATCACTTAGTCAATTACCACTGCATTCCAGGGCACTGCAAAGACCAGCTAGTCCTTCTAGGGATATATCTGTTAGTGAGGTCCCCCCATTTAGTTCTTGATTTTCAGCTCAGGAATCCCTTAGGCACACAAGTGATCCATCTGACTCCCTGAAAGGATGAAAGGTCATAGTTCATCACTGTCTCAGAGATTGACAGCAAGTCAAACATGAGCAGGTCAAATAGGTTCCCTGGCTGGGCAGGAAAGGACTCATCAGATGAAATGAGAATTGTGTAAGGCTATCTGGCAGACCCTGTGACCTACAGTGGGGATCCCAGAGTTGTTCCTGGATCTCTAGAGTCAAGTGGTTTGTTTCTGTACTAGTTCTGCTAAATGATGGTCACCAAGGAGAATCCCATGGACAGAGGAGCCTGGTGGGCTGCAGTCCATGGGGTCGCTAAGAGTCGGACACAACTGAGCGACTTCACTTTCACTTTTCACTTGCATGCATTGGAGAAGGAAATGGCAACCCACTCCAGTGTTCTTGCCTGGAGAATCCCAGGGACGGGGGAGCCTGGTAGGCTGCCGTCTGTGGGGTCGCACAGAGTCAGACACGACTGAAGCGACTTAGCAGCAGCAGCAGCAAGTAGGAGCTGCAGTGGGGTCTTGAGAACAGCTCCCAGATGCCAGGTGTGAAATAGCTGAGATGGGAATAGGAGCCATGGCTGGAGTCAGTGCTATTTTACGAATGATCAGGAAAACACACAAGACTGTGATGATGTGAAACTGAGAGGGAAAGGAGCATCTGGCCGAGGGCCCGGGAACCTTCCTGATGGAGTCCTCTGGGCTTTGTGTTGGCTTCCTCAGGGCCCATCTCCCCAGGGAGAGTTAAGAGTGAACAGAAAGAGTAGCAAAACCAGAGGAGAGTTGCGTTTAGGGTAAGCCTGCTGTTGAGTCTACTGTGCTCAGTCCCGGGTCCCTTTCTGCTCCTCCAGCAGAGACTCTACCTTCTCCCCAAGCACTGACCCAGGGGTCCAGATACCTTAGGTTTAGATCCACATTGTCTCAGCTCCTCTGACCCTGGGTGTGTGACTGAATGCTCCCGAGTCCCTTTCTCCCTAGATGAACTTGGGCTAGATGTTACCTAAGGACTTTCCCAGCCCTCAGACTACCACGTTGTATGCAGCAAGGTGGTTCCCGTGGGCCATGGGAGGCCCTCACGTAGTGACAGTGGCGTTGGCTGGCTGGATAGATCCCCCGGGCTTGGCTTTGGTTCTTGGCCAAGAATACGAGGACAGTCTAGTTCATAGCAGAAGCTTCTGGGCTGGGAGTGGTTCCCCCATCCCCTCACAATGCTGTCAGGAAGCCAGGCCTCTGTGGAACGGTCCCAACAGCTCTTCTGAGGTGCTGGGAGCTCTGTCATAATCCCAGGCACCTTCTTTTCTTTCTTTTCCTTTTGTCTGTTGTTTTTTGAAATTTCCATCAACTAACAGATACCAGGTAAGGCAGACAGGGACCAGGACCCTTGGTTGATAGAGATAGGGACGAGGACCCTTGGCTGATAGAGATAGGGACCAGGACCCTTGGCTGATAGAGACAGGGACCAGGACCCTTGGTTGATAGAGACAGGGACCAGGACCCTTGGCTGCTAGAGACAGGGACGAGGACCCTTGGTTGATACTGTGAACATTGCAGGCTGCTGCTCAAGGGGAGGGGGCTGGGCTCCCTAGTTCTGGATCTTTTTCAGCTTTTGGGTTCCCTGTAGCTTCTGGAACCGATTATTTTTATTTCTTTAATTTCTCCCTGTCATCAGTAAAGAGGGAGGGCCATGCACATTGTTTGTTTTCAGGAAAGAAACAGTGTTGAAAGCCGAGAAACTTTTAAGTTGGGAAAGGTGAGCACTATCTTGCCTGCCATCCACCTGGAGCCAGTGGCTGCCCCCTTCAGTCCCTCTCAGAATCACCAGCTGGAGTTGAGCTTGCCCCTGCAGCCCATGCTTTCTCTCTCAAACAACTCAGGGCCATCGTTAGTACAGAAGTAAAGGGCCAGAGAGTAAATATTGTCCAAAGGAGAAAGTATGTCTGAGCTCACCAGACACTGCCCGTCTTGAAGCACACACTTAGGAATTATACCAGGACACCCACAGCCCCAGGTGTCTGTCTGCATGTATGCACAACATAGAGATTTTCCTGGGATGTGGGAGTTTGAGAACCAAACTTTGCCTTTAAGCAGGAGGGTACAGAGGCCTGGTGGTGCTGAGCAGAGAGGTATGAGGGAACAGGCAGCCTCCCCACCGTGCCCCCAGTGACCCTGCCTGTGAGACAGGGATGCCTAGGTCAGCTGCATCCAGTGAATGAAGAACCAGAGAGTAGCCGTGATGGTCTGGGGTGGGCACCAGGGTTGAGGGGAGGCTGGGCTGTGGCTCCACTTTGCACACAGCTGGATGCAATTACGCCTCTGGTTTCAGCTGGCCTGCTCCCGCTCTGTGTTGCCACACTGCCCCCTTCCCTCCAGCAAACCAACCAACCGACCGACCGAAGACGGTGCTTCATCTTGGGTTGAAAACGTGTATACCCCTCCCCTGCTCCCCAGTAGGGAAAGATTCTCTTTGTCCTTTTCTTCGCCAGTGACAGACATGAGTGAGTCAGGCTTGCGCTGGTTAAACTTCTCTAACAGGGTGGGGACAGAGGCAGAGACGCAGACCTAGCACCCAGGGGGTGGGAGCCAGAGGGGAGAGGACGTGGGCTCAACGTGTCTCAATCTGAGCGTCCATTTTTCTTTCTCCTCCCTGGCAGAGAAGAGACAGGACAACGGACGGGTGTATTACGTGAACCACAACACACGCACAACCCAGTGGGAAGACCCTCGCACCCAGGGGTGAGGACTTAGGCTGGGAGGGCTCTGGGTGGGCCCCGTGCACCTCCGTTGGCCTGGTGGCCTCGCACTATATTTGGCCTCCGTGGCTGATGTTCTGGGACCTTTAGGCACACACAAGTGCCCGCAGACCCTCATGATATAATGAGAGCTTGAAAGTGGCACCTTACGTTGGCCCTCCTCATGGCTGCAGCGTGGCCTGACTGGCCGGTGTTGCTGGTCTCTGGTGTACAAGCTGCTGATGAAGTGATTTCAGAAGGGTTATGTGAGAACTCCCCCCGACCCCGACACTCCTCTACTACCCACCCCCCAGAAGCTAATCTGGGATGGGGCACTTGATGTCTTGGGATTGCTGGTGGCCACTGAGGCCACGGCCATCCACCCAGGGCGGGGATTCTTTGGGCCTTGGGACAGTAATGATCTGTCTCCGCTGCAGACCTTGTGTATTGCCAAGTACCTTTCCTTGAGGCCTCTGCGGGGCCTGGGTAAAAGCAGAGAGAAGGCAGCCCCAGCCTTCTGGGGACCCCAGCCCCCTTAGCATGGAAGCCCATATGAGGTCCTGCAGCCCCTCTCTTCCCATGTTTCCAGGATGATCCAGGAGCCGGCTCTGCCCCCAGGGTGGGAGATGAAGTACACCAGCGAGGGGGTGCGCTACTTCGTGGACCACAATACCCGCACCACCACCTTTAAGGATCCTCGCCCGGGGTTTGAGTCAGGGTAAGGACTTTGCACATAGGGCTTCCCAGGTGGTGCTAGTGGTAAAGAATCTGTCTACCAGCGTAGTAGATGAAAGAGACATGGGTTCAATCCCTGGGTCAGGAAGATCCCCTGGAGAAGGAAATGGCAACCCACTCCAGTATTCTTGCCTGTAAAATCCCATGGACAGAGGAGCCTGGCGGACTACAGTCCATGGGGTCACAGAGTTGGACAAGACTGAGCGCCTGAGCACCAGCACCGAGGACTTTGTGCAGGTGACATCACTGTTAGCTTAGGCCTAGTATAGCTGCTCTTCCCACCCTCTAGTGGCCAGTTTTGATGCCACGCCAGTGGGGATGGGGAGGGAAGGGGCTTCTCTATTCAGACTAACACTGGTGGTCTTTCCCGAAAATCAAGAGGTCTGGCTTTTCTAGATTTTCTTTTTAACCTTCAAGTCTGCAGAAGATCTCAGTGGCGGACCCTTCCTTTCTTTTATGCTTTACTTTACTCGTCTCTAAATTAACAGAGCAGTAGCTTTCCTTAGGGCTAATATGTTGCCAAGTTTTGAGAAATCTCGTGGATTCCAGAACATCTTTGCTCTTCCCAGGACGAAACAAGGTTCCCCTGGCGCCTACGACCGAAGTTTTCGGTGGAAGTATCACCAATTCCGTTTCCTCTGCCATGTGAGTTCTGGTACTGGGGCCTCCCCCTGGAGACTGGGGTTACAGAGTCATTTCAGCAGTTTCCTAGCCTAGTTGCAGGTGTTGGAACACCTGTGTCTTAGGTGGGAGCAGGTCACTTGTCTCACTCTGAGCAGTTATGTGACATTGTCTTCCATTCCTAGGGGACCAAGTTCTCCCCACCTAACCTGGGGGTGGAGGGTAGGGGAAGCTTATTCAACAGACAAGTGATAAGATTGAATAGTTACCACCAACGCCCCAGTTTGAGGTCTCTGTTTTCCTTTTCTTTTCAGTCAAATGCTCTCCCCAGCCACGTGAAGATCAGTGTTTCCAGGCAGACACTTTTTGAGGATTCTTTCCAACAGGTTAGAGAATAATCACTGAGTCTAAGACCCAGGGCAGGGAGAAGGCCCGCTGCTACCACCCTGTCTTCTCTTGTGTGGCCCTTTAAGCCCACATGATACGGTTTTCAAGACGTGGGCCTTGGTTATGGGGGATCAGCCGAAGAGCAGGCCTGGGAGTCTCTGGTCGCCTGCCCCCAGCCTGCCATGGAAGGGAGAATGGCAGGCTGGCCATGACCTTCTGTCTCCCCAGATCATGAACATGAAACCCTATGACTTGCGCCGCCGGCTCTACATCATCATGCGTGGCGAGGAGGGCCTGGACTACGGGGGCATCGCCAGGTGAGCTGGGAGCCCCAAAAGGCCGTGCTGCTCCCCGCTTCACCAAGCTGCAGGGCACTCGGCCAGGAAGCTGCCTCCTTGCTCAGACAGTTGCCAAAGCTCTCCTTCACCTTCAGGAGTGGGCAGGGGTGTGGGTGGTCCAAAGGGGTGCTGGAACTGGTTCCTGGGGTCCCCTTCTGGGCTAGGCATCAACCCTCTAGTTGCTGGGTCAAGGGGAAGCTGGGGGTTGGTTTCTAGGGGAGTGGTTCAGGATGATGGCTCTTTTAAAAATTTTTTTAATTTTGTATTGGGGTATAGTCAATTAACAAACTGTCGTGATAGTTTTAGGTGAACAGTAAAGGGACTCAACCGTCCATATACGTGTATCCATTTCCCCCCAGACCCCCGCCTCTCATCCAGGCTGCCACATACCATTTGAACAGAGTTCCCTGTGCTGTACAGTAGGTCCTTGTTGAGAACAATAGTTCTTTACCAACCAACCTGTCATTATTTCTTTATTTTACCCATCTAGTTGCACCAGTGGGCAGTGGTTAGATATCGGTATTAAGTGGTTGTCCGTTGGAATCGACCCTGGACTTCACTTCCTCTTGAGGCAGCTGGGGCGGGCTCAGTTGGGGGTCTTGGCGTAGATCTGGCATATATACATTGTGTCCCAATCCAGAGGGTCTTGATCAATACTTGGCTGCATGTTATGTACACAGTGACGGTAAAATGAAAACAAATGATATACTCCCAGTGCTGCTACAAAAGTTAATAGATTCTCTGGCAAAATGTTGCCTTGGACGATGGGGCATAAGGGCCCCGGCAGAGAGGAGGAGCGTCTTGGCTGCGGTGACCGCTCAGCCTGCCGACCTCTCTCGGTGTGGGGCATCTCGCTTGGTGTTGGGTTAACTTGCTCCCGGTCCTGTGTGTGCTGGTGGCGTTGCCCTCTGTGTTGGCCCCCGTGGGTCGATTGCTCTTTTTTTTCCGTGGTGACCGTGGTGACCTCCTCTCTAGGCTCTCCTTGGTGGTGTGACTCCCGCCCCGTGTGTGTCTGTCTCTCTGTGTCCTGCCAGTGGTTTTACCCTATGGTAGGTTACGTCATGCTGTTCTACCACAGGGTAGAACCACGGACAGGATACCGGGGCACCCTCTGCATCGAAGAGACTCCTCGTCTGCCCGGCCACAAACAGCCCAGCAGCCAGGGACTGTCCCCCTTGGGACGTCCCCCTGCTTGTGTAGCTCAAGCCTCAAAGGACTCTGAATTCTGGCTTGAGGCTTGTACCTGGGGTGCAAAGAGATGCTAAGGTGTGGGCGTTGGTTCAGATGAATTCGTGGACATACAGGGAAGGGTATGGTGGTGGGTCTGGGGTGAAGGGGTAGTGGGGTGGTGGGAGCGAGGTGTAGACACAGCCTGATGAACAGAATTGTCCTGCATCAAGGATTAGGAGCACATTACTGTGTATTCATATTAGACTGCTTAGGTAGGCTGGAAGCAGGGTGACTGCTGGTCATAGAGCCCTTTTGCAAGATTTAGAAAAAAATGTCCTTTCTCAAGACGCTTCTGTGCTGGAAAATGGTCACAATATACTGCTTTTATTAGGGAAAAAAAGGCAGCTTGATGCTATTTGCAGGAAATTTGTTGTGACAAATGTACACATCTGTGATATTTTAACGTCACATCCTTGTGCAGTGCGCAGTCTATACAACTGTGCATGGCAACCCAGAATGCAAGGAGCCCCTTTGCCATTAGATGCTCTGGATATCAGGTGGAAAGCCCCAGAATACAGCACCTGGAGCCAACACTCACACACACGGGTGTGCCTGAGCATTGCTGTCCAGGGCAGTTGCTGTTCTGATTCACCCTAGGTCTGGCCCTGCCCTGCTCACTGACCAGCTGCTCACAGAGGTTAGCCCAGGGCTGATCCCAGTGGGGTTGCCTCCCCAGGATGCATGTCTCCAGACTAGGTACTACTTGACGGCAGAAAAGACTCGGACCTGCAGAGCAGGTGAGCAGGGTGTGGTCCATTAGTCCTGTTTTCCTCTCTCTTCTCTCGCAGAGAGTGGTTTTTCCTCCTGTCCCATGAGGTGCTCAACCCCATGTACTGTTTATTTGAATATGCCGGGAAGAACAACTACTGCCTGCAGATCAACCCTGCCTCCTCCATCAACCCTGACCACCTCACCTACTTCCGCTTTATCGGCCGATTCATCGCCATGGTAAGATTCATGGCTGTCATCAGACCTCCAGGGAGTGTGGTCACAGACCTGCAGACCACCAGCAGCTCTGAAGACTGGGTGCCCACTCTCTGAGCCCCACCCTCATCCTTACAGAACGCCTCACTAAAGATGCAGAAAGCTAGTGAGAGTTCTGGAAATAGTCCAGAGCTCTCTCAGTGCCCACCCTAGGGCACTGAGGAGGTTTTCACGTTGATTTGTGTAGGACTTGTCAAGAGAAAGCCCAGGGTCCCCGGATTAAAGTCTTCACTTAACACTCAGTGCATGTGCTGTCAAGGGTGGGGGATGACGGGCCCGTCTCTGGGTGTTGCCATGAGCTGGGTGGCGGTGTCTGGGAGTGTCCCACTGAGACTTGGGCCTTCTGGAAGGGGATGGGGAATCTACACTAGCTGAGAACAGGGAGCAAGGTGATCGACTGGTGCAAGATGTTGGAGTCATCTGGTAGGAGGGAAGGGCAGGGAATGGGGAGTCGGGCGTTTGTATTTATGTAGAAACGGGAGCACAGTGTAAATTTGGAAAGGGCGTCACCTCGTGTGCATCCTGTTGAGTACCTTGTGAGCACTGAGACCCAGGATGGAGAAAGGGGAGCCCTTTGAAGGCCCGGTCCCTCTGCCACATTTGGTCGTTGAAGAGCTTTCATGGCTAATTTGCCTTTGCTTCTTCCCCTCACTTCTGAGTGAGTGTCTGCCCTGCTCCCCTCTCAGGAGGACCCAGGAGCCCATGACTAAGTATATCCCTTCTCTTTGTCTGGAGGTTCTTGGCCAAGGTGCTAGGGCTCAGGAAGTGGGCACATTCTTCCCAGGTCTAGAGACCCGCCTGGCCCTGTGGCTGACAGGACAGACCAGTAAAACCCTAGACTATTACTCACTGCTGGCCCGCCAGCAGCAGCAGGGGCGTCTGCATTATTTTTGGCTGCCTCTGCTGCCCAGCTCAGAGCAGCAGTGAGTCAGGGCCGCCACCTGGGGCTGTGCTGAGCAAGTCTCCTCTGTGTGGGTGGAGGCAGACCTCTGCTAGAGCGAGGGGCTGGTGGGCATGCAGTGGGCCAGAGGTGGGTCCTTGTGGTCTGCAGGTGGGACCAAGAGGGCTGCAGACCTAGCCTTCAGGCTCCTGGAAGAGCCAGATGCTCAGGACCTCAGGGAGCAGTAGCTGGGCTCTGATATGGGGCATCTGAGGAAAACCAGACCTCTCTGCCATGTCTCTCCTGTCCCCAGGCTCTGTACCATGGAAAGTTCATTGATACAGGCTTCACACTTCCTTTCTACAAGCGGATGCTAAACAAGAGACCAACCCTGAAAGACCTGGAATCCATTGACCCCGAATTCTACAACTCTATTGTCTGGATCAAGTGGGTCCCCTCTGTTGCCGTTTTCTGGGAGAGGAGGGGTCTCTGGGTGGGTAGTAGGCGGGTGGAGATGCCCACCTTCTAAGTCCGCCTGTCCTGGGACGCTGTTCTGGGCTCCAGGCCACCTGTGAGTCCTCGTGTCTCACAGGCACTGAAAGTGAGTGATGGGGCAGGACTGAGGGAACCCTTCTAAGACAGACACCTTCCCTCTTGGTCTCTTGTGCTCCCAGAGAGAACAACCTGGAGGAGTGCGGCCTAGAGCTGTACTTCATTCAGGACATGGAGATCCTGGGCAAGGTGACGACCCACGAGCTGAAGGAAGGGGGCGAGAGCATCCGAGTGACAGAGGAGAACAAGGAAGAGTACATAATGTGAGTGGAAAGCGCTAGGGAGCCGGCGGGGCCCGGGAAATGGGGGCAGAGACACAGCCGGCCGCAGAGAAAGAGGCTCACACTCTTATCCCGGGGCACCGTCTTCAGCTAGGCCCCCTCGTGTGGCCCATGGGTCTCCAGGGATGGGAAGAACCTTCCGTTTTGCACTGACCCTAGACGGCTGCCGTGGCAGTCATGTGCTGGCCAGAGCTGGGTAGCCAGAGCCCGAGGTCCTGTGTTCCAGCCCCTGGGTGCTCCTTGTTCCCAAATCGCAGATTCATGACTGCAGGACAGAATTTCTTTGAAGAGGCATAAAAGTTCGACAACTTCTTTGTTCTCCTAACTGAAAGGGCACCTGTGTTCTGCCTGCTTAAACCCACTGTCACCTGTGGGATTGTACACGAACATGCCCGTTCACTTCAGGTCCCTTGGGCCAGTCTTTTAACCCCCATTCATCTGAGCTTCAGTCAGCGGTGATGGGAGGAGCAGGAGGAGATGTTGAAGATTCAGGTGTCTGTGGGTTACTGTGAGGTTCTAAAGGCCGTGCTCTGGGGCCGAAGTTGCCCAGGTATCCCGCCCGCCCAGGTTGGCTCTCGGCTGCCTCCTTGCTGCCAGCAGAGGTCACCTCCCCGCAGACCCTGAGCTGCTCCAGAGGAGTGGGTCTTGGGCTCCCCCGACGGTCAGTCTTGGTTTCAGGCTGCTGACTGACTGGCGTTTCACCCGGGGCGTGGAAGAGCAGACCAAAGCCTTCCTGGACGGCTTCAACGAGGTGGCCCCCCTGGAGTGGTTGCGCTACTTTGACGAGAAAGAGCTGGAGGTGAGAGCTGAGTTTGTGGGGACCCTGAACCCCTGGCCCCTGGGGCCGCCCTGCCCTTTGATAGCCTCGCCGAGCACCCACAGCAACTCACCAGTAAAACCCAGGATGGCAGCAGCAGGCACATACGGTCAATTTGGGTCTTGCACCTGCCCTTACATGGGCTCTTGTTTGCAAGGGGTTATCATGCAAGACTTGGGCTACCCATACTGTTAAAACTGCCGACAGAGGTGTGCGGAGTGCTTCCACCTGCCAGGGAGTAGACGGGGCCCTGTGTGCCGTGGGGACAGCGCTGGTGCCGGGTGCCTGACACCCCCTCTCCTCCGTAGCTGATGCTGTGCGGCATGCAGGAGATAGACCTGAGCGACTGGCAGAAGCACACCATCTACCGGCACTACACCAAGAACAGCAAGCAGATCCAGTGGTTCTGGCAGGTGGGCCCTGCGTCTGTCCCCACAGAACGCACAGGGGCTCTGGGCGGGCGTGTTTGGGCGGTACCCCCAGGAGGCGAGACCAGATTGAACCCCAGGCTTTTGGATGCTTGTTGTGTCATCACCTTCCTCGTCTCTGACACTCTCCTCGCCTCCCCCAACTCCCAAAAGGAGACGAGAAACCCAGCCTTGGGATGATCGGAGCTGGGTTGCGGCCACTGCATTTGACAGGAGGTAGTGTTGGCAGTGGGCCAGCCTCAGATGCTGGTGTGCAGGCTCTGGGGGAGGAGGCCATGAGCAGGGAGGAAAGTTCTTGTAGGTCACGTGGTCTCCTTCCAGCCGGACGGAAAGCGTCGGCTTGGCTCCAGAGAGACTGAAAGAGCCCCTTGTCCTGCATATAAGGAATCAGTTGCTTTGAATGTGTGGGTCTTGTCGTTATCATTGTGCAGTATAGCATACATAAAAAAGAACGAGCAGAGGTAGGCTTTCTGTGGAGGTGAAGTTCACATACCATAAAATTCACCACATTAAGTGTTTGGAGTGGCTCTTACAATGGTTTCTGACAGTGTTGTACCCACCATCACCACTGTTGAATTCCAGTACATTTCATTTCCCTCAGAAAGAAATCTCACACCTATTAAAGCAGTCAATCTCATGCTTTGTATGTTTTTAAAGATGCAACTTGGGGGACTTCCCTCGTGGTCCAGTGCTTAAGCGCCCACCTTATGGTGCAGGGGCCGCTGGTTCAACCCCGGGTATGGGAGCTAAGATCCCGCATGCTGCAGGGCAACTAAGCCTACCGGCCACAACTGGAGAGTCCGTGTGCCACAACAAAAGATCCTGCATGGGCAACCAAGACCCGATGTAGCTAAATATATACATATTAAAAAAAAAAAATGGAACTTGGCTGAGGAGGAGAATTTCTGGCCTGAAACCAAGAGATGTCACATAGACTGGTGGGAATGATGTATGCACACAGCCTCTTAGAGCGGCTTTGGGGTTTCCCAGGGAGTAACTGTCACCCACTCCCACAGACCACGCTGGGGCTCCATGTTCTCAGTCCCAAAGAGGGGCCCTGGCTCATTGCAGAGTTACAGGTCAGGGCAAAGTGCTGGGCCAAGTGGGCCCTGACTCTGCCTGGGCTTGTGGGGCTCCAGGTGGTGAAGGAGATGGACAATGAGAAGAGGATCCGGCTGCTGCAGTTTGTCACTGGGACCTGCCGCCTGCCTGTTGGGGGATTCACTGAACTCATCGGTACGTTTTTCCCGCCCTGCTGGTGCCGTTGGGCGGAAGTGAGGACAGCTCAAAGCAGGGACAAGACCTCATGTCTTCCTGGAAGCAAGTCAGTTGGACTTGTCTGTGGTGGTGTCGGAGGGTCCTGCCTCAGGAAGGGGCCGACTTGTCATAGACAACATGTGTTCCTTTGGATAACAGGTAGCAACGGCCCACAGAAGTTTTGCATTGACAAGGTTGGCAAGGAAACCTGGCTGCCCAGGAGCCACACCTGGTGAGTGTGCTGGTTGTGGGGGGAGGTGGCTTTAACCCAAGACCCGATGAGCCCCCACGAGCAGCCCTGAGGCCAAGGCGGCTTCAGTGCCTTGATCCTGGCAACCTGTGTGTAGTTCCGCGGTGCTTAGGTTTGGGGAGGCACACCTCAGCCCCTGGGCCTCTGATCTTTTGGGAGTTGTGACAGTATCTATGTGCCTTGACAGCCATACCGGGTATGAAATACAGTAAGTCCCCTACATACAAACCTTCAACTTGTGAACTTTCACAGATGTGAACGTGAGTTCATGTGTTTAGTCACGTAAGTTCGCTCACATATCTGGCGTACGTTGTCACGTGCACGCATCCTCTACAAGTGGAGCAGGAAATGGCAAGGGGATTTTCTTTAGCTGACGAGGCACCGTTAGTGTTTGAGGTGTAGGACCCAAATGTAGAATGGTATATGAAGGTTGCAGCAGCCGTTCAGAATGTAATCCAGTGCTACCGTGTCATCTATGATGAAAAAAAGAGCTACCACCCAGACATCACTGGATCATTGTTTTTTTCAAGAGGGTAGACAGAGTTGAATCCAGCAAGGAACCAGAACCTGTGGCATCAACTTGAGGAATGCAGGTTGCCCGCCATCTCCTATTGCTGATGATCCTTTAGCTCTACCGTCTTCCGTCTCCAATCAGTAACTCTTCTTGCCTGTTCACTGGATGCCAAGCCCCTGTATTCCAGCTATTGTACTCTATTTTTCAAAGCTCTGTATTGTCAGATTAAAATTTTTTTAATGTATTATTTGTATGAAAAGTATTATAAACGTATTACAGTATGAATTTGAGCAAACTCTGGGAGATGGTGGAGGACAAGGAAGACTGGTGTGGTGCAGTTCGTGTATGGGGTTGCAGAGTCAGACAGTAATGACTGAAGAACAACAGCTGGATAGCCAACTGTGTTAGTTGAGTACCTAGGCTGACTTTATTGGACTTAAGAACAAATTGGGCTTACAGACATGCTGTTGGAATGGAATGCGTTCATGTGTAGGGAACTTGCTATATTGAAACACTCCTGTTCCAGTCGGCAAAGAGCTGCTGTCCCCGGTCTTCTTCTGCAGTTCCCCATTTCCCCTGTAGCCCTGTCCCCTCCTCTAACTCCTTCACGGTCGAGGGACACAGCGGGGCCTTTGAGGACCCTGTTGTGTGTGGCCAGCTGGCATCATGGTTGAGTCACAGTATGGGATCTCTCAATACCCTTGTGGCTGTTAGAGCTCTGACCCGTGCCCTGTGCTGATTGCCCTGCTCTCCTTTCTTGACAGTTTCAACCGGCTGGACCTGCCACCATACAAGAGCTACGAACAGCTGAAGGAGAAGCTGCTATACGCTGTTGAGGAGACCGAGGGCTTTGGACAGGAGTAACTGAGGCTGTCCCCCACCCCCAGCCCCCAGCACATGTGTAGTCTTGAGTCCTCCTTGCCTGAGAGGCCGCTGGCCCTGTAGCCCCCGGGAGGCCCCTCCGGATGGTCGTCCCGTGTAGGACCACACTGTCATCAGGCTGGTGGCAGCAGAGCCTGACCTCAACAGGCCCTGCCCTGCTTTTCGCTCTTCCCCACTGGTGGCAGTCTGGAATAAAGCCCCCATGTCACCCTTGGCCCCATCAGCCATTGTAAAGTCTAGAGGGCTGACCTTCTCTGGAAAACTCATCCTTCTCCCTTGAGACCAACCCTAGGTTTGTGTGAGTGTGCAAAGGAGGGTGCCCTGTGCTGAAGCCCTGGGCCTCACAGGCTGGTTAGGTGAGAGGGAGACTGGCCATTTGGGGTAGCTGTTCTGGGCTGAGGAAGCCCAGGGTCTTTGTCAGTAAAAGAGGTTCTATTTTGTGTAGAACTTTTCCAGTGATCTATATAAATGAAGGTCTGAGGGAGGGGAGCTCTGGACCAAGGTCAGCTCTTGTTCCTGGCTAGCCAGCTCCAGCCAAGGAGGCCGAGCAGCACGGCCGTGCTCCACTCAGTGCAGCCAGCTCCAGCCATAGGGGCCGAGCAGCACGGCCGCGCTGCTGGCCAGTGTGTCCCCACCAGCAGGCAGAGGGTCGTTACCAGCTGCTGGGATGTCAGGGGATGGAAACGCCCTCAGATTTTCCTCTCCCTTTTACATAAACTTGAAGTATTCTGTGCATAGGGCCGCTTTGTGTTCTGTGGTTGGTAAGCTGCTGTCACTTCCTGTCAAGGAGCTGGTGCGCCAGGCATGGCTGGGACCCAGAGGCACACAGCACTGTTGGTCCAAGAATTTCAGCTGCTCCTCTTAGGAGCCTGCTTCACAGTTCTGTGAGCTCGGGTAGGCCTGACCCAGTGGCTCAGCTTCCCAGCAGCCTTATCCCCGAGCCTGTGACAGAGAAGGGGGGAAGGGGATTATTGTCCTGAGTGTCACCTCAACCTCGCTGCCTCCAAGAGAGGAGAACTCCCTTTGCTAGATGGAGTGATGGGGTGCGTGGGGCTGACCTGCTAAGACCCTGGACCTCCAGGCGGCTCGTGCATCCGGAGGGAAGATGAAGAGTGTTCCTGCTACTGTAGAATGTGTTCACTCTGCCTCGATGTGTGGCTTTACCTGCACAAAAGAGACGATGCTCTTGGAAACCAGCAGAAGGGCCCTGAGCTGCTCTGCACAGTCTGACTTGATTGCTGGAGCTCCTGCCGACCTCTGCCGTGGGTGTCCTGCCACGTGTTCAGATCTTTCAGGCGAACACACTCCTCTGGGGTGCTGGAGTGGTGATTGTCGCTGGGTCCCCGTGCAGGTCCTCAGGCTACCCACGGTGTTGTCTGAGGACAGGCTCGTGCTCCCAGGTCCTCGTCCTCCCCTCTCCACCCTAGCCCGTGTCTGCTCTGTTGTGTGTACTGATGTGAGCGGCTCAGCTCACTGCAGCCCAACCTCCTCCTCCCTCGGATCGTTGGCTGTGCTTCCCTGTGGTGTCTCACCATGTTGGGGATTGGGGCACAAGCCACCATGCCATGCAGGGTTTGGGAGCCTCAGGCTCATGGGCGTGCAGAATGCGTTCATGTGGGTGTGTGTGTACATACGTGTATATAACTGAGGTGTCTGTACGGAATGCCCTTTGGTAGCTCTGAGCTGGTCACCAGATTGTTTTGTAATGCCCACCCCCTTGCCCTTGGTATTGCCAGTTTCTTGTGCAATAAACAGTCAGCAGCTGTGGGCAGTGTTGGCGTGGATGTGTCCAAAGTCACTGTCCTCCAGGCAAAAGGTCTCTTGGCCCCACGGACCTTCCAGGTCTACACGGGTGGAAATGTTATGACCTTGCTGGTTTTGAGAATTGTGTGTCATTAATCGAGGCAGCCACACTTCTGATGGGCGGCCCAGTCTTCATCCAAGGATCACGGGCTTCAGCCCTCATTTATTTGCCTCACAGCTACCTTTGGCCTGGGTTTCTTTGAGCAGTTGCCATGGCACCAGTGCATCAACAGCCCGAGGCTGCAAGTTGGACAGGTTTTAGGAACCAGCTCCTGGGTAGCCATTCATTTGAGAAACGTTTCCTGTTTTCTTGAATTCCGTGATGATAGAGGGATACCCTGGACTTGAGCTCATGGTCAGCCAGGGGCTTGCCGCCCACTTTTTTGAACTTAAAGGTTCTGATGGGATCCATCAGCGCAGTCTCGATGCCTTTGACATGGAAGTGATTTTGTCCTGGATCAAGCCTTGCTCTGATCTGTCGTCTTTCTGGGGTGGGGTGCGGGGAGGCAGAGGTGTGCAGAGCATCTTCTCCTGGGAATTCATCTACCCCAACACCAAAGCCGTTTCTCATTTGACAGGGCTATGCTGTACTTTGAGGAGGTTTTGACAAAAGTTCATATGTTATACAGACATCTCATAATAAATTCAAATAAAACAGCCCTAGTCAAAATTGTTCTCCCCTTTCCTATCTCCCGAAATAGCTGCTGTTCAGTTTGCTGTCCTTCCAGACTATTTTATGTGTATAAATCATATGTACATATAATTTAAAAGTATATAAAAAATGAGATCTTACACACGTTAAGCAGCTCATCTCATCAAATGAGGTAGTAGGGACACCTTTCCGTGTTCGTCAGCCTAGGTCCAGTGAATTCTGTAGTGTGTGATATTCCATGTCATGGTTGTTCTGTAACACACCCACCTTTGTCCTAATGGGCATAGCATTTGTGTCCAGCAGTTCGCTGGTGAAGCCTCTCGGCCAGGTCTTGTGCACCAACGCTGCTTTTCTGGGAGGCGGCAGTCCTAGAGTTGGACTACTGAGTAAAAATTTTAAAAAGGTTTAAAATTCCAGGATAGGAAGGGTTCACAGTGAAAGTCCCCCTCTTTTGTTCCTCAGGCATTCTGGTCACCATGTGGAGGAACTATTGTTGCTGGTTTCTTTTGGATCCTTCCAGACAGACTTTAAAATCCCAGCAAATTCTACTCAGTTGCCCTTCTAAAAGGTTCTTGTTTTAACAGCCTTAGCAGTGGACAGGACCCCTTGCCACTCCACTCTGGGAACTGGATCTGTGAGCTCCCGTCTGTTCTTCCAGTCCTTCTTTCACTTTTCCATCTCCTAACTCTGGGCATCTTCCCTCTTACTTTTCTCTGATCAAAGTTTTTTGTTTGTTTGTTTTTTTAAAACATTTATGTTCTGTTCTGTAACCATAATGCTTTACTTTTTCTAAAGGTTTATTTAGAAAACTGAAAAGCAAGAAGAATGTTAATATTACTATAATGATATAAATGCTGTTTACTCCAGAACTAAACGGTATAATGTAATACAATTATGTATTCTTCATACAGCTCTTTAACCCTAGGATTTCTAATTACTGATCTTTGCTTTTATTATATCCTCATTTTTTTTTTCTTACTCTGAAGTGTTTCAAGTTAAATTAGACAGTCAGGAAGGGTCCCCACCTCTACATGCTGTAATAAGTCCCTGATAAAATCAGCCAAAGCTACAAAATTATTTTGGAAGTGAAGAGCAGATCTGACTCTGTTTGTCACCCAAAGTCCTTACTGGGGCTCAAGACTTTACATAAGTAAGACCTCACTGGATTTGGAAAGCTCAGCTGTTGCTCCCCCACTGTCCTATATCAGGGCTCACGGCAACCTTCTAGAAAAACTTACACTAAAGATCTATGTGCTTCCATTCAGGGAAATGCTTATAAACATCAGGCTGTTCTTGGTCTTAAGCTAAACTTAGCAACAAGGCCCCAGTCTCATCTTGGGGAAGAAAATTAAGTCAGTGCTCAGAATTATTACCTCTACTCAGTTCTCAGCAGTCTGCCCCATGAATCTTTTTCTCCAGGTCGCTCTGATTCTGACGTTGGTTCAAGTTCCACAGTCACAAACTCACTTTCCTGTGGTCCATGCTGCGAGTCAAGCACCTATCAGCTGACTCAGAGAGGTGCACGTGATTTATCTTTGGCCTGCTATCTGTTATTTGTACCTTCTGAACATCATCCTGGACTCAGGGCCTCGCTCCAACTCAGTCAGTCCCGGTGACAGTGATCATTGTTTTCTTTTTGATTCTGTCACAATTTTGGCCCCTTCACCTTGATTTTCTTGTCACCTCTCCAGATGGCCTTGATGGTCTCCGTGACATCAAATCCCAACTCTAGTTCTCTTGCCCAAACACAGAATCAACTCCTCCACTGAGCCCTGGTTCTTTTTGGTATAAAATAGTACTAGAAACTGAAATGTGGGGGTTCCATCAGAATGGTACCATGAACTCATGACTTGATCAGCTTCTTGGCTCCACAACCATTTAAAAAAAAACACACACACAAAATATAAAAAAGAGAGAAAAGGCTGGCTCAGAAACAAGATACACAAGTTCATGGGTTATAAATAAAACAAAGATGCAGAACGTTGGGCAAGAGGAACCGTTTGGGTCTGCTGCACTTAGAGCCTGGCAGTGATTGCTGAGAGTTCAGCTGCTGTGGAGTAAAGGGTCTAATTATGCTCCAGAATAGATGGGGGGTGGGCACCAGTTGTGTCCCTGATATGGCTTTGAGAAAGATGGAGGCCCAAAGAGGCAAACCCCTTAAGCCAAACCATCCCACTGGTTGTGGCCTGGATCTGTGACATTCCCAGGTTACTCTAGGCTAGGGCCCCAAACTGCCATTCAAAGACCAGGCTGCAGAATGCATGGACAGCACGACAGGACGTGGCAGCTGCAAACCATCCGACAGGAAAGAATGAGTGCGGACGGAGGAGGGAAAACAACTCCCTACTGAGAAATCTTGGCTCCGGACTTCTGAGAAAGACTCCCGAGTGGTCTCTTGCCTGAAGGTCTTCACTGTAAGGGCAGTAGGTGGCTAGTGGACTCTTTCATGGAGCCTTAAGTGTCATTGTTTTCTGGGGGGGTGATCAGTTTCTCCAGAGATGAGTCCTCTGCACCTCATCTGAGCGGGAGACTATACCTGAGTCAGGTGGCCTGCCTATAGGCTTCCTGGGAGTAAGAAGCAGGAAGGAGCCAGGGTTCTCGGAGTCCTGACCACTGACCTTTTCGTTCCCCCTGGCCTTCTGCTCTGGCGCGAGTCCTTGCAGCCAGCAGAGTGGAGGGAGCCAAACTGTACAGGGCTTTGGGGGCAGGGACCCACTCTTCTGTGTAGAATCTTTTACATACCCCAGTTTTCAACTTCCTGCCTTCCTGCTGCCCCTAAGTACTGAGTCTTTGAGGACTCACTCATTTCCTGTCTGCATCTCCCTGTGTCTGAGGTTAAGATTTCTCCCTGGTTAGTTACACTCCTCCAGGTCCAAACTCTTTGTTAAACGACCTTGTCCATTGCTGAATCCTCTTAATGTTCTCTCTGTCCTTGTGGATTAAGACTTTTCATAAAGTGTTCTTCACAGTTGTCTCAGCGAGGCTGGAGAGGGAGAAGAGGCGCTTCATCTGCTGTCTCAGTTAACTTCCTCTCCTTTGATAGGTCTGCCTGTGGGCAGCTTGCAGCTGTGCAAAGAGGTCCCCACGAGGGCTTGGCTGTGCTGTTATATTGACTTTCCACTAAGCTGCTGTGTTTACCCCCGTGGCACTAACTCCGATCTTAAGCCTGAACCTTTCCCAGCTCAGAACCCTTGTTGGCTTAGCTCCTGCCTTGTGAATTCTAGGCTGGGGCTCCTGCTGCTTGGTCACTACTCCTAATTTCCTCCTTCCAGAAATGGGTCGAATTCCCTCGTCCACTTCTCATTTGCTGCCTCTCAAATTGGGTCAGTTGGCAAGGGGAAAATAGGAGATCTTTGACATTCATTCACACTCGTTTTAGTACAGTCTTGGGAGGGAAGAAGGATAAATATTAATATGTATGTGTCAGAACTTTTTTCCTGTTTATTTTTTTAATTGGAAGATTGTTGTTGATTGGAGGACATTGTTACAATGTCATGTTCGTTTCTGCTGTACAACAGTGTGAGTCTGCTCTATGCATACACATATCCCTTCCCTTCTGAGCCTCTCCCCTATCCTGCTCTTCCAGGTCATTGTAGAGCGCCGAGCTGAGCTCCCTGTTTCACAGCAGCTTCCCGCCAGCTAGCTGTTTCATACATGATAGTGTGTATGTCAGTGCCTCTCTCGCAGTTTGTCCCACCCTCCCCTCCCCCTGCTGAGTCCACAAGTCTTTGTGTCTGTTTCTGTCTTGCATATGATAGGTTCATCAGTACCATTTTTCTAGATTCCATATATATGCATTAATATATGATATTTGTTTTTCTCTTTCTGACTTTAGTTCACTCTGTTATGACAGACTCTAGGTTCACCAGCATCTCTAAAAACAGAACTGATTTTTGCTAATTCGCCATCATTTTGCACCTTATCTCTTAAGAGCATCAACTTGGTTCCTAACTCTAGGGGTTTTATTTTGTTTTGGTTTGTCATCTCCAAAGCCACTGGGGGCAATAGGTAGTCCTGCTTATAAACAAGAGGGATGTTTTGCTTCTGCATTTTCTATTAGCATCTTTATTCTAATGTTTTCATTAGGCACTGAAATTTAAAATGAAAACCCTATTATAGTCGATTGTGGACTACCCTGGTGAATTCTTATTTTTATATGTAGGGGACAGGCTTCTTAAGTGCCCCCCCATGACCCCTTCCTGATATGCATACCTTGTGGTATCATTCCTTCTCCTTGAGTGGGAGTGGTCTAGACACTTGGCTTCTAACAAACAGAATGTTGCAAAGGCGATGGGCTGTCTCTTCTGTGATTAAATTACCAAAGATTGGGACCTGCTTCTTGCTTACTGACTCTCCATTGCCTTCTTGGCTTGTGTACTTTTCTTTTTTTTTTTTTTTCCAAATGTATGTATGTATGTATTTACTTCTTTGACTATGCCGGGTCTTAGTTGCGACACACAGTATCTTTGATTTTTGTTGCAGCGTGCAGGATCTTTAGTTGCGGCATGTGGCATATATTTCCCCAACCAGGGATTGATCCCAAGCCCCCTGCATTGGGAGTGTGGAGTCTTAGCCACTGGACCACCAGGGAATTCCCTTGGCTTGTGTACTTGGATGAAGCAAACTGCCATGGTGGTGAGGCCCACATGGCAAGGGACTGAGGGCCTCTTCGTGTCAATAGCCAACGAGGAACCGAGGCCCTCGTCCGACAGCCTGTGAGGAACTAAATCCTGCCAGCAGCCACATACTCCTGAACCTTGAGACAGCAGCAGCACAGCTGACACCTTGATTGCCACCTGTGAGTGTCGGTGAGCAGCGGACCCAGCTAGGCTGTGTCTGGGCTCCTGACAGAAACTGTGAGAACTATTGTATATTATTTTCAGCAGTTTAAGTTTATGGTAATTTGTTATGCAGCAGTAGATAACTAATACACTATCCTAGCTCAGGTGAAATGGTCTTGGATTAGCATGTCTTGTATGTACCAGGTCCTGAATGTGGCCATGATTTTTTGTCTTTTTTTTTTGGCTGCGCTATACAGCATGTGTGGATCTTAGTTCCCTAACCAGGGATTGAACGTGTGCCCCTTACAATGGCAGTGGGGAGTCCCAATCCCTGGACCAGGGAAGTCCGTGGTCATGATTTTTAATAATGAGAGCCTTGGCAGGTAGTTCAAAAACATCACACCAACTAGGGATAAAGGCAGAAAGGTACCAGCATCACTCTCCTTCCTTTTCTTGGGGAAAGAAAGTACTTGGGAGTGGGAGTCCTTTCAATCCCCACCCTGAGTCCATGGCCTGAAATCACTGCCCGGGTGGCACCGATGGCCTCAGAGGCTTTGGGTCTGGCTGAGCCTGCAATGGTGCTCTGTTTTGGGGTTGTCATTTGTTCTTATTTGGGCAAGAGTCGGCACGAGTCTTGTCCAGACACTCAAGGACAATTTTGGGTTCGTTCTCTGTATAATCACAGGGTGAGCAGTAGGTAGACGATGCCAGTACAGCGGTGAATGCGTCTGGAGGACAGGCTCTGCTGTTCAGGACTCCCACTGGGGTTGGTTCGGGGCACGTCTCCCGCCTCGGTGACGCCTCCCTCACGAGCATCTGGGCCTTGGTGAGTTGTGGGTGTAGAAGCACTCTTTTCTCCTGGGGTGGGATGCATTTCATCCTTGAACTTTGGGGTTTATAGTCTTGGTTGTTTGCCTCTTGGGATTGGTTCACGTTGGTTAAAATATGGGGCACATGGGGTGGGGGAGGAGTAGCGCATGCATTCAACTTTGGCTTTTAGCCCATCCCTACTCTTGAACAAGGGCACAGATCCCTAAGGCGCCAGTGTCTGCCTCGAGGTACAGGGAAGCCCCAGGTTAAGTATATTTTTCCCCCAGCTTTATTGAGATATAATTGACATAATGTGTTAGTTTAAGGTGTACAATGTGATGATTCACGTACATGTCGTAAAATGATTGCCACAGTGAGGTTCATTGACACACCCATCACCTCACGGAGTTCCCATTTTGTTGTTGTTGCGACCATTTAAGTCTGCATTGTGGTGAGAACTTTTAAGTTCGACTCTCTTAGCAACCTTCAAGTACAGGATACAGTCCCAGAGTCTTAGCTGCTGAGGGGATAAAGCCAGGGTTGAAAATGAAGCAGAGGGGATAATAGATGAACTGAGGCTGTTGATTGGGTATTTTGGTTAAAAGTTAAGCCAGATTATCACTGATCAGACACTAGCTGTAGCATATAGATAGAGGTAGATACTGGTGCTGTGTTGCAGAGAAGGACGACGCTTTGTGGATTGTAATAGACACATACGTATGAGAAGAGATCTTAAGTTGGGAAAGGACTGATCCACAGAGTGCTGATGGTAAGGCAAAAAATTAGTAGTTTTATCTACATTAAATAAAGGTTGTCTAACTTGCATGTATGCAGAAACTACCAATTTCTTAAAAACACAGATTCCCAGAGATTCTAATGCAGTAGGTAAATTGTATAAATTTACAAAGAAATAAATGATATCTGAAAAGGGGTAGTAAATGCTCCCTATGCACTGTAGCTAAATGATTTTACTACAATTTACTATCCTCTGTTTTCTTCAGGTTATTTTGTATCCATATTTGGGTAATACTATGTTATGCTGTGCTAATGTGCATCTTTTCCCAATTCATGTTGGCCTTGAAATCAGCTGTGTTGGGAGTATTTACACCAGGGAAATTGGCAAAGGCCACAAATCAGTACCCTTCCTCCTCTTTTTTAGAGACCTGGTTGTTATACATTTACCAGCCCTTCACTGGATATGGTCCTTAGAGAAACCAGGAGTGGTATCAGTAGTGAGGAAAATCAAAGCATGAACTATCTGAAGGGCAAAGAAAACTTTATCTGTTTATCATAGAGTACAGCAGGGGTGAAGCTGTGGCAACTTGGACCCAATTTTTTGCAGCAAGATGCTCTCTAGATTCCTTCAAAGCCTAGCCTAGATGGTTGCAGCCAAAAGCAGAAGTGGTGGGAAGCAACTTTGGGGAAGGTTCCCAACTCCATGATGAACTGGAATGTGAACCTATGTGTCACTTGCTGAGATGATATTAGTCAATGGTGCCATCTAGTGTTGAAGTACAGATTGGCTCCAAAGAGGGACGCTTGGAGGAAGCTTGCTCTTGACTTAGGCCTTGGAAACACACTAACACGGTTTCCTCTGTTTTCTTTTTCTACTTCATTTCCCTACTTCTGGAGTCATTTTCTACCCACTCCTCCAACAAGAATAGCCACTGGTGTTTTCTTGTTATTTTATTTTTTATTTTTTTGAAAGATGTGAATTCGGTGTGGTTTCCAAGCAAAAGAGGGAAATGCCAAGAGTTGAAAGGCATAGATATGGAAACCAGCACTTTCCTGTATTATGTATAATCTGGAATGAATTTGCTTAGGAAAGTTGTAGAGATCTTCTCTTGTGGGTCACATAATTCAGATGCTTCTCTGCTTTTCCAGCATGTCCCAGATATCCTTCCTATTTCCTGTGACAGGGGCACGTGAAGTCATCAGCATGTTGTAGCATAACAAAGAACCCAAATTCATTCTGAAGTCTTTCTGCTTCATAGATATTTTTGTAGAAAATAGTAGAAGGAAAGTCCTGTTCACGACTTCCAAGTGAGTAGGATCTTTCACTCTTTTATGAGAACTTGTGTTAATAAGTCTTTTATTTGAAGTGAAAGTAATTGTATATGATCAAGTTCTCAAAGCTGGAGAGTCCTCTAGAAACTGGAGTAAGATTCTGGGATTAATTCCCACTGGAAAGGTTGACTGCATCATGAGCAGTGGAGAAAGCAGTATGGTAGTCCCTCAATGAATATGACTTCCTTTTTTCCCCTTTGGTGATTGATGATCTGTGTAAAATGAAAGAACATTTAACTAATTAGTGGACTCAAAGCTGTTATTCCACCCTGACAGTTTTTAACCTTTTCACTAAGGATAACTGACCTGTAAGTTTGGGACTGTTTCAGATGTTACTTATCAAACAGAATACCAGTAGGGAATTGAAGCTATACTCTCTGTAATGTGTGTAGCTGGAGTAGCCTGAACTGTTATTGTGAAACCTTTCAAAATGGAAGGAAGGGAAAGTCACAACTCTGGATACAAAGTCCGAAAATGGGATTCGACTTTACCCAGGACACTTTTTCAGTGTTCAAAGAACAAGAGTAGTTTAGAAATCTCATCCTGAGACTGCTAAGCTATCTGAACACATGACTTTATTTTAGGTGAGGGTCATGGGTTTTGCAGTCAAGTCAGCTGCTATTTATATAAGCAAGCCTTCATCAACAAACAGCCTTATAAAGCTCACTGTCTTACATAGGATGGCAGCAATTTTGCTTGAGAAAATGAGCCTGCGTGACTCTAGAGGCGACATACACTTTTTGTTAGAAGGAACTGAAGATCCTGTTAGTGAGGTCAAAGTCAGTTTTGTCCATATGCAGGTCCAACTGTTAAATATAAGAAGGCCTGGGTATTCCCATGTTCCTACATATTCAATAGACATTCCAATTTATCAAACGGTGACAAACTTAAAAGCTTGTGACATTGTCCTTTTAGACCCTGGGAAAGCTTTTTAAGTGCAGATCATTCTTCTAAAGGTGAATCTGATCCTGTGTGGTCTTGAGTTGCCCCCACCCCACCTCCACCCTACATAAAGGACTCACTCTTTGGGATAACTTTCTCCTTGTCCCTGCTTGGCCTCAGGTCCATGGCATCTCTGGTCTTTGCTGCCTACCCTGGAGAAAGATTCCCTTTCTCACACCAGTCTGTTCTAAACATGGCAACAAAATCTCAAAAAACTTTTAATAACACACTCTTGTCATTTTAAATGCATCTCAAACTTTGAACTATGTATTTCAGATTTCTTTTACTTAGATGTATTGGGAACAACCCTCTGACTTTTGACTGCTACAACAGACAAAAAACTTCTCTAGTTCTTTTCCCTTTGCTATTTCTTTTTATCTCAGCATCTTAATGAACTTTGAACTGACCACTGATGTGGGTAGTTCTATCTCTGTCAGATAAAAATCAACCCCCAAATTTCCACTAACTCGTTCTTTGGCAGGCAGGTCTGCCGATTCAAAATGGATGCTTCTGGCAACTTTGAGGCACTGTAACATTAAGAAGTGGTTTATGAGATTCCACTGACTTCATTTTAGTGCCATTTTATTATATTCTTAAACAGTTGAACACCGATAGTCCAACATGGCAACCCACTCCAGTACTCCTGCCTGGAAAATCCCATGGACAGAGGAGCCTGGTAGGCTGCAGTCCATAGGGTCACTAAGAGTTGGACACGACTGAGCGACTTCCCTTTCCTGCATTGGAGAAGGAAATGGCAACCCACTCCAGTGTTCTTGCCTGGAGAATCCCAGGGACGGGGGATCCTGGTGGGCTTCCGTCTATGGGGTTGCACAGAGTCGGACACGACTGAAGTGATTTAGCAGCAGCAGCGAACTCTTAAGAGAGGTTCTAACTACTCAAAAAAGGAAGTTAGTATCCAAGTGACAACTATTAAGTCAAATGATTAAGCACCTTTGGGAAGCTTTGTTCCATCCCACTGACATTGTTGTTTAACGTACCTACTGCAATAGTAAGTAAATGTGTCCCTTACAAAAACTTAAGAAAGACTGCTCTAGGAACAGGAATCTGAGATATGAACTATGACCCAGGTCTTCTGGGCTCAGTTGGGAACTCTCATTACAACTTTATTTTTAAAGGAATGAGATTCTCTTTTTCATAAAGGATCCAGTCTAAAATAATTCGTTCAGGCAGCTTAAGGATTAAAAACTGTCAATTAAAAACTGTCTTTGTTGCTTCTGAAAACAATGGATCACCACTCCCAGAGTTAAAAACGACCAGAACACAGACTTAAAAACCAAGCTATTTAATTGTGTCTTTGAAGGTAAACAATATCTTGATCCCAAGCCCCGAGAATGCCAGAGCTACGGGTCTGAGAAGTCCCGTGGGGCAGTATTCTCACAGAGTCCTGAGGGTCAGACCTCAAAGTGTTCCAAGGCAGAGCACTTAAGGAATTCATGCATTCCATTCTACAGTTTTGCAGACTGCCAGAAACAGACCCCAAGAGTCTCTTGAGACGGGAAAAATTCAACTCCTGGTCTCATAGATAAAAGTAGGGAGAGTACCAAAAATGTTACGCTTACTTCTCTTCACTTTTCTCACACAGTCCGAAACCTGAGCTGTCACCTCCCCAAATCACAGTAGCCAAAGCTGCAGTTTAGGTTCGAGACCAGTCCCTCTATCCAGAGAGCTCTCATCCATACAGCTTTTTAACAAGCACTTTAAAGAACCCTCTGGCGGCACAATGCGTTAGTTTACAAGATTTTAATTTACAAATTAAAAAGCTACATGTTTTATTTTTTCTCCTTTTTCTCTTCTTTCTTTACATCACTCTTTTCCTTCTCTTTCTCTTTGTCGTCTTTTCTGTCCTTTTTGCTGTCTTCCTTTTCTTGCCCTTCTTTCTTTTCTGCGTCCCGGTTGGCAATCTTGTTGTTGATGAGGTTGTGCAAGGCAACCACAGAACGGATCAGTGAGGCCAAATATACTACCACCATCTGATCATTGGTCTTCAGGTAAAAGGCCTTGACAAACTCCTGCAGGCTGACATCTGGCAGCAGGTTGAAGACGTCCTGCAGCTGGTAGATGATCTGGTGGTTGATGGGCAGCTTGCCGGTGGCCACCTTCTCCAGGTAGCCCCTGATGTCCAGGAGCTTGGAGTTGAGTCCCTTCAGACCATGGACCTGGTTTGTGATCCGCTGGGAAAGAGTGCCCACTGTAGTGTCTTTGATGTCTCTGTAGGAACCCACAAGAAAGAGCAGGGGTATCCATTAGTGTCCTATACCATCACATAGATTTTCACATTCTAAGGGAATAACTCAGTTTGTGAGGAGGGGCAAGTTTTCTAAAGCAAAAATGCTACTTCTCCGTTTGATAAAGATTTGAGTATAAAGTGCCTTAACCTTGTTTTCATTTGGAAGCGCATGTTTTATCTTTCTCATCACAGGACATCTTTCAAAAGAGAGAGCTACAATGAAATCATGTTCACTAAAAAATTTTTTTAAAATCCCTCTCTACTTCAATTTCTCTTGTTTCTAAAGAGGGTAGCATTCTTTTCACCTGCATCTATAAGATGTTTTGAGATGCTTTTAAATCAGTCAGTAGTAACTTTCTGAACTGAAACAAATCTTATTGTTTGAGAAAATCTATGACCTTTCAAATAAGTCAGGGTTATGTAAGTATTTTTCTTTTTCTTTTTCTAAAATTTGGCTGCGGCAGGTCTTTATTGTGGCATTCTGGATCTTTAGTTGCAGCATGTAGGATCTAGTTCCCTGAGCAGGGATCAAACTTGGGCCCCCTGCATTGTGAGTGTGGAGTCTTAGCCACTGGACTACTAAAGAAGTCCCCTAGAGTGTAAAAGGCCTTGATGCAGATTCTCTGCAGAAAACTGGCTAGCTCCTCCATTCACTGTAAAGGAGGTACACTTAAAGAACACACACTTGCTTTTAACATGCAAGTGTTCCTGTCACAGCCAGCATTATAGCTCCCAGACAACGTGCGCTATCCAGAGTCATAAATCGTAACTCAGGACACTTCATAGATGATCCAGAACTAGAGCCCAGGTCTCTGGACTCTTGATATGGATCTTTTCCTTACACTGAGCAGCCTCTTGGGCAGCTTCTGATTCTGATGCCGTCCTAAAGTCTCACCGTAATAAGTGTTCAACTCCGACTTCCTCAGCTTCCTCTGCTCCGATTTCACTGGTTACATGCTCAAATGTCTTTGAGGTTGGAGTTCCATCCTGGGAGAGGAGACTTAATTATAGTTATTTACTTACAAACAAATGAACACACTAGCACATGTTCCTTTTCACACCTTGATTCTTCTGCTTTAAGTCAGATCACTTGAGAGGTGTTATTACTGGGTTTTCTGTGGCAAGGGTGGGTAAAGTTTGCTTTGGAAGCTGTCACAGCAGTCCTACTCAGGGTTGAGGTATACTGGGGCATATCCTTAGCTTATTTCTGAGGAAAATCTTGATATTAAGTCTTCAATAGAGATGGATATTCAGAGAAGTCTCAATTTGGCTAAATTTTAAGGACTGCCATAGTTCATTCTAAAATAGGCCATATTCTGAACATTGTGCCTGAGACAAGCTTATGTTAGAAAATATAACTTTGAACCATTTACTGTCCATTGGGTCAAATGATCAGTGCACCAAACAATGTGGTGAGAATCACTGATTTTCTGGTGGCCTGAATTAATCAAGGAACCCATTAGTGGATGTGGTTTGCTGTATCACCTACTTATTTCTTGACGGGACTCAGGAGAAACTTTTCTCAGATCTAGTGCCAGAAGAGGCTGTGCATCTCCTGTGAAGGCTGTGAACTGTTTGCAAGCAGGAGTGCATGGCAGTGTGTGCACAGGATGTAGGCAGACGGCTTAGATGCAAAGCCTGGCTTTACCGTGTGTGTGCTAAGGGAGCTGTGAGATCTTGGGAAAGTCACTTCACTTACACTAAGTGGTATAAACATCAGCTGTTGTTGTTTTATCCAGGATAGTGTGAATCCTGAATATGACATTTTCCTCTTGGCTTTGTATGCTAGGATGGTCAAAGCCTTCCAACAGCTGTGCAGGACTTCATGGCCTGTCTTTTCAGGTACTGATTTTTCCATGGCTTCATCTTATAATATGACCCTTACATCCCCTCTATTTTCTATTAAAAAATCCTGTTTCATTGGGGGTGTGCGTGTGCGTGTGCATATGTATGTGTGTATGCAAGTAGCCTCAAACTCCTTTTTGAAAGAGGCAAGGTAAAATTTAACTTGTAACAAATGTATCAAGACCAGGGATGAAAGCCTTACTGCAACTAGGCAACAGATCCGGATCTAAGTTCTCTAGTAGTAAGGCAAAGAGAAACAGGGGCACAGAGCTCAGGGCAAGGAACATTTGCAGGGCGCTAAGTTAAAAAAGCCATTTCCAGATTTTAAAATTGAATATATGGATAACTATAAGAAGAAAGACAATATTTACTCCATCTCTCCAACTTTTGACTTTAGAAATTCAAGATTGAGCTCTTTGTATACCCTAAGTGCAAACAGTTTATACTCAAAACAAAACTCATATAGTTTCACAACAAATCTTATCCTAGAATCTGCGTTCAATTCTGTTTCCTGGAAATAGAGAAAAGCTATTTTGGCAGCTTGTCCTGTCCATACCCAAGGCACAAGCTAGCAAGACCACAAAGCAGGTACTGAATACAATGGAGCCAACTATATAGGTGTCAAATCGTGCAGATGGGTTTTGCCATCTAGCTCCAGGCAGTTCTGACTTACTCTATTTGAAAACCTAGTAACTTCTAGAAGACTGTCAGAGGTGGGCAAACAGTGGAAATGGCACTAGATTAAGATCAAGCTCATCAGGCTCTACATTTACTCTGCTGAGAACATCTCTGGCTGATAATTTGACTACTTTGGTCTCAGTTTCATTTGTAAAAGGAGACTTTAGATTTCTATGGTCCTCTCCATTTCTAAAATTTGGTGATTCAAACACTCAAGGGGGAAAAAAACATAATATCAAACTGTTGACAGAAATCAATAACCTTTTGTTATAAAGTATTTGTTGACTTGAAATGGGGGAAAAACCCAATAGCCCTAAAAGTAGCAAAGCTAATCTCCTAGGCTCATAACAAGATGACTTACATCATGAACTTCTTCCACCGAAATATATGCTTCTGTGGGCAGTCCCAGGTCCTTTGGTTTCACATCAATGATGACCAATACCTGGCAGAAAAACACATGTTAGCAAACCACCTTGTACTAAGCACATAGGGAATAGCTGCAGCCATTCTGAAGATGATTACTGAAGCTTTTTCATTCATTTAAACAGATAATGAGCCAGAATTTTCAGGGAAAAAAAGACTTTACATTTCAAATTTCTTATCATTTGCTCTGCTCTTCAACCCCATCCATTAGCAAGGTGAAAGGTAGTCCAGTGAGGAAGGAATCAAGCAGAAGGAAATTAGAGTCAAGACAACCAGCATTTTAATCCCAGCTGCACTCTCAGAAGACCTTACTAACCATTCTGAACCTCAGTTTTCTCATTTGTGAAAAGGATAACAATCCCATACAGTTGAGAGGATTAAGGAAGGTAACTTACATACTTAGCACTGAGCAGATATTTAATTTACTAAATACATTGGGTTACTGTATACTACACAAAGCACTGCAAATTAACACAAGTTTATAGAGAAAAAGTGGTGAAATGATTCACTATCCACTAGGAGGCTCTTTTTCTTGAGTTAACTGGCAAACAATTATCAGTCAAGGGTTTTAAAGATAAAGTACACTTACTGAGTTAGGGCAGTATCTTTTCATGAGTTCATTGATGGCGATGTCATTCTTGTGTAGTTTAGGGCCTGTGTGGTACCACCCAACTATTCTTTCTCTGGCTGTGAAGGAAAAAAATAGTGGCTTTGAACTGTTACATAAAGATATATATATTACCCTCAAAAAGGGTAAGAACTTCAGTAGTTATGTTCTCTACCTTTTCAAAAATTCCAGGCATCTAACCTTGACATGCTTATGAAATCTTAAATGAAATTTTAAATTCAAAAGCAGGAATCTCTGAAAATAAACAGCAGGGGAAATCTAGAGATAGCCATATCTCAGACTAGTTTAGGAAACCAGTCATACATGAAGCAACTAGAAAACAATTCCAAGGGAATATATAAACAAATGCAAGTTCATCTCACATAGATTACAGCAGTGGGTGTTGTGGGAATAAATATTTCCAAAGCAATGTGGCTGCTGTAATGAAATGAAAATGATACACATGACAGAGATATTTACCCTGGTGGTACTAAAGCTCTAGAGGCACGTGGATTTTATTTGATAACTTTTTGCTTTTCTGCTGTTGAGGGCTATCTCTCCCCTGAAACCTAGGTGGTCTAGCTGGCCTTAAATTGCTACTCCAGTTTCTCATTTATTCTACCTCATTTGTCTACTACCATTGGCTTTACTTTAGTCTAGCTAAGTGAAAGGGTCTTTGACATTAGACAAAGAAAAGTGAATACTTAGAAAAGGCATTTGGGACACACACGCACATTTACACACCACACCACACACACATATTCCAGTGCCACAATGCCACCTACCGTTTACCTTCTTAAACATTCCATACATGTTTTCCAAGTAATCATGGTCTAAAAACCAGACAGAATCATCTTTGTCGTCTTCATCAAAAGGAACTAGAGAGGAGAAAAAAAAAAAGAAACAAAACCCCAAAACAGTTTAGGGTGCTGGATAGAACTCTAAGGGCATATACCACAACTGTGGACCTCTAGGCCAGATTTGACCCATGTCTTTAGCTTGTCCAATACAGTATTAAAAGTATTTTTGAGTTGCTTTTATTAAAAACTGGAAGATTTCACATACAAATCTAGACCTCCAGGCTCTCTTGAAAAATTGGAAGACCTGGCAATAACTGGCTATAGCCATACAGAGGTTACCTCCTTTGAAAAGGATATATGTTCTTCAGTTTGCTAAAAGTTCCATCATTTCCTAATACTTCTGTTGGGCAAATTACATTACTGCCTGATCCTTTTAAACACTGGAGTTAGTGACCTCTAGTCTAGCAGCTATGCCAGCAATTATTTTGTTGTTCATTATTGTTGCTTTAATCATAAAATACAAAGATACATTCTTCTGAACATTCACGAAACAGAGTGAAAAGAAGGTTTTTATCTCCCTCTTGCCTACCCATAGCCACGGTTAATAGTTTAGTGCAGGGGTTGACAAACTATACCCACTGCCTATTTTAATAATTTTATGCAATATGGCTGTTAGTTTGTCTACATACTGTTTTCAGTTGCTTTCCAGAGCTAAGCAGTTGCAATGGAGACGATATGGCCTGAAAATACTAAAAATATTTACTATCTACTTCTGTGTGTAGCTTTTAGCCTCCCTGTTCTATACTTAAGCAATTCTGAAATAGAATCGCTTTTTTGCAATAAAAAAATGGAGACCACGAAATTTTCTTTCTTTTTAAAAGTTAATTGACATTTTAACCATACTCAGAAAATGTAAATTTTGTCTATTTATTTATTTAAAAAAACTGAGGTATAATTGACATTTTTCTTTTACCTGCAAAACTGTTGGATACATCAAGTACTTTCTTTTGCCACGACCCCAAAAGCACACCAACAACACGTTTTTGGTTTCCAACCTTGCCTATTCTGAATGAGAAAACAAAAGATCAATCTGGATAGGCACAGACTCAACAATAAGATGCCTAACATGAAATACCAATGTACTGATACAATTTAGCTTAGCTGGGAACTGATCCCACTAAACAAATGTAGTAAGTTAGTCTTAAAAAACCAACAACAACCAACCCTCAAACCTTATAGAAATTTAAAATGGAGAAAATGAAAATTCCCCAGATCTTACAGTTTTAAATGTTATCTGGTTGGTGTTTGAAAACACATTTAACTTTTTATTTTGATAAGAGCTTACCTTTCTTTCTTAAACTTTCTCTATCTTCTCTATCCTCCAACCTTTTCAGGGATAAAGATGCTAAAGCGGAACCACTGTTATGGTCCAGCTTGCCAACTCTTCTCTGAAACAAGCCCAACTAGATGGCATAAACAATTCTTTGTATCATCTAGGGGCTGAGAAAATGATTCTGACCCAGAAGCATGTGTATGCCATTTGTGATCTCTCTGAATGGCTAAATTAGGCAGAAGTTGGAACTGAGCTGGTGACTAATCATACTGGGAGGAGGGCTCAGTGAACGAGAAAAACTACCTCAGAATTTCTATCTTGAAATCAAACCCCCTTAGTAATTTTGTGCTAAGGAACGACAAAAGTGTTTCACTTATTTCATTGGTCTTTATGTAGAATTCTCCATTAACCACTAACAAATGTGACATAACAATTCTATGTTCAAAGGACAGACAAAAGTCATTGTGAAATGAACCACAATTTCTTAACAGTTGCTGGTTCATACCAATTGCACTGTACTTATCTAAACACATGATTTGGCAAACTTATAAATGCTTACTATGTCTAGTGCTTGGATCAGAATTAAGTATTCTGATTTTGGGGGGAAATCTAAGTTCAAAGGAAATTTCCACACTCATGGGCTTTTCTTCTAATCTACAAAAATGCATTTGTGTTTTAGAAAACCCTACAATTGTCTGACACAGCAGCTTGAAGTGTCTGCCTTTACTATGCCCTTAAAAATGTTTGTTGAATTGACTGAATGGAACTGAAATGATGCCTGCCTTCTTAGAACCTCTAGTATCCTATGGGAGAAAAACAGTAATTGTACAGTAGAAAAGCTCACCTTTCTTGTTAGGCTAAGGGTCCTACAAAGAAATGGAACTAAACTGGGGACCCTAAACCTCACAGGAGTCTTTGAGTTTGGTTTTGGCTCTGGTTGAATTGGGAGTTGTACAAAGCAAGCACTTAGCAACTATGACTTTATAGCAGATGCTCCCAACTGAGTTTTACAACTTTCCAATTCAAGTAACTACTGTAAAACTTATGAACACGTGTAACAGGTCCCGCGGGACGAACAGCTCGAAAACAAGCAAGCGAAGGCAGAAGAATTATCTGTGGGATGTTTCCTTTTTCATTAACGCCTACACCTCCAACTGGTCTCATTTTTAGAAGAAAAACTTGACTTTAAGACTTAATATATCTACGGTTTAAGCTATCGTCTAACCAGATTCCCACTTCTGAAACTTCCACAAGTTAAAAGCACAGTTCTTGCAGGGACCAGACTTTCGGTGACAGCCTTCAGAGCCAAAAAACGCGAGTCTGAAGGGCTTTCCTACCAAACACCGAGTCTCTTAGGCGAAAAGGGACGGACAAGGCGATAGATGGGCACGAGGACTGGGGATCAGGATCAAATGAAACCTGCTCCCCATACTCTGGCATCGTACGGACTGGGTAAAGGGAATGATCAGCTCAGTTCCCGGGAGTGCCGGCTGGGCAGAAGACTCCAGGTAACTTGGGCTTCATGAATGGACTTAATCTGGGCCCCTCGGCGACTCAGGGCCACCCCTGGTGCGTCAGCACCCCCGCGGCCGCCGCGCCGTACCCAGCGCGCCAGTGACTCAGCAGCGGCGGCGCCACCGGCCCCGGTAGGCCGCCCCGCGCCACCCGCTCACCGATTGAAATGATCCACCACACTGAGCAGCACCAGGGGGTGGACCACCACCTTCTGCACCGCCAGCTCCGGCATCGCGACACACCCCGCCCGCCAGGCCCTGCTCCCCGCGACGCGCAAACACCGGCAGCCGTAGCGGCAGTAACTCTCGGCTATCCTCCAGGCCTGGCTCCTCCTCTTCCGGCTGAGCCGCCGCCGCGCGGCTCCTTCTTCCGCTCCCAGAGTGCCGCGCGGGTCGGGCTGGTAGTGACTCTCCTGCTCCATCCTTGAGGAGGGGAAGTGCAGGGGAAGGCGGGACCTGGCTCGGGTGACAGGCTAAGAATTTCCCAGGTCATGAAAGCTAACAGCTCACTAGAGACTGATAAAGGTTGACCTCCTGGTGTTTGCCCTGTACTGTCACCGCTGTGACTTTTCACCTCAGAATCTTAGCTCCCCTCCCCTCCCCCATCCGAAGACTGGAGAAAATGCTGAGAAAAAAATGTAAATAGTAGTGTTTCCGTCATTCAGAAAATGTTCACTTTCAATTCTAGTTAAAATCCTCCAGAATTTCTTAGAGGTTGTTATTCAGTCGCTATGTCGTGTGCGACTCTTTGCGACCCCATGGACTGCAGCACACCCGCCTTCCTTGTCCTTAAAAGACTCTTCTTAGAGGAACTAGCTTTAAATCTCTAGCATTAGGGCATTCCTTTAAAATAGGTTTGGTAATTTATCTCATTATTATTTTATTGTCGGAGAATTTCCTCTTAATCTTTGCTGTGGACTCTTACCTGGCTATATTTTCCCATCTGTCTTTATATTACTTACCATTTAACAAGAGCTATAAGAATGAAAACTTATAAAAAGATTGACGAAAAAACTGGAAAGCAGTAAGGGAATACATTTTCATATTTAGCTGGAAAAGAGAAAAAAGACTAAAAGAGGAAATGTAGAAGGGTACGGCTACCCACTCCAGTATTCTGGCCTGGAGAATTCCATGAACTGTGTAGTTCATGGGGTCTCAAAGAATCGGACAAGACATAGGGACTGAATAATAACAACAACCTGTTTTTAAGCACCTTCCACCTTCGCTGTAACACCAGAGAATCTGACCTCTCTGAAGAATGACCAGGAGACTTTTTTTCTGAACCTTAGCCTTCTTCCAGTATAATCAGGAAGCTTTTGATAGTCTTTTTTTTTTTTAATTTTTTAAATTGGAGGATAATTAATTGCAAACTTTTGATATTCTTTCTGGGCCCTGCCTCTCGCTTTCATTTCATGTACTGTTCCAACTTTTGGAAACACTGTTTTGGATTTTTCTCATTTCTTCTAAGAGTTTTGATTTGGCTGTCAGATAATTGCTGCTACTTCTTAAGATATTAAATAATAGAAATTTTAAATTAAGGAAATATAAGTCAGCTCCAATTGTGTGATGTGTTAAAGCTTGCTTGCTGGTTTTTAGTGCCTTATTCAAAGTAGATGTTCTTGTTTTATATGATGCTGTTTAACACGGGGTAGACATGTAACTGTTAACAAAAAGATCTTGGAAGGTTTTTTCCCTTAATTTTTTAGGATCAAAGGTTGATTTTAATTTTTCTTAGGTGTCATCTAAGGCATAAGAATTGAAGTCTAAAAGAAGCATATTTTTGGACTAAATTATTTAAAGGATATAAAGAAGACACCTTGAAACCATAAGTAAGGTATTTTTCATGTCCTATTTTTTTCTTTTTCTTTTTAAATGAAACTGACTTGAAATAATAGAACTGATTTTGTAGCCACTAAGGACTAAATTCATTCAGAGGAATGTAGAAGAAGACATAAGAAATCTACTTTCTTTTGTTCATTTAATTCTAGACTTCACTTTAAGAGGCTCGGTGAGAGCATAAGTGTAATGCATTTTATTTTCCTTTAACTGCTTTTTCATTTTTTTAAAAAGAAATGTAATTAAAAAATTTTTATTTTTTATTGATGTCTAATTGACATATAAGTTACAGGGGTATGATATAGTGATTCACAGTTTATAAAGGTTATACTCCATTTATAGTTAATATAAAATATTGGCTATATTCCCTGTGTTGTATAGTATAGTTTTGTAGCCTAGTTTATAATAATAGTTTGTGCCTTTTAATCCCTTACACCTATGTCTTTCTTTTTTTAGTATTAAGTTCGTTTCCCAGATTTATTGAGATGTAATGGATATGTAACATGTAAGTATAAGGTGTCCAATATGATGATTTTATATGATTGTATTGCAAAATGATCACCACAATAAGTTTAGTTAACACTTGCATCATTTCACATAATTACCATTTTCTTTTTGTGATAAGAACATTTAAGAGCAACCTCAAATATATAATAATATAGTATTATTAACTATAGTCACGACACTGTACCTTAGATCTCCATTTTATAATAGGAGGTTTGTACCCTTTGACCAACAACTCACATTTCCCCCACTGCCAGCCTCTGGCAACAACTAACTATTCTACTCTATTTCTGTGGATTCCAGTTTTTTCAGTTCTGCATATAAGAAAGATCATATAGTATTTGTCTTTCTATGTGACATTTCACTTAGTATTCATACCCTCAAGAACCATCCATTTTGTCACAAATGGCAGATTTCCTTCTTTTTTATGGCTGAGTATATATACACCACATTTTCTTTATTGACACTTAGGTTGTATCCATATCTTGACCATTGTGAATAATGATACAATGAACATGGAGGTTCAGATATCTCTAGTAATTTCATTTCCTTTGAAAGTGGGGTTGTTGGATCATATGGTGGTTCTATTTGTAGTTTTTTTTTTTTTAGGAACTTTCATACTCTTTTCCATAGTAGATATATCAATTTACATTCCGACCAAGAGTACACAAGGGTTCCCCTGTCTCCATATCCTCACTAATGCTTCTTATCTCCTGTCTTTTTGATAACAGCCATTCTAACAGGCATAAGGTGATATCTCATTATGGTTTTGATTTGCATTTCCCTGATGATTAGTGGTGTTGAGCATCTTTTCATGTACCTGTTGGTCATTTGTATGTCTTAAAAAAAAATCTCTATTCAGGTCCTCTGCCCATTTTAAATTGGATTAGGTACTGTAATCCCTTACCTGACGTTCTTAGTGCTTGTGAAGTTATTTTTGCATGTGGATGGTTGTTCCAATTGATGTTTCTGGGAGAGCCTGAGTGCTAGAAATTCCTATGCCACTATCTTGTTCAATCTGTCACTCAGAATTCACATTTGTCTTTCAATTTAGGGAGATAGCTCCCAGAGACCTTAGTATCTTGAAAGAGTTCTTATTTTTGTTATGTCCAGAACATGGAATAACAGTCCTGCGAGCGTGGCAGCAATACTTTGAACTCTGCGGCCTCTGTTTATCATCTTATTAGATTTGGAAGAAAAAGATAGAAGATATGCCACCTTTAGTCTAAGCTGTATTAATTGCTGGAGTTCACACATCCTGCAGGTGTGCTGAAAGTTTACCATTTTCTTTGGTGGTGTCCTGTTTCCCCGATTCTTGTGTTCCCTATACCCATGCACAGATACCTCTGCCTTTGAAGAAGCAGTCATCTCTTCCAGACTTTCTGGACTGACTTCAGAAAAAAATAAATACCTTCACTTGTGAGTGAAGGCAGTCTGGAGTGTGCTATGGCTGTGGCTCTAGTGGTGTGGGGTGTTAAGTATGGGTGTGAGTAGAACCTCTGGGTTCAAGGTGTGTGACTTGTTGGCTCAGGGATGGGTCCACCACATTGATAATGCATGGTTCTTGGGGAGAGCTGTGGGTCTGCAGTAGCTGCAAGGGCTGTTGAGGTACTCAGTGGTACCTTTAGGTCTGGCGCCTAGGTTCCAGTTCAGGTAGCAGTGGTGGTCAGAATCTGGTGGTATGGACATGTTTGGCAGTAGGGGCCAGCTGCAGGTGCCTATGTGGGGGCAGGGGCCTGCTGTACACACACACATGCAGTGATGAGAGACAGGGCCAGCAGCAGAGGTTGGAGCCAGCTGCGCGTTCATGACTAGCCTAGGGGACCCTGGCTGTTGGTATAGACCCGTGTGATTGCATGGATTACTTGTAGGTATGTGTTCTAGCTAGACCATTCTTAATTGCTAGTAATGGTACTCTAATCAGCTGAAGCAAAGAGAAATTCATTCTCTCATGTAACAAGCACATTCAAGGGCCCTGCTTGTTTCTGGGGCTCAGTTTCTCTCTCCACCTTTTAGCATCTTTCAGTGTTTTGGTTGCATTCAGACAGATTTCCTCCTAGTGATGGGGAGACATGTTGATGGCTACAGATAGTCACAGGTTTAAATCTTTAAAGGAAGGGGGACTTTGGACTCCAAATCTTTATGAAATTTGATTGGCCTTGCTGGCATTGGGGGCCTTTCTGAACTGACTGCTGTGCCCAAGGGAATGTAGTTCTCTAAATGTCCAGTTTAGAATCAGTTTGGAGATGGTACAACTGTGATGGACCGATCAGCTCACCATGACCACTTTGAGTGCGGAAGGAAAAAGCGGAAGCGGGGAATGAATGCTTAGCCGGCAAAAACAAGTCTGTGATATAAAGAGCTTAGCATGGTTCTTGGAACATAGTAAGAATTCAGCAGATGTTAGACATGGTTATCATTAGATTGTAGGATCTTTATTATATATTATAGCAGACTATAATAATATTTTCTTGGGAATTCCTTGGTGGGCCAGTGGCTAAGATTCCTGCTTTCACTGTCAAGGACCAGGGTTCAACCCCTGATTGGGGAACTAAGGTCCTGTAAGCTGTGTGGCACAGCTTAAAAAAAAAAGAGTTTTTTACTTTTTATTAACTGGTGTTTATATTTTAAGTAATCCAGCAGTAAAAGAGTTGAAATTTATCTTTTGCATTTGCTGAGTGTTTATTTATTTATTTTTGGCTGTGCCTCATGCGGGATCTTAGTTCTCTGGCCAGGGATCGAACCCATGCCCCCTGTATTGGGAACATAGTCTTAACACTTGACTGTGAGGAAAGTCCTTGTTGAGTGTTTCTTTATCTTTCTTTAACCTCAGGTATATTTAGTTTACACAAGAGTGTTTAAAAAATTCCTTTTTCTAAATGTATTGGTTATCATTTTGATTTTTCAAAAGGCTAATTGTTGTAGAAAGATTGGATTCGTTTAAAGAGGTTTTCCTTGTTTTATGCTTTACACAAGTGATGGCCCTGTGTGTTAGCCATGGACACCTGCATGATTGTTATTTCTCTTGTTGTTGTCATATTTCATGTAACTGCAAATTAAAAAGGACCAAAAAAATTACAGCAATTTCTAGTTTATATCCAGAAATGGAACTCTCCACAGGAACCCTTGCATGGTACAAATATGTTAGAAAACCATTTTCCATTGTGCTTTGAAAGCCTGTAAGGAGGCCACAGTGGAGCATAGTTCATCTGTCTTAGATGAAGCCCAGAGAGACTGTGCAGACTGTAGGAAATCTCCCATCTGAAGAGTTAATTTTCTTTCAGGATCAGTGTTAGCGGCTGCTGTGATTAAAACAGGACACTTTAAGATTGGTATAGGAACACTTATAACAGTTGACTATAAAAGGAAACCCAGGAGGCCAGATTCAGCCTTGGGAGCTACTTTGGTTTGAGCCTCAAAGACCTTTATTTTGAGTTTACCTATTCTTTGATTACACATGTATTCAGCTGTTTTTTTTTTTTAGCATTCATTAATGAATATAGGCAAGCAATTAGTTTCATCTATGTAATATTTTAAAATATCTTGAATGCCATTTTTGTCTTTTGTTCCTATTCTTTTCAGAGCTACTCTTTTTTTTTATTATTATATATTGGAGCATAGTCGATTAGCAATGTTGTATTAGTTTCAGGTGTACAGCAAAGTCATTCAGTTATATATATATGTGTGTATATATATATATATGTGTATATATATCTATATATATACTTGTATCTATCTTTTTCAAATTCTTTTCCTATTTAGGTTAATACAGAATATTGAGCAGCTTTCCCTGTGCTATACAGAGGCACTGTAGATAACCGTGTAAAATTAAACTTTCTTTTAAAACCGGATTTTTAATTTTTATTTATTTAAAAATTTTTATTTATTTGGCTGTGTCAGGTCTCAGTTGCGACACATGGGATCTTTGTTGTGGCACATGGACTCTCTAGTTGTGGCATGTGGGCTCAGTAATTGCAGGACACAGTCTTAGTTGCTCTGCAGCATGTGGGATCTTAGTTCCAGGGACTGAACCCATGTTCCCTGTGTTTCCAGGCAGATTCTTAAGCACTGGACCACCAGGGAAGTCCCTTTACCAAATTTTTAGATGCAGATTTATGAATGTAGTGTGGAAACAAGTATAAGGTTTGAGGACAGATCCTTTTAAAGTGAAAGTCGTGTCTGACTCTTTGCAACCCCATGGACTATACAGTCCATGGAATTATCCAGGCCAGAATACTGGAGTCGGTAGCCTTTCCCTTCCCCAGGGGATCTTCCCAGCCCAGGGATCGAACCCAGGTCTCCCGCATTGCAGGTGAATTCTTTACCAGCTAAGCCACAAGGGAAGCCCTTCATCATTTTAAGGACAGATATATTTTCCTTTATTTTCTTCAAGATAGTAAATCAAAGTAGCATTTTTTAAAATTAGAAAAACTGGGGCAAAAATATTAAATAACAGCTGTTGGAAGGAAGAAAAATCAACCATAATCCTAATCTCAAGTGGAGCAACTAATTTTAGATTTTTGTATTTACCTTTCAGTTTTGGGCACGTGCATACATACTTCAGTTGAAATTGAAGTTTTAATGCAAGTAGAAAAACTATTGAGAAATTTATGATGAGTTGAATCAATTTGAAGTTGCTGTAATTTGTGTTTTAAGAATAGAGTAGTGCTTGTCTTTTTTTTTTTTTGCTTTCAGGAAGAACAAGAAAGGGCAAAAGTCGGTGCATTATTCATATAACATGAAAGATTCTTCTTTTAGACCTGAAAGTCAGAAGTAGGAATTAACCTGGGTTTGTGGTAAACTTGGGTAGTGTGTTACACAGTACATCCATAATGTTGGTCAGTGATCTTTTAGCATGCAAAAAAGTAACAGTATTCTCTGCAGTTTCCTGTTTAGTCAGTGATCTTTCAGCATGCAAAAAAAAAAAAGTATTCTCTGTAATTTTCTATTTTAGTCTCCCTGTATGCAAAACCAAAACAAAACCAAAGTTTTATGGAATGAGCAAAGCTCTTTGATTAAAAATTTCCCATCATTGCATGTCATTTTAAATATACCCGTTGTTTTGAATATAAATGAAGTGTGTTGAAATGTGAGTGAAAAAAAATTCATGCACTATTATTGATGAAACCATTCAAAACCAAATGGTATATTCTGGGTAGCTGTAATTTTTCAAAAGGTACTATGTACAATTTTAGGTTAGTGTCAGATAACCTCTTCACCTTCATTTCTCTCTTAACACCTTTTATCATAATTTCTGAAGCTCCCCTTTGTAGTTCGAGTTAAAAGTCCTGAGGCAAGCTCTTTAGAAGTCTAACACCTGCTTAGGGCTGAACTGGCAGGGGGAAAAATTGAAAAGCAGTGAAGAGTCTTTTCAATAAAGTACTTAGCATTTTAAATAGTAGATGTTTGAAAAAAAATAATGGTAATAATTATTGGAAACTGTCATACCACCCCACACAGAGAGAGGAATGTGAAGCTGTTTAGTGGATTCTTACTTTGAGTTCTCAAAATTCTTCATTTGCAAAGATAGTTCAAACTTGATTTTGATCAAATTAAACTACTAAGAATGTGGACTTTTCCTTGAGCACAGATTTATACTTTCTATTTTAAAATTCAAACCCTTTTCCTTCCAACATCAAAGAGAAATGATTCAAGGCTTTTAGAATCTTATTCTTAAATACCAAAAACCCTGGGATAATAGTTAGAAAATTAAGAAGGGGGTTTTGAAATAATTAAATTTTGATTCTCATCTGCTGTTTCATCTTGACTCTCTAAAGTACCATATTCCAGGTTAATGACAAAGTTTTAAAAAGGTACATGTGTTTTTTTAACCCTTAATGATTTTGCATTGTTCTCATGAATTCCTGGACCCTTTTAAGATTCAGAGTCCCGTGGTGGACTTTTTGAGGTTACAAATTTTAATATTCTTTTTGTTCTGTAACTGGAGGAAATTTAATTTGTTTTTCCAGCAGAGGGAGTCATCTGACCGTGAACGTGCTGCTGCTACTTGCTAGGAGTATTCTGTAGCCCGTTTTATCAATATACATAAAAAACTCAATGTTCAAATTAACTAGTTCAATAAGTAATTTAGCTCATTGATTTTTGGGCATATCCTAAGTGCCATTACAAGCTACGGATATTTTAAATGCCATTACCTAATAGAAGGAATGTTTTAAGCACCTTTTATTGATTTTATTACTGCTTTATTTTGCTGTCTTGGTTTAAAATCATTTTAACCACTCTGTAATCAAGAAGAAATATATCGTTGGTGAAATACAGTCAATTTCCTAAAAACCTTTGACATCGTTAAATAAGGAATTACAGTTGTTAAATCATGTCAGGCAATAACTGAGGGACAGAAGAGATATAAAATTTGGAGCAGTGGGCCAGCATACCAGTAAGCTGCGTTGACCTCTAACATTCAGCTTCTGCATGTGACAGTCATACTTCAGGTTTGCCTATGGTTTTTACATCAGCAAGACAGATTTAAAATCTCAGGTAGCAGGAAAGATGGAAGAACGATAGCAAGGTATAATACAGGGGTAATTATAGTGCTTTTTAATGACCTTTTGTAGCTTTCGGTAAAAAATGATTCTCTAAGCAATTTTTAAATTTCATTTGCTTTACTTGCTAGATTATAGTACATTGATATTCTGCATAAAAAGGAGTCAGAGTGCTCATAGAGCTTTTTTTTTTTAAACACTTTCTTTTTCTGCTCATTTGATTTTCTATTAGCAGTATTACTGAGCTGATCAGCTGGTAGATAGACAGGGACACCAGTCCATACACTGCTTAATCAAAGAGGTGCAGAAGTGGGTAGTGACCACTGAAGCTTGATACAAGCCTGCTAATGAGTTGATTGCATTGACATTTGATGTAATTTAGCTGTAGAGTGGCAAATATCAATACCTGTATATGATTTGGCAGATGGTTGTTGAACTGTGATTAGAAGTTTAGAATGATTCCCGGTAAAAGACCACCTGGCAGTAACCCAGGAACAGAGAACTGAGTTTTCACCATTAAATGGAATAGGTCCATAAAGTCAAGTGTTTTGATCATTAATGGAATCTTCCCTTTTCTTTTAGCAAATGTTAGCTTCAAGAGGAAATTGATAATTATGCATAGGTCTATTAAATGATCTTAGGGAGAGATCTTTGCATTCCTTCAGATGAGCTCGTATCTATATTTGTGGCGGTTATTCACCAGCAAGGAAAGAAAACTAGTTAAAATGCTGATAGGTGTCATTTCAAATATAGCAGGCATGTTGGAAGCATCTTTGTAGAATTAATTTCTTTGAGGCTAAAAATCAGATTCGGTTGTAACATTATTGATTATTCTATATTAATTTATATACTATATGACTATATTATGAAATAATTTAAGGTATACTGAGGACTGTTATATGTAAGACACTCCTATAAGTGTTTGAAATATTAAGAACACCAAGATGATGCCCTCCTTTCACTCAGTGAAGGAAGGGTGGTAGATAAACTCATACTGTGTACGTCCTATGGAAAGAATGGAATAAAGGTTCAGGAGCTGTGGCGGCATAGTGAAGTCGCTCAGTCATGTCCAACTCTTTGTGACCCCATGGACACCAGGCTCCTCCGTCCATGGGACTTTCTAGGCAAGAGTACTGGAGTGGGTTGCCGTTTCCTTCTCCAGGGAACTTCCTGACCCAGGGATTGAACCCAGGTCTCCCACATTGTAGACAGACGCTTTCCGTCTGAGCCACCACTTGATCTTGCATAGAGAAGAGTAATAGGTTCCTCTGTGGCAAGAGGAAATGTCAGGCAGGGCCTTATGAAGGTGTCACTTAAAATAGATTTTTAACAGAGATCAGCATTCAGAGGCAGGGGGACTTAGCAATACAAAAGCTGTTTTAAAAAAATAGGTTTCAGTTTTTAGATCAGTTTTAGTTTCACAGCAAAATTGAGCAGTGAGTATGGAGAGTTCCTGTATGCCCTCTGACCCTACAGATACACAGTTCCCCTACAACCAACATCCTGCATCAGAGTGCTACATTTGTTACAGTTGATGAACCTGTATTGACATGTAGCTATGACTCAAACTCCTTAGTTTACATCAGTGTTCACTCTTGGTGTTGTATATCTGTGGGTTTTGACAAATGTATAATGCCATGTATCTGCCATTGTAGTATCACAAAGAGTAGTTTCACTACCCTAAAAATCCTCTGTGCTCCGCCTAATCATCCCTCTTTCCCTCTGATCTTTTCACTGTCTCCGTAGTACAAAAGCTTTTGAAAAGTTTCATATACCATTATATATATATATATATATATATATATATATATAAATAAATGTGATGTATAAAGAAAAGTGAAATAAATAAAATGTATTCACTTTCCAGCTGAGGTGGTAGAATATTACCAATATTTCTGAAGCCCTAGTGTATTCCTGTTCAACTGCTTTCTTCTGCCCTACCAACACTTCAAATTATTTAATATTCAAAGTACACCTACTTGCAAATCACACAAAACCCTGCAGGCCCACATCCCCCTTATTCTTATCTTTGGTTAGGTCCATCCAAGATGAAGTGAAGAAATGGGTTGATATTTGCCTACTGAGTTCAAATTACATGGAAAGCTATTTTGTGTGTGTTGTGTGTGGAAAGAAAGGGAGAGTCCTGGATAACCTAAATGACTATCAAATTTGAAATAGGGCATAGTCTGATTTATTCAAATTATGGTATCTGCTTCACTTCAAGCTTTACAGACCTTCATTTTCTTGCTCAGTATGTCCAGATTGAATGAGTAACCTCAGAGCCATATGGTAGAGCCACATACTTGGCTGTGGAGACTCATTCAGAATTTTCATGCATATAAACATCCGTGTCAGCATGGAATACTCATCTTTAAATTTAGCAGCAAGTATTTTCAGAATTATTGGGTATTTTTATAATTTGGCTGACGTCCATGCACTTATTCCTTTGGTTTCATTTTCTAGTTTCATAGGACTTATAGGTGAATATGTTTTATATTAAAGTCAGTGGTATGTTGAAAAGTAGACCTCTGTAGGATTCTTTCCTTCCATCTCTGACTCACTCTGTGGGCCAGTTCTTTGCCTACACTTGGATTATATCTCAGACACATCCCTTAGGTTTTCCAGCTACTCTTAGATTTAGGAAGATACATTTTGATTACCTCTAGTCATTATAACACTCTACTTTTAGTAATGAAAATGACCAGTCCAGTGTAACATTCTGAACTTTATTACAGTCAAAACCACTCTTCTTGCCCAGCTTGGTGATGGGTTAGGTTGAGAATCCCTCAGTAGGAGGTGGGGATGGGGTGACTTCTCCATTTTCCTTTTGGAGCTTCTCTTCCCCACTTATCCCAAACCCTGGGTAGGGCTGAGAGAAGTGAGGGAGTCTGGCAATCATAGGAACGTCTCCCTTGGCAGTCCTGTCCTGATCTGCTGGTTGTGTTCTCTGGGCTGGGCTTGGCAGAGGCTCTGGCTCTGGAGGCACACTCCCCTGGGTGCCCCCTCCGGGAATGTAGGACAGCAGCTCACGTACCCCTCCTCTGCCTTCCAAGGTTCATCTCTAGCCTCTTTCTACTGGGGCTGACCCTCTTGAGTTGGGATCTCTTTTTAAATGACCCTCTGACTGCCATTTTTACATAAGGGCCGGACATGCAGTTGCTGTGGGGATTAAATGAAATAACATTTGTAAAAAGCTCTTCCTGGCACTTATCTGTTGAATAAGTTGATTTGTGTTTTACTGGGTACCTTCTCTCTGGGGGCACTCTGCAAGTGCTTAATAAACCTAATCATAAACCAATCCAAGGAGTTAGATTTAAGAAACTCTGACTCATTAGGTTATATGCAAGGTCATGAAACAAGGAAGTGGCTAAGCTTAAATTTGAACCCAACTCTGGTGCAACACAGAAGCCTCTGGTCCTTTGGACTATGGTCTGTTGCCTTCTGAAACAGCTTTGCATGGGCCATATTGTTCTAAACCCTTGGAAATGTGGTTAATACTCTTGGATTCTAGTGCCCGTTCTACCTTATCAGTTTCTTAAATGTCAGGTGTGCTATAAATCTACAGGAATTTTGATTTATCATGTACTTTATCTTAGATATTTTCACTTGACCATGTGATATTTGGACAACCTTAGTTCCCTGACATGATTCCTTTATCTCCAGAGATGTGGGTTATGTTTCTGATCAACTCAATCAGAGATTCAAAGAAATTTATCCTGATAATCCAGAAATGCTCCAGTGCTTCACTGGAGTTCATAGCACATATGGAATTTTGAGCCTCATGGGGTAATCTCTGAAAGGTAACCACACATCTTTCTTTTGCCTCTGGTAGTCTGGGGATGACAGAGGATGAGATGGTTGGATGGCATCACTGACTCAGTGGACATGAGTTTGCGTAAGCTCTGGAGTTGGTGATGGACAGGGAAGCCTGGCGTGCTGCAGTCCATGGGGTTGCCAAGAGTCGGACATGACAGAGCAACTGAACTGAACTAAACTGAGTATGAGAAGTGATAACCAAGACAGCTTTCTAAGCTGCTGTGCCAACTGCCGCAGATGACTCCAGGTTGATCTGTGCAGATTTAAAATCTCAACAGAGAGCCCTGGAAGTTTGGAACCTTGTTCATTCTTATTTACTTGGGACAGTGAGTTAAAAAAATTTACTTTGGAAAGAATTGCCCAGAGTTAGACTCGGATAGAGCAAACCATAGAAAAGAAACAAAATCCCTAGAACGTTAGTTCTGTTTTGTTTTAGTAAAGTGTCATTTACTGAAATCCTAATGGTAAAGCCAGGTTCTGGATTTACACTACTGTGAAAGTGTACTTAATCTGTATGTTCTAGAAACCTACATTGAAATTAGCTATTGTTTAGCTCCTTTAACTTTTGAAGCCCACCAAGCTGCAAACTGCCACAAATAGATAATTCAAAGGTCTGCTTTTCATTTGCTCTGTTGCTTGCAGCAAAGAGAAGTTGAACCCCACATTGTAAACTGGCCAGTTTCTGTATTCAGTCAATTTAAATGGATAGCCGTTCCTTCTTTACTCTGCTGTGGAGATATTGTCAGAGGGAAGTGCATTCAAAAGTCTTATTTTGTGTGCTGTAAAATAAATGAGGTCTTATGATAAGAATACCAACTCTAGTTAGTCCTTTTTTCGGCTTTATGGAGAACTTAGTGATAATCAGGAAAAGACATTTCTCGTTTTCTGTGCCTCAGCTTCCTCTGCAAGAAAGTATAAGTAATCAAGCCTGCTCTTTAGGACTTTGTAAGGCTGTGTGGCAAAGTATTTTAAGCTCCTTGGAGAAAAAACCTACTCAGTGCAGTTGCTATTCCTTTTAACGTCAATTATGTTCTGAAACACGATTTCAGAATTTCAGGATCCCAGGACCTATGATTGAACTGGCAGCTGATTGATTCAGTGGAATTCAGTATTCTCTTTCTCGACACCACACCAAAATTTGCCTTGGCTAAAAGAGGTAAAACATACAATTATGGTCAGAAATGTAATAATAAATCTACTGTAACAACCTTCTTTCCACCACATATCTTTTCTGGTATTTACCTGAATATCCTTGCTTATGAAAACTAGAAGAGCTTGTAATTTCAATAGTATCGGCAACTCTGTGAGTATACAAAGCCATTTGAATTATGATCTGCTTTTATTTTTCGAAGGTGCATGTCTGAAAGATTATTTTTTTTTTTGTTTGGAAATTTTAAAAAAGGAGACAAACAGTTAAAAGTATGGAAGTTCCACGCATGCTGCTTTTTCTGTACCTTGAGGACTAGGAAAATCTTTAATATGAGACTTTATTTGTACAAAGCAAAACTTCAAAACCACTCAAAAGCTTTTCTTATTAACTGCTGTCAGTCCTGTGATTTACAGAGGCAATAAAGAACTAGAGGGGGCACATTTATCATGGAGTTCAGCACACCAGGAGCCATTTTCTCCAGCAGTAAAGGCTAGTGATAAAACAAATTCTTTTGTTCTATAACCAAGACACATTCTCTATTCCCTGCTCTCTAAACTTGGGCACGCCAGGCTTCTCTAGTGGCAACTTGGCACCGCTTCATCCACACCTAATGATAAATTGTTAACATGAAAACATTGATGACACACCTGGAACACCTGGCTGTGAAAGGCGCTATGTGTTTACCTTCAGCGCACAATAGTTAGCTCTCAACATATTTGTAGATTAATTCCTGGTTTACCTTGAACAGTGCTCCATGTGTGTATGTGTGTGCACACTTCCTTTGGTTTCAGAAGGGAGTAGATGGAAACATGAACTAATTTGGGTTTTATTTATTTGTTCAATCAAGAGCATATAAAATTTGAATTTTGGGAACTGTATATTTCTTGTTGGATTAAAGAATGCCTCATCTGAATTTTGATACTGAAAAGCAAAATCAGTTACAATACACATTTTGTTTTTCCAATTTGCTTTGTATTTGATTTTGATTTTGTATTTTGTGTTCTAGGCAGGTAGGTGTGATACACTTTAAAAAAGTTATTTATTTTTTAATTGAAGGATAATTGCTTACAGAATTATGTTGGTTTCTGCCAAACATCAACATGAATCAGCCATAGGTTAAGTTGTCTCTGAACATTGATTGTAACATTTGGGGGTTTTTGAAATGACTATGTCAGATTTTGAGCTAAGGTGGATGTAAAGGCTACAACAGTTTTGCTCTTTGGGAGACTCACAAAATGGATTAAAATGGAGCATTTTGGAATATTCTGTAATTGAGTACATCCATCATCCAATAGTATTTATTAAGCACTCACCTGTGCATGACAATGTTCTGGGCACAAAGATTATTGGGAAAAAGGTCAATGACTTGGAACCAGAGACAGTGGTAGTGTTTATACCTTTGGGAAAATGAACACAAATATTAAATTGTGAATGCTATTCCTAATGGAGCAAGTTATGTAGTTAATTTAGTCTCAGAAAAGGACAAGAACACTCAAAATCTCCTGGCCTTTCCCAATTATATAATCATTAAGTATGCTCTTATTGGTGTATTAATGAAAAATAGTGTGTTTGAAAGACAGTAGTAAGGCAGAAGATGTGAAAAATTCAGGAAAAAAAATTTGGGCCAGGTGCTTTTGTGACTCATTGGCCACTCTTAAAAACTTTTAGCTGGGAAGGAATTTGGAATAGAATTATGTGGGAGTTTCGTTTATCCATCTGTTCTTTGCATAATTTAGTGGTTACAGTTGTTCTCTTGCTTCTGTCACTATCAGTTTCTTTTCAGAGGAAGGGGAAATAGGTCCTTTTGTCAGTAATTTGGCAGAAGTGCTGAAAAGCCCATTGTCCCTGTTGGAGAGAAAGAAAATCACCCCTGATATGTGAGGGCCTGGCAGGCTTCATAGAGAGAGATGAGCCCAGCGAGAAGGTTCTAGTGAGAGGTTTTTTTTTTTTTAATTTTCTGGGAGATACTGACTGTTAGACATTCTTTTTGAAACCGTCTAACATTTTCTCGAAGCAAAGTTATCTGCCCCTTCAATTCAGTTCAGTTCAGTTCAGTTCAGTCGCTCAGTCGTGTCCGACTCTTTGCGACCCCATGAATCGCAGCACGCCAGGCCTCCCTGTCCATCACCATCTCCTGGAGTTCACTCAGACTCACGTCCATCGAGTCCGTGATGCCATCCAGCCATCTCATCCTCTGTCATCCCCTTCTCCTCCTGCCCCCAATCCCTCCCAGCATCAGAGTCTTTTCCAATGAGTCAACTCTTTGCATGAGGTGGAAGAGTACTGGAGCTTCAGCTTTAGCATCATTCCTTCCAAAGAAATCCCAGGGTTGATCTTCAGAATGGACTGGTTGGATCTCTTTGCAGTCCGAGGGACTCTCAGGAGTCTTCTCCAACACCACAGTTCAAAAGCATCAATTCTTCGGTGCTCAGCCTTCTTCACAGTCCAACTCTCATATCCATACATGACCACAGGAAAAACCATAGCCTTGACTAGACGGACCTTAGTTGGCAAAGTAATGTCTCTGCTTTTGAATACACTATCTAGGTTGGTCATAACTTTTCTTCCAAGGAGTAAGCGCCTTTTAATTTCTGCCCCTTACCACCCCCAAAACAAATTCATTGGTATTAGAAGATATGGGAGAGAGAAGGGAAAAAAAACCCGCAGTTATCTGAATAAAGAAGTCATATCTTTTATGTACTTTATGCTATATTCTGTGTACTTGGGAAAGGGCTGCATCTGTCCAGAGGATGGTGGAAAATTGAATACTGTGCTTCATAGTGTGCCTCTTGTAGTATTTCCTTAACCAAAAAGGAGCAGCTGTTGGGTAGCACAGAAAGCACTGTTACCAGCCTGAGCATATGGAAGTTCGAAGCTTTGGCTGATATGGATGTCTGGGCAACGGTTGCAGAAAGACTGTCATAATTGTTTGCTGTGATTTTAGGTCCACACTTCAATGTTGGAAGGGAAAACTTTTTACAGAGGCTTACTTTTTTTTTTTTATATGGCTTTGAAGGGAATTGTATTTTACTTCTGACACTTATTATATTGTAAAATCTCTAGTCTCTGATATTTAAAGGTGGAAACTTTTAACTTTCTTAAAAATCCAACTCTAGGGACTTTTTAGTACTATAGCCTCTCAAATAATCTTAAAGCTTTGAAAAATGAAATACTTTATTTTATGAAGCAGTTTTGGGGTCGGTTTTTTCCCCTAAAATGTATGCTTTTATGTTGGGTAGTTTAAAGACCAGCTGTTAACTGAAACCAACCGTCAACGAAGTTACATAAAGTAGTGTTTCCTATTAGTCTTGTATCTTTCCTATTAGTCATTTGTGAAAGGATATAGGAAGATCTAAGAGAACTCTAAACAAAAATTGAAAAAACAGATGTCAAAACCATATTGACTTGATAGTTTGCTATTTTTTTAAAAATGAAAAGGAGTTTAGTAATTATTAGTGGATTATGAAATAAGGCTCGTGTTGCTAATTTATCAGAGAATTATTTGTAGTAGTTTGCAGTTGAAAATTGATGTTTATCTAGAATTTCAGAGAATCCAGAAAATCAATTGAAGGTTATGCCTGGGAGGACCATGAAGGAGGCACTTTGACATTTTCAGTAGTTGGACATGCATGGGCCTCTAAAGGTGTGTTTATTACTTTGTCATGGTGAGCAGTGAATTAAAAAAATAACAAGACTGCTCCTTGGGTAGTTGTGACTTATTGGTAGTTATCTTTACAAGAGTTCCATGCTGACTTAAGTAAAGATCTTTGGTAAAAAAAAAAAAAATCAACAAACTTTATTTTTCAAATGAATTCAGCTACGAGCCCACAGGCTTCCATGACACTGCACTGAATTATTATTAATGTGCTCTGCTGTGAAAATAATGCTTGCTGCTGTTTAACAATAACCCCATCCTCTGGAATTTTAGGCAAGTGGTAGGAAAATGAGAGGCAGATTTAAGTGCTGCTGCTGAATTAAACGTGCTGGTTGATGGGCACAACATTTTTATAGTTACTTGTGCAAGGGAGTGTAGAAAGAGATCTTTATTTGGGGTCAGGTCACATGTGGGACCAGTTGTTTGAGAGGCAGTTTTGGCAAGCACGGGCATTGCTCCTGTTCAGGAAAAGATCTGTTCAGCCTATTGCCTTGGATGTCCCAGTACAGCCTTCTCTTAGGGTTATGTGTGGTATTTCTTGAAGGCAGGGACATGATCTTTTAAGGATCTCCCTTATTGATTTTAGGAGTCTGTTGTTAAAATCAAATATTGGATACATCATTTCTCATTAGTACTTTTTAACTTGAATGTTTAGTAGACTTGATTTGAAGTTCATTATGATGATTACAGATACCTTATCTATTTGGAGTTACCTTTGGGGCTTCCCTGGTAGCTCAGATGGTAAAGCATCTGCCTACAATGCAGGAAACCCGGGTCTGATCCCTGGGTCAGGAAGATCCCTTGGAGAAGGAAACGGCAACCCACTTCAGTACTCTTGCCTGGAAAATTCCATGGACCGAGGAGCCTGGTAGGCTATAGTCCATGGGGTTGCAAAGAGTCGGACATGACTGAGCAACTTCACTTCACTTCACTTTAAGTCAAGGGCCTGCATTTTCAGACTTGTATTCCGTTATTCTGATAGTTAGTCTTCCTTCTCCCTACACTCTCATCTTCTAGCCGTGCCAGACTACCTGCTGTTCTCCACATATGCCCTCTCATATGTTGCCTCTCCAGCACCTAATATCTGTGTGCCTTTTCCCACGCTGTGCAGATGGAATACTTATACAACAACCCCTGTGCATTGTATAAGGTCCAGGTCATAGTATATTACTGCTGAGAGTGCTTTCCAAAGCCATGCATATACTTGCAAGGAGTAGACTTCTCTCCGTCCTTCTCCCCTACAGCACTCATTTGTTACAGTGTTAGTGTGTTCCCCCTTCTTCTGTGGATGGTGGGCCCTGGAAGTTAGGGGCAGTGTGACTCTTATCTTTGTATCCTACATGTGGTTATGTACAGCACGTCGTGTGGTTCTACAGGGTAGGCAGTAGATAAACCTTTAGCAATTGGAATCCAGTCATGGATGACTGCAGATCCCTTATAAGATGAGATAATCAAGGAGTTCTGGAAACTATTAATTGGTCATAGAAGTGTAATTCTAGTGGGTGGAATTTAATTTAATTTTATTAAAGAAGCCTCATGGCCATGAGGGTGACAGATGTCACTAAAGGGTGGGGTTGCATACTCCAACTCAGTGTGACTTCCTGTTTGGGTGGAGAGGCCTCAACAATGTGGTATTTTGGAGAACATTTTAAAATAGTTATCTAAGGTGCTTTTGGTACATTTTCAATTAATCCTTAGTTTTCCACAGATACATGGAAATCTTAGAGATTGCCTAAAGTCACCACCTTCCCGAGGCAGAAATCTCTTCCTAGACCTTCCTCATTGTGTCTACTTCAAGACATCAGTGTGGTGGAGATTGCCACTCTGACCATTAAAAGAAAGCTGGGGAGAGGGTAGAAAGTTTCTTCCTGTGATGGCTTGTTCATAGTTTAAGTCACTTTTCCTCTTAAGTTTTCTCTTTTCTAGGCTGACTCTTTCTAATTCCCCCCACCATGTGAGTCCGTCTTGCCATCCAGCACAGCTGATTGAGACGGACAACTTGTCAAAGTCACCTGTTCCACTGGCTGACCAGTGACTGATCCAGTTTTCTGTCTCTGGAATCTGACTAGGAGAGAGTAACTGTAGTTAACTGTAGGGAGCTGAGCTAAAGGGACATGTTAGGGAGGAGGCCTGAGTCAACACGTGGCAAACCAATTTCAGATGAACTTAAGTTATAGTACCGCCATAACCACAGGTCAGAGAGAACTGAGTGTCGAGAGGATGGAGCAGAGCCACACAGACAGAATTAGAGACAAGACTCATGCAATTCCATAGAGAGCTGGAGAGAGAGCCTGTGTCTGTCCCCAAAGGTGGGCCCTCATGGCAACTGGAACTGGGAGGCCTTCTTCCAGTGGCATCTGTCATACTGATGCGTGGCACAGGAGAGGGAATGTCAGCAGTTACTCAGGAGGCAGTTTAGTGCTCATCTCTTGAGGCAACAGTGGTTTAGATCATAGATGCTAGTATGAGACTGCCAGGGTTTGGGTCCTATCTCTGCTACTTACTACTGTGTGACTTTGGGCTAGTTATTTACTCTTTCTCAGGGCCTTAGTTTCCTTATATGCAGGGTGGACACAGTACTAAGACCTACGTCATAGCATTGTTGAGGAAACAAAGTGTGTAAAGTATTTTACTTGAAAGAGTACATGGCCTCCAAAATGTTAGCCATTACTAACATTAAAAATAATAATAGTTGCGGTTCTTTTAGTGTCTGAAAAATTGTTCAGACCTTATTTTTGAAAGTAAAATATAGTGGTTAAGATGGTGACTCTAGAGTCTGACTGCATGCCTGGTTTAAAATAAAACCATTTCCAGCTTCTTCAAGTTTTTATAAGCTTCTTCTGCCTTGGTTTCCTTATTCATCTAATAGTGCTAATACAGAGTTCATGTGAGTGAAAGTGAAAGTCACTCAGTCGTGTCTGACTCTTTGCGACCCCCATGCACTATATAGTCCATGGAATTCTCCAGGCCAGAATACTGGACTGGGTAGCCTTTCCCTTCTCCAGGGGATCTTCCCAGTCCAGGGATAGAACCCAGGTTTCCCACACTGCAGGCAGATTCTTTACCAGCTGAGCCCCAAGGGAAGCCCAAGAATACTGGAGTAGGTGGCCTATTCCTTCTCCAGGGGATCTTCCCGATTCAGGACTCAAACCGGGGTCTCCTGCATTGCAGGTGAATTCTTTACCAGCTGAGCTATCAGGGAAGTTCATGTGAAGAATAGTGCTAATACTCGCAGAGTTCATATGAAGGTTAAATGAATTAATATGTGCAACATATTTGGAAAAGAATGTGTATAGAAGGATCTCAATAAATATTATTACTACCTCTTGTGACTTCAGCATGCCTTTGGGTCTTCACTAAGACATTATTTTAATGAAGCTGTAGGAGACCTAAGTATATTTACTTGTATGCTGTTCTTTTTCAGATTCATTTTCCTCTAGGAATCATAGTCTCTCTGATGGTCATATCCAACTAATGTAGGATTTCACCAGCAGTCTACGAGATAGAGCCTGAAGATGACTTGCGGGCTGTAGAAAACGTGCATTTGGAGTTCAGAAAGAGGTCTACAATAAAGTTATCGATTTGAGTAGGTATAGCAAAGGTAATGGAGAAGGCGATGACACCCCACTCCAGTACTCTTGCCTGGAAAATCCCATGGGCGGAGGAGCCTGGTGGGCTGCAGTCCATGGGGTCGCGAAGAGTCAGACACGACTGAGTGACTTCTGTTTCACTTTTCACTTTCATGCCTTGGAGAAGGAAATGGCAACCCACTCCAGTGTTCTTGCCTGGAGAATCCCAGGGACGGAGGAGCCTGGTGGGCTGCCGTCTATGGGGTCACACAGAGTCGGACACGACTGACGCAACTTAGCAGCAGCAGCAGCAAAGGTGATGGGCTTCCCTGGTGGCTCAGATGGTAAAGAATCTGCCTGTAGTGTGGGAGACCTGGGTTCAATCCCTGGGTTGGGAAGGTCCCCTGGGGAAGGGAACAGCTACCTAGTCCAGTGTTCTTGCCTGGAGAATTCCATGGACAGAGAGCCTGGTGGGCTATAGTTCATGGGTTTGCAGAGTCAGACACCACTGAGTGACTTTCACTTCACTTCAGTCAAGGTGATGGGAATGGACAAGGTCATCTTGGGAGAATGCTCAGAATGAAATGGGAAAAGGCTTGAGACAGATCCCTGAGGGTTTGGGGGTAGTGGAGATTTTGGAGTGGGGTAGAAGGTGACAGAGGAACATGAGCCAGCAAATAATACTCAGTGTAGTCAAATGCTGGTATGAGACTGCCAGGGTTTGGGTCTTATCTCTGCTACTTACTACTATGTGACTTTGGTCTAGTTATTTACTCTTTCTCGGGGCCTTAGTTTCCTTATATGCAGGGTGGACGCAGTACTAAGACCTACATCATAGCATTGTTGAGGAAACAATGGTACTAATAATGAACATGGTTGAAAGCATACTGTGTGTCAAACATGGGTCCAAATTATTTTATTCATTTATTTAATCTTCTCAACAACTCTTAGGTAGATATTATTCTATTCTCACTTTACAGAGATACAGAGAAATTAATTTGCCCAAGGCTGCAAAGCTAGTAGTTGATAAAGCCAGAGGAATTTGAACCTACGACCTGATTCTAAATCTTACAATCTTTTTTTTCCTTTCTATATTTTCCCCTTTTGTTTGAATTTTTAAAAGTGAAGTATAGTTGATTTATAATGTCTTATTAGTTTCTTCTGTGTAGCAAGGTGATTCAGTTGTGATTCAGTTATATATTCTTTTTCAGATTCTTTTCCATTATAGTTTATTATAAAATGTTGAATATAGTTCCCTGTGCTATACAGTAGGACTTTGTTGTTTATTTTATGTATAGTAGTTGGTATCTGCTAATCTCAAACTCCTAATTTATCCCTCCCCACTCATTTCCCCTTTGATAACACTAAATTTGTTTTCTGTGTCTGAGTCTGTTTTTATTTGTAAATAAGTTCATTTGTATCACTTTTTAGATTCCACATATGAGTGATTAGATCTTAGAGTCTTAATGACTATACCAGATGGCCTCCAAAGGCAAGTAAACAAAAATAGAGACTAAAAGTTGTCTCTATTGGCATTTGGATTGTTGACGCTTTCTATTTTGGTTTATTTCTTTTATTATTGTTTCAAACCAACATCACATGATGTTGTCTAGTAATAGCAACTTCATGTTATATTTAGAAGGTAAACAGTTGTGAATTGAGAAATGGAAAGTGTGTTGGTCAGTTTTCGCTGCAGTGAAATGAAAGTGAAGTCGCTCAGTCATGTCCGACTCTTTGCGACCCCATGGACTGTAGCCTATCAGGCTTCTCCGTCCATGGGATTTTCCAGGCAAGAGTGCTGGAGTGGATTGCCGTTTCCTTCTCCAGGGGATCTTCCCGATCCAGGAATCAAACCCGAGTCTCCTGCATTGCAGGCAGACGCTTTACCGTCTGAGCCACCAGGGAAGCCACAGTAATAATGCATAACAAGCAACCCCGAGATGTCAGTGGTTTACAACCAGAAGTGCTATTTCTCGCTCATGAATCTGTGGGTTGGCTCTGCTTCAGGCTATAGGATGGTTCAGGTTGATTTCACATATGTATTAATTTGTTATGGCTACCATAACAAAATACCACATCCGTGGTGGTCTAAAGAATAGAAGTTAATTTCCTTAAGAGTTGTGGAGGCTAGGAACCCAAGATCATGGTGTCAGCAAGTCTGGCTTCTTTTGGTCTTTTCCTTGGCTTGCAGTTGTCACATCTCACTGTGTCCTCACTTTGCCCATCTTTCATCTGTGTATCCCTTTGTGTACGAAATTTCCTCTTCTTATGCGGACACCAGTCAGATTGCGTTAGGGTCCACTCTGACAGTCTCATCTTAATTTAATCACTACTTAAAAAACCCTATCTCTAAATACAGTCACAGTTTGAGACACTAGGAATTAGGACTTCAGTATATGAATTTGCTGGGGTGGGGGCCCCAGTCAGCCCACATCACTGTTTCTCCTTCTTCTCGGACCTGTGTGGCTAAGTGGGGCAGAAGCATAAGATACCTCTTAAGGTAGTTTGGAACTGGCACACTGACACTTCTGTCCACATTCTGTTTGAAACAGGCTTCATGACCAAGCCCAAAGTCAGTGGGATTGGGGTCAGTACTCCGTCCACAAGGAACCTGTGGCATTAGTGTGGAGGAGAGAAAACACTGAAGACCAAATATAGAATTTGCTACAGAGCACTAAGGGCTTCCCTGATAGCTCAGTTGGTAAAGAATCTGCCTGCAATGCAGGAGACCCTGGTTCGATTCCTGGGTTGGGAAGGTCCCCTGGGGAAGGGAAAAGATACCCATTCTAGTATTCTTGGACTTCCCTTGTGGCTCAGCTGGTAAAGAATCTGCCTGCAATGTGAGAGACCTGGGTTTGATCCCTGGGTTGGGAAGATCCCCTGGAGATGGGAAAGGCTACCCAGTCCAGTATTCTAGCCTGGAGAATTCCATTGACTATATAGTCCATGGGGTCACACAGAGTTGGACATGACTGAGCGACTTTCACTTTCATTCAGGTGTTTGCACAGAATTAAACTGTTTAATTGAAAACCACAGTCCATACAGAGCGACTTTCACTCATGAAGCAATTGCAAGTCTTTTCCAAGAGGTTTTGTTAAGTAGAAAGATGGGGTAGTAGGTAGATGGGACACCTGTTCTCAACAAACGTAGATGCTGTGTAACTAACAGATTTCGAGGACAGTCTTTCAGAGCAAGCCTGCCAGTGGCATGAAATGGAACAGGAATGCCTTCTCTACCAACCTTGACTTCTTGGCAATCCCTAAATGCCTCCTCTTAATTCCTATTCTTGTATGCTGAGTGCCTTTCACAGTTTTTATTTTCTTGAATAACCACTGTTCATCCTTCAAGACTTAGTTCAAAAGTCACTTTCTCTGTGATGCTTCTGTTTCCCTGAGGCAAAGTGGGTACTTCCTTTTCTATTCTCTTGCAGCACCTTTGTTTTAGCTTTTATTACTTTTTAAATTATAACTTTGTGTGTAACTCAGATATCAGCTTTTCTCTTGTCCTCCGGGTCTAGCATCATCACAATCTGTGTATGCCCTGGGTCCACAGGATGTGAAATTCAGTGCTGCTTTGGGCTCACAATCTAAAGTGGCCACCACTGCAACAAAACCTGAAATGATAACTGCCACCCTTACCCCCTGCATGGATACCAAAACCAATAGTAAAAATTTAAGTTCACTTGTTAAAAGTCTTAAGGGGAAAGATGCTTTTGGAAGGGAGGTGGTAGAAGGGTTTACATTATACTCTAAGGCAAATAACTACAAAAATCCCTTCTGGACATTTCTACTCTTGTTTCAGAATTTTTCTTGGTCATTAGAGATTCTTTGCCCAGCACTGCCCAGTCCCTCTGGCTTCTGCATGGCTGCTGGCTAGATCAGTGCCATTCACATAGAAAATGGTGTATGTGGTGCTTCCTGGAGTTGTGTGTCGTGGCCCTGGGCCAGTTGTGTCTTCTGCCTTGCACATCTGCCTATACCCTTGGGAATTTCAGTTGCTATTCCCTGTTACGCAAAACAATTCAGCCTGCTCCATTTAGTCCTCTATGCATTTGGTCCACATGCACAGTGATACTTAACCCAGAAGAAGGGAAATAGGAACCACTGACTGTAGAGGGAGGTTTAGTGACTGTTTTTGATTATTTTAGGAGGCCCTTTAGTGGACCATACCCTTAGGGGCCCATCAAGACATTTTCTAAACCAAGATGATGTTCCCTTATAAGAAATTCTTATTGTAGTTTTTGTGATACTGTAGTTTTCTCTATCACTGTACATGTTCACTTAACTGTTTACTATGATATTCTTTAAGGCAAGAATTTTGCTTTATTTTTGTATTCTGACATCCACAAGAGTCCCTGAAACTTAATAAGGGCTTAAAAATGTTGGTTGAAAACCTAAATGAGTACAATTCAATATTCTTTATTTTAAATCATAATCAGTAAGCCAATGGAATATGAATTAGAAACGAGTAAATATATTTCCACATTCCCAGAATTGAACTAGAACTGTTATTTTATTGAATCTGAACTAAATTGAAGTAAAGCTTCTTGATATTTTCAATGTGAGTCAGTTAGAATTGCTTACTGGCTTGAACCAGAGATAAGCTGCTTCACTGCTGAATGCAAAAAGGGGACTAATTTGAAAAAAATTACCAGTTTATTCATATTTAGTAAGGTACTTAGACATTCTATGAATATGAAATTACTGTTTCATTGACAGTAGATCTAAATAGATTAACTTGTAGGTAAGATCTTTTCCTCTTTCTTCCAGTGAGATCACAGAATTTCTTTTAAGATTCTCTGACCTAACTGGAATTATTCTAGAGCTGTGAGTAGTCTTCTCTTTGTCTGTCTCTGTCTCTCATTTACTCAGTCATTCCATGACTCCTTGCCTTATTGCTAGAAACCCATTCTAGAGTAAGATGAAGATCTGTTAGGAAATTAGGAGATGGGAGTAGGGAACTTTTATTTTAGCAGGGGGAGGTAGGAAAAATAAAATAACACTAGGAAAAGCTTTGTATCAAAGTATGTGCCCAAAAGTCTTACACATTTTGCTAAATAATGTTGTAAACTTTAATAACAGTAATGACAGTAATATACAGTTAATTTGGATCTGGTAGAAGAAAGTTAAGTGAACTGTGAGAAGAAAATCTTTGTATTTAAATTTTACCAAATTTCTTTTGCCTTCCTGATTTGTGATGAATTTATATTGGCTTACCATTCAAAAACATAATATCCTCCCCTTAAGTTATTTGAATTCGTTTGCAAGACAAACTAAAATCTGGTGAGTAAAATCAGAATTTTGCCCTTTAATTTGGCTGTATTAATTGGTCCATAGAAAATATTTCTTGAAAGTGTTTTCCTTCTGCTAAAAAATAATAAGCATGGCTCCAAATAGTCTTATTTTATGATGAAATGCTGCATTGTCTCATCTGTTATTACAATCTGGTGATAGTCCCTTTAATTTCCCCAAGATTTTATTAGAATTTAGAAAAGTTTAATTAGTTATCCACTGATCTTAGTTGAAGAAAATTTTAAAAAATATATAATATTACAAAACATTCTAGTAGGGTATGAAGGTAACACCACAAGGGGTTACTATAATTTTATCAAATTTGTCCTGGTAAGTTGGCTCAGAAAGTGAAATGATTAGAGCTTGCAGAGTTAATTTTAATATGCTAATACATCACAGCAAGTTGGGAACTTAAATAAGATGATACAATTAATATACTTTTATGGGATGTAGAAAGACTTAGTAAGGTCATTTGTAGATTATATTAGAGCTACATTTAGAATTATTGGGTTTAAGATTCAGCATTCTTAAAAGAAATCAGCAGATGTCTGACGTATGCATTTTAGTGACCTTTGAATGAAGAAGTGAATGCTGAATTGTGTGGATCTTGTTCTGGGTTCTTAAAATAAATTAACTCTCCGGGCTCCCCTCTAAATACAACTAGGATCAAGTCTTTAGATTTTAATTTCTTTAGTGTTGCAACATAGAAAATGTTGCAGTATGTTAATCCCAGAAGGGATTTTTTAAAAAGGATATTTAATCATAGAGGACTCCAGTTTCTTTAATGTGCCTCTGAAATGATTCTGTAATTTTGCTTGGTAGTAAATTTGAGTGACTTGTAGTCTCTCTTTGTTGGACAATTCTCCTCTTTTATTTAGGCCTAAGTATATATTTTTTGGACATGCTGCAGCATGCAGGATCTTAGTTACCCTCAAATCCGTGTCCCCTGCAGTGGAAGCACAGAGTCTTAACCACTGGACCGCCAGAGAAGTCCTTAGACTGAAATCTTTGAAGATGCTTAAATGGCAAAGGAAATATTTTTTTTATATATAACATCTTGGTACTCTGTGTTTTTGTGCTAATTTTACCAGGTGTTGCTCATTTGCTGTCAGGGTAGACCAGGTGTATTTAAAATAAGCTTATGATTCATCTATGTGGAAGAAGAATTACATGTTTACAGATTGCAAACAGAACTGCTAGATATTGTCTTTTATCACATACTCACCCAGTGGTACATTGGTCCAATATTTAGTATTGTGCTAGGATTAAGTGAGATAATGTGTGTAAACTGCTTAGCTTAGTAGCCAGGGCAATGATGAGGCAGCTCACAGCCTCAGGGCTGCTGGGGGCCTCCTTGGCTCTGCCATATGCTCTCCATCTCACCACAAGATGCAAGATTAGAAAACTGCCTCTGTGTCTTTACCCCTCGAATGAGCACAAATGCTAGAATTTAGTGACTAAAAAGCACAGTCATTTTTCTTGATATTCTTCTACTCAATAAAGTAAGCAATCTGTATTTTTATAATTTGTAACTTACTCTTCCACAGGACTAAACAAAATGCATAATTTAATTTTGTATTTTAAAAAAGCAACCTTCAACTCTTTTGATGTACTTTGAATTATCCTAGCCTAAAAACAGTTGCTCATGATATCCAAGGACATACTTTGGTATTTTCTTTCTTTTTTTCCTTCTTTTTGCCAGTAAGGGACTCCTGTTTACCTGAAGGCCCTGACTTGCCCCCACCCTTAGAATGATTCTGATCACTGAGTATCATATTCATTTCATTGGTATCATATTTTCTTCTTGGCTTTTCAGTCCTCATGCTTGTCTCTGAAATCCTTTGTGTAAATTCAGTCTTTTGTAGTTCATTCTGTCTCATATCATTTCCCTCTGCTCTCTGTGCATGATTTCCTAATGCCAGTATGTGTTATTTCAGAATCTGGGCTCTACTTGTCCATCTTCCCTTCTGTTCTGCCTGGTGATGGTCAAAGTTGACTTGACTGGAAGACTTGGTTCCCAGTGTTCCGAAACTCTGAGCCAGTGAGAATCAGTCTCTTCTTCTTTTAGAACTTTGATATGTTAAGCTTCATATAAGCTTATCTTTATGGCTAATAAATGGACTTGCCAGGTGGCTCAGATGGTAAAGAATCTGCCTGCAGTGTGGGAGACCCGGGTTTGATACATGAGTTGGGAAGATCCCCTGGAGAAGGAAATGGCAACACACTCCAGTATTCTTGCCTAGAGAATTCCATGGTCAGGGGAGCCTGGTGGGCTACAGTCCATGGGATTGCAAAGAGTTGGACATGACTGAGCGACTAACACACACACAGCTAATAAGTAGATTATACAACAGCACGCTCAGCATCAACCCATTAAAAACTGTGCCTGTTACTATCAAAGTCACTTTTTAAATGAGTGGCTCTTAGGAGGAAATAAAATACTAAGAAATAAATTCCTGCTTCTGATGGAAGATGCAGTGGAAAATAGAGGCCCCTGTGGGGAGCAATCTTTTGCTTATGATGGCAGAATTTTAAGTATCTATGTGGAAACCAAACATCGTGACAGGAATTGTGTCTGTTTTCTTCACTATTGTTTCTCCAGAGCCTAGGATAGCACCTGTCATGTAATAAGCCCATAGGAAATATTTGCTGAATGAATGAAATGAAGAAGTGGGTCCTGCACGCACAGTGGGACTATTGCATGATGCCCCCAGACTGTTTGGATGACCTGACTCTTTGGATTTCCTGAAACAAGTGCCTTTGACGGTGACCTTCAGCATCATGTTGTGGCCCCAGAAGATCACTAAGCTGCCATCTTCCATTAGCTATATCTTTTGCCAGATAGCATATTCATACAGGTGTTGCTACTTCTAGACAAAAAGCCTTTTTATTGTTTTTCCTGAAAGGGATTGATTTATTTGACCTGTTCTGAAGATGAATTGTGGGGATTGGGATAAACTATTTCCTTGAAGATTAGGAAAAATTAAGGGAAAAAACCCATCTTAACTGCTACTGCCAACTCAGGGATTGACTGACATAGAGTAGATATCTAATCTTTGCTACTTGCGATGGCAGAGGCTTGCGTGTCTTACAGGTTGTAGCAAAAGAACCATAGGAATGAAATGGGGTAATTGATGGGCAAAGGCTTGGCCAAGCATGTGGTGATGGGTAGGCATCACAAGGCCAGAGGAGGGACCTTTTTTCTGGAATCTTATAAGTCAGAAACTAGATTGTTTCCTGTCCTCCTCTGCCGCATCCAGCTGGACAACATGCATGAAGTATCTTCTTAAATCTTGAGGTCTAGTCCCTTCTGTTTTTTATCTGCTGCTGTGATGGTTCAGGTTTTCACTTTTTGTAGCCTAGACCTGTAACATGGTAAAGTGCTGTACTGGACTTCTGTTGACAGCAAAAATGCTCTTCTGGACTGTTGTAAAGTGGTCCAGTGCTGTCTGCAGTATTCTAACAAGTGTCTTTTCCTTTATTCTAGTCTGCCTCAATTGATTCCTTTATTCCAGTCTGCCTCAATTGATTCCTTTATTCTAGTCTGCCTCAATTGACTGTTCACCCTGCTGCCAGAAGGATCTTTTTGAATAGATCTTTTAAAAATCTTTAAAAAGTCTGATCCTGTCTATTTTCTGTTTGAAAAAAAAAAACCCACAGTGACTCCTCCCTGCTTTCAGGATAAAATCTTAGATAAAAATCCCTGGATTCCAGGCTAAGGATCTGAACTATGCCTACTTATTTAGTGTCACCTGTTATAACTCCTCCTATCATGAAGCTAGTCCTCAACCATATATCCTGAAAGTTTCAGTTCTTTTTTTAATCCTTGTACCTTTGTTTTAAAATTTGCTTATTTATTAAAAAAAAAATTTAATTGGAAGATAATTGCTTTACAGTGTTGTGTTGGTTTCTGCCGTTTAACATTAATTAGCCACAATTATTGGATAAGGCAATGGCAATCCACTCCAGTATTCTTGCCTGGCAAATCCCATGGACGGAGGAGCCTGTTGGGCTGCAGTCCATGGGGTCGCTAGGAGTCAGACACGACTGAGAGACTGCATGTTGACTTTTCACTTTCATGCATTGGAGAAGGAAATGGCAACCCACTCCAGTGTTCTTGCCTGGAGAATCCCAGGGACGGGGGAGCCTGGTGGGCTGCCGTCTATGGGGTTGCACAGAGTCGGACATGACTGAAGTGACTTAGCAGCAGCAGCAGCAGCAGCCACAAGTATGTATGACGCCTCGATCTAAAGCCTCCCCCCGATCCTTGTACCTTTTCCTGTGCAGTTCCTTGAATTTGAAGCATCTTTCCCTTCCTTTCCATGCCTTTGTACTTGGTCTTGATGGTGGAGCCATCTTTCCTTGGTGCCTGATTTACATTATCTCTTGTTGATCAGAGGCAGTCTGCCTGTCTCTTCCTGTTTTAAAGTGTATGCCTGGTTTTGGGATGTTCACATTGTTTCTTGTTTTCTGTTCTGTTTTTTAAAATTTGATGATTTTTATAGTTCACTGAAGAAGTAATATCTCTTAATTCTACTGTAATCATATAATGTCAGAAGTATTATTCAAAGAGTAAAAATTAAAGAGATGATTTCTACAAATTTTAGGAGCTGTTCTGTCATGTTCAAACCAGTCAGTCCTAAAGGAAATCAGTCCTGAATATTCATTGGAAGGACTGATGCTGAAGCTGAAACTCCAGTACTTTGGCCACCTGTTGTGAAGAACTGACTCACTGGAAAAGACCCCGATGCTGGGAAAGACTGAAGGTGGGAGGAGAAGGGAATGACAGAGGATGAGATGGTTGGATGGCATCACTGACTCGCTGGACATGAGTTTGAGTAAACTCCAGGAGCTGGTGATGGACAGGGAGGCCTTGTGTACTGTAGTCCAGGAGTCTCAAAGAGTCAGACACAACTGAGCAACTGAACTGAACTGAACTGACTGTCATGTTCGCTGTCAAGGAAAGGCCTATTTAGAGTCTTCCTAAAGGCAAGGCAATGAGACTAATATGGGGTCTGATATTTGGTGGAAAAATGCAAAGAAGGGAGAATGGGTAGAAATGGAGAGGTGATGATTTAAAAGCACTTGCAAGGCGAATATACTCACTAGATAACTTTCTAGTTAAAAGTTCTTTTGTGCCTCTTTCTGGGAATAGGTGTACAAATAAAGTATCTCTTTTTAAATTTCTGTGGAGTCTTGATAAGTATCGTGGGGTTTATTCTTGATTATCTGTGTGAAGCTTTAATTAGAGTATAGTAATATATTTTTGAAGCAGGAAAAAGCAAGAATAAAAACATACTTCAGATAATTCTCAATTTCCATTTAGCAGAATCTGGTATAAGTAGAAATAATTAGAGTGATAAAGTCTAACTGGCACTAGTAAATTTGACTAAAAGCCAAGAGCAGCACAGCCAGGACACTTATGTTCATGTTTAAATTACTCAAGTGCTTAATTGTATAATTTCAGTTTCAATTACTAAATGCCTTTACTTTTAAAATTAGTCCTTTGGGTATTAGCTGCATGATATTGTTATTAAAGTTGAAAATCTGCTATTATGGTTTAGAGGATTATTGTAAAGTTGTTGGCATATGTCTTGTTTAATAAATAAGTTTAATTGTGCATGTAATCTGGTAATTTAATAATGATGAATTATATTTTAGAGAAATATAGAGTGACTTGTCTTTTCTTGGGATAAAACAAAATTACTTTTTAGGATTTATTTTTTAAAGGAAATATTTTATTATAAAAATACCTAAATGCCTGTTGTACCATGTAAAATCCGTGAAAAGTAAGACCAAATGGAGATTTTACATTAAAAGTCCCCCCTTCCATATAAAAGAAGTTAGCAGTAGAGAAATGAAGTTTGATTAACAAGGAAGTGTTGTTTATACATTTAATGCTTTCTCAGTTTGTCTCGCCTCTAGAATATTGAGTATGACAAAGTAACCCATATAGCAGATTAGTGAATTTTTGCCCTGTGAGGCATATTCCCGTTTAGATGTGAACTTGCAGCTGCAATTAATGTTAATGAGCTTCACTATTCAAGTAAGTCCCCTGAGCTCATCCTGAATTACCTTGGGCAAAACCATCTGATTGGCATTATGTTGTTCATGCTTCTGTCAGCTCTAGTTGTCTCTATTGAATTCCAGTGGCCAAAAAAAAAGCCAATTGTTTTCAACCTGTATGTCAGAATAAGAAATTTCAGAAATTTAGAATTTAAGTATATTCTCTTTTCTAAATGATATTTTCCTGTTTGTTGATTTTTAGTTGAAGTCATTGCATCAAGAAGGGTTGCTTTTTTGACCTCTACCTTTCTTTGATGGGTAAAGAAACAGAGGGACGAAAGGTTTCTTCATCTTTTGTAAAAGATTGCATAACTAATGGTAGAGAAAGGACTAAAATCCAACTCCAATTAAAAAATTCAATTGATACATTACCTGATTTGTTTCAACACATTGAAAGGAAACAGAATGCTTTTAAAAAAACTGCATATAAGCTTGTGATGGGACATAGAATATTAAACAACTAAAAAAAAATTCTTGCCTGTAGGTAAAACAGTAAGTTGTATTAAAAAAGAAATGAAGTCAGTTACATCATGAAGCTCAGTTATAGACTATTTATATGATCATGTTAATTTAAACACTGATTATTGATTTAATGAAAAGTTATAATACAGTTATGTTGGGTAGGAGGAATTGTGTGTGTGTGTGTGTGTGTGTGTTTGTGGTGGAGTAACTACTAATAGATGGGTGGATAGTGGTATAAATCTTTATTTTCCTTAATAGAAAATCAATAGATAAGCATATTTTTGAAACATTTTTAAATTTATATTTATTTATTTATTTAATTTATTTTTTGCTATGCCGGCGTTTGCTATGTGCTGGCCTTTCTCTAGTTGTGGCAAGCAGGGGCTACTGTCTAGTTGCACTGTATGGGTTTCTTATTGTGGTAGCTTCTCTTGTTGCAGGGCACAGGCTCTAGGGTGCAGGGCTTCAGTAGTTTGGGGTTCTAGAGCACAGGTTCAGTAGGTGTCAGTGCACGAGCTTAGTTTCTCCTCAGCATTTGGGATCTTCCCAGATAAGGGATTGAACCCGTGTCTCCTGCATTGGCAGGTGGATTCTTAACCACTGAGCCACCAGGGGAGTCCCAATGACAAGCATATTAATTAAAATACAGATGTAGATATTAGAAGAGCAAAAACAATCAACAGTGTGTGCCTATGAAGAATGCCCACCAATTCTTTAATATTCCTCTCTTCAAGAGGTGAGCAAGTGTAGGATGGACTTAGTGATTCTCATTTAATGAATAGCATAAGGCAGAGTGATAGTTTGTGACTTCTCAGATTAGATTGTGAAAGTTATTGGGGCTTTCTTACATCACTTGCTTTGGATAAAATCAGCTACCATGTGTAAGGATGCTTAAGCTGTCCTATCACGTGATCTGCATGGTGAGGGCCACGAAGTTGCAACAGAGTGAAGCACAAGATTTAGTCTGGGGAAGTGGCTATACATGGTCTGTGTCATTTGGTGATAGACTGAGTGATCATTTCTAAGATGGAAAATGGAGACTTTCATATCCTGAACCTTTTGTTCTTGTTTAGTCACTAAGTCATGTCCAACTCTTGGTGACCCCTGGACTGCAGCATGCCAGGCTTCCCTGTCCTTCACTCTCTTCCAGAGTTTGCTCACATTCATGTCCATTGAGTCAGTATTGCTATCTAACCATCTCATCCTCTGCTGCCCACTTGTCCTTTTACCTTCATTCATCAGGGTCTTTCTAATGAGTTGGCTCTTCATATCAGGTGGCCAAAGTATTGGAGCTTCAGCTTCAGCATCAGTCCTTACAATGAATATTCAGGATTATTTCCTTTAGGATTGACTGGTTTGATCTCCTTGTTGTCCAAGGAAGTCTCAAGAGTCTTCTTCAGTACCACAGCTTGAAAGTATCAATTTTTTGGTGCTCAGCCTCCTTCATGGTCCAACTCTCACATTCATACATGGCTACTGGAAAATCCATAGCTTTGATTATATGGATCTTTTTCAGCAAAGTGATGTCTCTGCTTTGCAATACACTGTCTAGGTTTGTCATAGCTATCCTTCCAAGGAACAGGCATTTTTAAATTTCCTGGCTGAAGTCACTGTCCGCAGTGATTTTGGAACCCAAGAAAATAAAATCTTTCACTGCTTCCACTTTTTCCCCATCTATTTCCCATGAAGTGATAGGATTGGATGCCATAATCTTAGTTTTTTTGAAGGTTGAGTTTTAAGCCAGCTTTTTCACTCTCCTCTTTTACCCTTATCAAGAAGTTGTTTAGTTCCTCTTCACTTTCTGCCATTAGAGTAGTATCATCTGCATATCTGAGGTTGTTGATATTTCTCCTGGCAATCTTGATTCCAGCTTGTGCTGGAATCAGTTTTTCCATGTCCGGTTCTAACTGTTGCTTCTTAACCCACATGCAGGTTTCTCAGGAGACAGGTAAAGGTGGTCTGGTATTCCCATCTCTTTAAGAATTTTCCATAATTTGTTGTGATCCATACAGTCAAAGGCTTTCTTGTAATCAACGAAGCTGACATCTGAAAATTGAGCTGTAAAATATTTTAACTTCATGGTTGTCCCTATAAATTTTGGATAGTGAACAACTCTAAATGGACCTCATTAAGATTTCTTAAATTAAAGTAGAACATATTATTTAGGTGCTCTCCACAAATGTTATGTGGCCTTCTAGGGTTTAATTAATTAGTTAAGTAACTGATTCTTCTTGCTTATATTTCTGGATTTCAGCTTCCACTTTACTTTTGTCCTCAGAGGTGTCCTTGGGCTTCCCAGGTGGCTCAGACAGTAAAGAATCTGCAATGTGGGAGACCCAGGTTCAGTCCTGGGTTTGATCAGGGAGATCCCCTGGAGGAGGGCATGTCAACCCACGCTAGTATTCTTGCCTGGAAAATTCCATGGACAGAGGAGCCTGGTGGGTTACAGTCCATGGGGTTGCAAAAGAGTTGGACACAACTGGGCGACTAACACTTTCAGAGGTTTCATTATTTTCTTAGTAGCCCAACTCTGCATTTGAGTTTTATCTGAAATTATACCCAGCATTTTTAGTTATTTGCAGTGGGAGAGTTACTCAGGGTCTCTAGTTTGTTCCATTGGCAAAGATTCTGATTTAGTTATGCCAGTGTTTGTGAAGAGTCGAGTCTGTGATGACCAGTTTGAAAAACAAATTCCATACTCAAGATGAGAAAGCTCAAGAGAAACTGCTCATTACCAGCCATGACAGGTGTTGTTGATACCCCATAGTATTCCATCAGCCCATCTACATTTGCCTGCACTGAGGTCGGTCCTGGGTATGCCAGGCTTTTCATCATAACAGCTCCCACCTGAGGGCTTTCTCTGGCTCTGCAGTATCTGGGCTGGGCACAGGTGCAGCCTGTAAGGGTGGGATTGGTTTCGTGCTCAACCCTCAGCCAATGAGGGCTAAAAGTTAGTAGATAAATACCTTTCTCCCAGGCCTCACGCACGTAGGTTTTGGGGTGTGTGTTACAAAAGTCTTGGAGGGTCTCGGCAGCACTGTGCTGAGCATTTGTCAGGTAATCTGCTCAGCAATGCACCCTTATGTGATATTTTCTTTTCCCCACTTCCTCACTGGTGCCTTCTGGGACCACTTCCCAAATTGACTGCCTATAGCTTTATCTTAGGGTTTGCTTTTGGGGGAAACATAAGATGCTATTCAGTTCGGTTCAGTCGCTGCTGTATACTTTCTTTTGACTCTGTGTATAGTGGAATCAGTCTCCATGAATCTTTAAAAAATTACTGTGTTATTTATTTTTGGTTGCCCTGGGTCTTTGTGGCTGAGTGTGGGCTTTCTCTAATTGTGGTGAGTAGGGGCTACTCCATGGATTTTTAAGGTTTGAGACTTCCTTGGTGGTTCAGTGGTTAAGACGCCAACCTCCCAATGCAGGGGGCCCGGGTTTTACCCCTGGTTGGGGAAGTAAGATCCTGCTGGCTGCACAGCACGGCCAAAAACAAAATAACTTGCATGTCAGTTTTTCTTGATAAAATACTTGAATTTAGTCTTAATAAAAAAAGGTTAACTGCTTAGTAACAATTTTGGGTTGATACATGGAGTGGTGTTTTTGTGGTCTGTTCTCACTTTAAAAAATGCTGTAGGAAAAGTGTTGGTAAAGCTACCTTTTCCTTTTTTTTTTTTTTCCTGATATTTAAATTCAATTTTTGTCTCTTAAAATGCTTTAGAAGTATTGGAGACTGTTCTGTTAATTGACCCAGAAAGAAAAGTGATAAATCTTTCTAGAAATTTCACAGACTCAGAAGTGGTAGTACCAGGTGATAGCAGTGATTACTGCTGCCTAAAAAAGTGAGAAAATTAGTAAGAATAAGTATGAATTCAAACCTCTGTAAATAGTACAGAGGCTATGATTAATGTTGGTAAGAATTCCACTTGTTATATATATGTTTCTTTTTCTTTTTAATTTCTTATTTATACTTTTGATAACACAGAATTGTTTTAATTTGCATGTTTTGTGGCTTTTTCTTTTGGTGCTCACCATTGAACATCCAAAGTAACCTATCATTAAGGGGTTTTCAGAAAGTTTCCAAAGATGGAAATAATTCAAAATAATTATATGTGCAGATAGGTTTGATTTTTGTTAGTTAGTGGTGATTTGAGTTTTTCTTGGTGATGCTGGAAGGAAGTTTTGAGCAGGTTGGAGTGTCACTGAGGGGCAGGATAGCAGAGTGGAAGATATAACTTTTGAACTCAAGTACCCATCCTAGTCTTTTGCTAACTTTGTGCACCTAGGAAAATGGTAGTTTCCTCATCTGGAAAACTCACTTTTGTGAGGTAATTATAAGGGTTAAACAAGGTAGTCAGTATGCAGTACTAAACAGAGTGCCTGGCATATGTTGCAACTGTGTAATGCTAACAATATAATGTGGAAACCTTGAAGTAACCTGAGCAGGATGACTGTCTCCTATTTCCCACTTTTTCATTGGTGCCTAATTTCTGAAGAAATGTGGTTTTATTTATAACTTTGCATGGGAATTTTTTATGTTACCTCATTCACCTATCATATTATTGCACAGTTTATTTCTCCTCTTGAAATAGCTCTTCCTAAAACATGAATCTCTCTCAAATTGTAATTTCAGCTCTGGCATCATTTCCAAAATGGTTTGGTCTGTGGGGTTGTATTCCAAATACTATAACATCACATGTTTGACCTACCCCATTCATTTTGAAAATTTACTCTGGGCTCAGTTCCAGGGTAAGTATTTTATTTTGGGATTCTCCTGGATACTGTCTTAGGCCCCAAATTGTTGAGAGTGACTCCCAAATTGGAACTGAGGCCCCAAAATATCATATTAGAGTACCAACATGACTATTCGATCATAGCATCATATATGTGGAAACAGTTTAGTTACTGGGAGAGTAAAAAATTAAAAATTGGCCTCTGTAATATTCCCTCCATAAGACATGTGGAGTAGTGCTCACTGCATGGTGCGTGTTTGCAGCCAAAAAGCTTCTTTCTTAGGGACTTCTGTGCTAGTAATTTGAGTCACATACTGATGGTGAATCAAGTCTGTTCTCAAGCCTGTTTATGCCAATTTTACTTGATATTTTAACTATGTACTGTGGTTATATATTATGTAAACTGAATTATGAGCATAAGTAAAGAGTTGTTGTTTTTATGAAAATTATGTTAAATACTTTGGAAAAACTCAAAGGCACACCTAATGCTGTCAAATTAGATGTTTAGTGCTGGGAAATATCACAAGTCCAGAAGTATTCTCTTCCTAGAGTGCTGGCAAGTTTCTTTACTTTAAGTATGAACTGGAAACCATAGACAATGTCTTAGGTGCAGCTCATGTGAGTGTGATACTCTAGTTGGTGGATTTATATCTAAAGAAAAGGCTTGGTTTTATATCAGAAGTTTGGCAGCAAATATTTTATAGCAAATAGATGGCTTGGATAGAGGAAGAAAATTAAGATGTCACATATTGGGCAATAGAAGGGAGAAATTATCCAACGAACAGTCTGTTGATTAGTAGTCTACAGATTAGTGAAACACCTATCAAAATATTTTATAGGTGAATATTTTTATAATATTGATAAACAGGCCCAAAGTGTAAGACACTGATTATGAAAACAGTTACATGAAAAGTAGAATGTGCATCATGAGGAGCCCAGGAAACACCAGAGCAGTGGCCTGCAGACTACCACCTGAAGCTTAAAAGTTGCTACTCGAGGTAATTGAGCGAGTCACAAATCCTAGAGCACTTAAGACCTATGAGTTTACTGGTTTACAACAGCTCACAAAATATGGCGTGGATGAATTCTACAAAGAGTTTGTTTTTTATGAAGTTGTACGCTTTCTAAAGAAAACTACCTGAAAAAAATACTAAAAGAACTATATTCTTTTAGCTATCACTCCTTTACATTCCCATTTTTAGGACTGTGTGAAGTGAAGTCGCTCAGTCATGTCAGACTCTCTGCGACCCCATGGACTGTAGCCTACCAGGCTCCTCAGTCCATGGAATTTTCCAGGCAAGAGTACTGGAGTAGGTTGCCATTTCCTTCTCCAAGGGATCTTCCCAACCTAAGGATCGAACCCAGGTCTCCTGCATTGTAGACAGACGCTTTACTGTCTAAGCTACCAGTTAAGGACTGTGTAGGGGACGTTTTCCCCAGCAGATATCATCTGTTTGATTTAGTCAGTGATGGGTTAAGGAATTCTGAAGTGTTTATCAAATAAGATAAGTGGAAACGTTTGACTTTTATTTTGGAAACAGTTTAAGATAAAAATGTAGGTAGTGCAGAATTATTGAGTCATTAATGTGGTAGATACTATTTATAATATAATATTGTAGTAAAATAGTTTCCAGTTCAGCATATGTTGCATCTTGGAGAAAACTGGTCTGAACTTGACAACCACTGCAGAAAATCTAAATGTATAAGAAAAGAACAAAGGGCATGACTTATTAGTTCCCTGATCTCAAATCAAGGGTTCTAGTGATTTTTAGGAGGATGATATGTAACATAGGGTTGAGGGTGACAATTTATAGGAAAATGAAAATGTGAATGATGCAGAAATTACACATGCCAAAAGAAGAGATGGAGCTGAATATGAAGAAAAGAACAAATCAAGAAGCAAAATTACTCATGTTGTAACCAAAAAAATGTCCCTGCATAGTATACTGAACCACAGTCTGAACTGACAACAGTCAACAAACATGGAGAAACTCGATATGAAAGTTGCATGCCAATTAATTTGTGTCTAACAGATTAATATTAGATTTACTGAATGAACATATATTTGCTTTTTCAGGTAAAATGTTTAATTTATGAATTTAAAGTTATTTTTCTTCCTTTGACCTAAATTAAAATTTTTTTAAAGTTAGCATGTCAACCATCAACTCTGAGTAAGATAATAAGATTTCTTATTATCTTCTTACATATGCTCTTCTTACATATGCTCTCTGAGCTTCTGCTGCTGTTCTTAGCTTGATTCTTCTCAAGTTGGATTCAATAATGTGAGATGAAGCTTTATCAACTGAGAGTTGAGAGGCATCCAGAATCAGCAAACTTAGTTCCAGTGTCTTCCAAGTGACACAGATATTATACCTTCAGAAGGGCAAGAGCAAAGTGACCACTTAGGCATTTAGGTGACTTGGAAGCTGTGATCTTCACCCACATCTCTTAGACAGCATTGGGATATTTCCTGTACTGGTAAGTCATACAAGTAGATACCCATAGATTTGGGGACTAAACACTTTCAGTATAGACGCAAAATTAGCTGTCTTTGAAAATCTGACTAATGCATCAGCACCACACGCCCCATAACTGCAGTTGCCCATTCAACAGCTGTAGTTTTGCTGTGATGCCAGCAGGTGAGGTCACAGGATTGGTGGCAGTTTTGTGAGCTAATGCAATTATGGGCTTATAAAACTCAGTCTATATGCAGACTTTTGTGTGCTTCTATTTTAGTTACATTTTGTCTTTTTTTCCCTTTTTCCCATTCATCACCCTTTGGCTGTTAGAGTTGAGGGGGAATCCCTTGTGAATTGTATGAGCCTCAGAAAAATAAAGCGAACATAAAGACAAAAGGACTTGGTTCTCTGTTCTCACTGCTTACATGAACACCCAGTTGCTGTTTCCTTATCACAGTGAATAGGGTCTAATATGCCTCACATTATGAACCTTAGAGCTTCAATTAAGTGATTCAGTCACTCTGTTTTGGTCATTATGCAGAACTGACAGAAAGTTTTCTTCTTGCTCCCAGAAATTGCTGATACTCCTTTGGGAGAACTAAATAAAGACACTGTTAAGAGGAACATTAGGAAACCTGACAAATGAGAACAACAGACAGCAGAAGTCAGCACATGTTCAAAGGAAAGTTACTACAACCTCTGTCATTGCATTTTCAAAAAATCCCCTTCTCGGATGATTAGTACAATGCTCACGTACTTCCTAATGTATTTTACTCATGACGTGATGTATTCTAGGCACATTTGTGGGTATAGCAGGTGTTTCTTTTACAAAAGATTTGAATCATAAGATGGACTGTCTATTTAAGTGGGTTTTTTTGGTTGTTTCAAAAATGCAGTATTAAAATATAGCAGTAGTAGAACTGTACACTAGTAACTCTCATTCTCCCCAGCTTTGGATCAAAATAGCAAGCTGTTGCATCATCGGTAATATAGATATGAATTTAATACAGCTGACAATATGGCCTACACCTCTCTTCGAGTTTTGGGGAATGAAGAATATAAAAAACAAGCCAATAGCTATTATTTTCCTATATGCCTGTGCATCCCTTTAACATCAAAATCCCTTGCTAATGTCATAACACTCTTCTTGTTCCCTTTCTTAAACTCTTCAGTTTAACTACTTTGTAGTCCCAGACAGTCTTATTAACACCTGGCCCTTATTGTTCTAGGAACTTCTCTACTGGATTCAGCAGTTTGGTAAGTTAGACTCTTGGTTAATGTTGAATGAGTACATGGTGTCTCTCCCAGCCAATCTTGCCTACCAGTCTTGCTTTTCTCTGCCCTTCACTGGTATCTCCAACCACCCCAGTGTCTTTGTTTCATCCAGGCTTTTTGGTAGAATTCTATGGTTTATCCATCATTAAGAGTGCCCTTTCTAGTACCTATTACAGATACTTTATCACTTGCAGTTTATTAGTTTTGCAGTTTTCTTTATTCTCCCCTGACCCTGCCTTTCCCTAAACACACACACACACTCACACTCTGCCTTCTAATCCATAGCATGTCAACAGTCAACAGTAGTATCCAACAAGCTCTGGCCTCTTCCCTCTGCTTTCTTTCTATATTCCTTGCAAATAATTTATGGCCTCTATCAGAGGGTGACTTGACCTGATTTAAGAGAGGTTAGGCTACCCAATAAAACTACATATCCTATGTTTGACACATTATTTCATAGCCCTTCTGACATTCCTTTCGTACTTCTCTGGCAGTCTCAGATGATTCTTTTCCCTAAAGCTGATACTTGTATTTTGGCACCTCAGCCCCACTGTTAGTCATAATCATTGCATCCTAGAAATCTTCCATTGTTCTAGTCATATTTCAACTTATTTTCCCCTTGGTTTTACATTTAGTATTTCTGTTTCAATTTTGTTTTCTCAAAGTAGGTTATTAATTCATTAATTGCATATATATTTTAAAGACACACCACCTTTTGTTTGGTTCAAGTAAGAAAAGTAGGATAAATGCTTGACTCATTTTTGTTACTTACCCATTTTTAAGATCATGAATTAGTTTCTAACTATACTTTAAAGGTGGCCAGTTAATTTCTTTAAGCAATTATTTGTCATGAACTCTTAAGTTGAAACAACTCAATAGGTTTCAACCCTTATCGAAGTGTAAGTTATCCCAGGTTTGGTCAGTGGGAGGCTCTTTAAATTGGCACTTGAATCTTTTTGGCATCACTCTGGCAGACTTTGCTAACTTTCCTGCGATAACAAAACTTTCAAGCTCATTTTAGTCATTTCCTGCCAAAGACTTAGAGTCAGTTATTTCACCAAGAAGACCTGTATTCTTTTGATAGGAAATGCTATTTCGTCACCATGATCTGGGCACTAGGGAGGTTCAATACTTCATTTCATTGTATTGTGTCTGCAAAATGTCTGCTGGAATTTTGATTGAGATGTATTGAATCTATAAGTGAATTTGGGGACAACTGATGTCTTAATGATATTCAGTATTTAATTTGGGTTATCATTTCATTGATTTATGCTTTCTTAAATTTTTCTCAGTGTTCTGTTGTATTCAGAACACTGTAGACATTTTTGGTAAAATTTATATCTATGTATTTCTTAATCTTTGGTGTAATTGATAATTGCTCTTGAAATTTATTTTCCAATTTTTCTGCTTTCTAGTATATAGAAATATGACTGCCTTTTGTATATTGACCTTGTATTCTGTAATCATTTTAACACATTTATTCTACTTCAAAAAAAAAAGGAATCTGTAGGATTTCCTGCTTCTATGATAGTGTTGACAGTGTAAATAAATAGTTCATTTATACTTTATGGTTCGGATGCCTTTTATTTCTTCTCCCTGCCTTATTCACTAGCTAAAAACCAATAGCATAATGTTGAATAGAAGTGGTGAGGATGGATATCTTTGCCTTATGCCCAATCTTAAGGGGAAAGTATTTGTTAGTCTTATGCTGTTAACTGTGCTGCCAGATACAAATTTACATAGATGTCCTTTATCAGGTTGGGAAATTCTCTTCCTAGTTTGTTGAGATATTTTATCAGAAATGGAGGTTAAATTTTTGTCAAGTGTTTTCTTTCCATATGTTGAGATGGTCACAGTTCTCTTTTTTAATTTAACATGATGGGTACATTACTTGACATTTAAAAATTAATTCAGTTTTGTATTCTTGGGTTAAAACTCACTTGGTTATGCTGTGTTATGCATTTTATGTATTGTTGGTTATGTGTTAAAATGCTTAGAATTTTTGCATCTGTGTTTATGAAGCATGTTTTGTGATTTTCTTGTTATTTTTAGAATTAATTTATTTTTAATTGAACAATAATTGCTTTGGAATACCATGTTGGTTTCTGCCAAACATCAACATGATTCAGCCATCAGTCAGTGAGTTCAGTCGCTCAGTCGTGTCCGACTCTTTGTGACCCCATGAATTGTAGTACGCCTGGCCTCCCTGTCCATCACCAACTGCCGGAGTCTACCCAAACCCATGTCCATTGAGTCGGTGATGCCATCCAACCATCTCATCCTCTGTTGTTGCCTTCTCCTCTTGCCCTCAATCTTTCCCAGCATCAGGGTCTTTTCAAATGAGTCAGCTCTTCACATCAGGTGGCCAAAGCATTGGAGTTTCAGCTTCAACATCAGTCCTTCCAATGAACACCCAGGACTGATCTCCTTTAGGATGGACTGCTTGGATCTCCTTGCAGTCCATGGGACTCTCAAGAGTCTCCAAAGCCAACATAGACATAAAAATGTATTTTACATATAAGCAACATATAATCAGAAATTGAAGTAAAATACCATCCATAATAGCACCAGAAACATAAAATATTGTGGTATGAATTAATAAAATATGTGCAGGATCTACACAATGGAAACTAAAAAACAATTTCTGAGAGAAATAAAGTAATAAATAATTGGAAACATATACCATGATTTTATATTGAAGGACTTAATACTGTTAAAATTTCAATTCTATTGGTCTTCAGTTTCAATGCAATCCTGATTCATATGCCAGCAGGAAGATTGTAGAACGTAACTGCTGCTACTGCTGCTAAGTCGATTCAGTCATGATTGACTCTGTGCGACCCCATAGACGGCAGCCCACCAGGCTCCACCGTCCCTGGGATTCTCCAGGCAAGAACACTGGAGTGGGTTGCCATTTCCTTCTCCAATGCATGAAAGTGAAAAGTGAAAGTGAAGTCACTGAGTCGTGTCCAACTCTCAGCGACTCCTCAGACTGCAGCCTACCAGGCTCCTCCGTCCATGGGATTTTCCAGGCAAGAGTACTAGAGTGGGGTACCATTGCCTTCTCCAGTAGAAACTGACAAACTGATTCTAAAATGTATATAGAAAGTAATGTCAGCAAGATGGCTTAGTAGGAGATCCCACTCTCTATCCCCACAGGGAAAACAACTGGACAGACAGATGTGAATAAAACAGCTCTGATAGGCTTCATGAGTTCACTTAAGAAGCTGCAGCAACATAATTCAGTTGAGTTTCTCAGTCGTGTCCGACTCTATGCATCCCCATGAATCGCAGCACGCCAGGCCTCCCTGTCCATCACCAACTCCTGGAGTTCACCCAAACGCACGTCCATTGAGTCAGTGATGCCATCCAGCCATCTCATCCTCTGTCGTCCCCTTCTCCTCTAGGCCCCAACCCCTCCCAGCATCAGAGTCTTTTCCAATGAGTCAACTCTTTGCATGAGGTGGCCAAAGTATTGGAGTTTCAGCCTTAGCATCAGTCCTTCCAATGAACACCCAGGACTGATCTCCTTTAGGATGGACTGGTTGGATCTCTCTGCAGTCCAAGGGACTCTCAAGAGTCTTCTCCAACACCACAGTTCAAAAGCATCAATTCTTTGGTGCTCAGCTTTCTTCACAGTCCAACTCTCACATCCATACTTAACTACTGAAAAAACCATAGCCTTGACTAGATGGACCTTTGTTGACAAAGGAATGTCTCTGGTTTTCAATATGCTGTCTAGGTTGGTCATAACTTTCCTTCCAAGGAGTGAGCATCTTTTAATTTCATGGCTGCAGTCACCATCTGCAGTGATTTTGAAGCCCCCCAAAATAAAATCAGGCACTGTTTCCACTGTTTCCCCATCTATTGTCATGAAGTGATGGGACCGGGTGCCATGATCTTCGTTTTCTGAATGTTGAGCTTTAACCCAATTTTTTCACTCTCCTCTTTCACTCTCATCAAGAGGTTCTTTAGTTCCTCTTTACTTTCTGCCATAAGAGTGGTGTCATATGCATATCTGAGGTTATTGATATTTCTCCTGGCAATCTTGATTCCGGCTTGTGCTTCTTTCAGGAGTGGTGGCTGCACTGCGCTGGAGAAGCTGACGTTGAACAGTTCTATGAAGACCTACATGACCTTTTAGAACTAACACCCAAAAAAGATGTCCTTTTCATATAGGGGACTGGAAGGCAAAAGTAGGAAGTAAAGAAACACCTGGAGCAACAGGCAAATTTGGCCTTGAAGTACAGAATGAAGCAGGGCAAAGGCTAATAGAGTTTTGCCAAGAGAATGCACTGGTCATAGCAAACACCCTCTTCCAACAACACAAGAGAAAACTACACATGGACATCACCAGATGGTCGGCACCGAAATCAGATTGATGATATTCTTTGCAGTCAAAGATGGAGAAGCTCTATGCTGCTGCTGCTGCGTCGCTTCAGTCATGTCTGACTCTGTGACCCCATAGACGGCAACCCACCAGGCTCCCCCATCCCTGAGATTCTCCAGGCAAGAACACTGGAGTGGGTTGCCATTTCCTTCTCCAATGCGTGAAAGTGAAAAGTAAAAGTGAAGTCCCTCAGCTGTGTCCAACCCTCAGCAATCCCATGGACTGCAGCCTTCCAGGCTCCTCCGTCCATGGGATTTTCCAGGCAAGAGTACTGGAATGGGGTGCCATTGCCTTCTCCGGGAGAAGCTCTATAGAGTCAGGAAAAACAAGACCAGAGCTGACTGTGGCTTAGATCATGAACTCCTTATTGCCAAATTCAGACTTAAATTGAAGAAAGTGGGGAAAACCACTAGACAATTCAGGTATGACCTAAATCAAATCCCTTATGATTATACAGAAGTGAGAAATAGATTTAAGGGACTAGATCTGATAGAGTGCCTGATGAACTATGCATGGAGGTTCGTGACATTGTACAGGAGACAGGAATCAAGACCATCCCCAAGAAAAAGAAATGCAAAAAAGCAAAATGGCTGTCTGAGGAAGCCTTACAAATAGCTGTGAGAAGAAGGGAAGCAAAAAGCAAAGGAGAAAAGGAAAGAGATACCCATTTGAATGCAGAGTTCCAAAGATTAGTAAGGGGAGATAAGAAAGCCTTCCTCAGCGATCAATGCAGAGAAATAGAGGAAAACAATAGAATGGGAAAGACTAGAGATTCAGACATAGGTATACCTATGTCCCCTCCCTCTCAAGCCTCCCTCCCACCTCCCACCCCGTCCCACTCCTTTAGGTTGTCACAGAGCCTGGGTTTGAGTTCCCTGAATCACATAGCAAATTCCCATTGGCTCTCTATTTTACATATGGTAATGTGTATTTTTCCATGTTACTTATTGTGTTATACTTTTTTGGTATTAACATAATGCTAGCTTCATAAAATATGTTGGGAAATATGTTGTTTTTTGTGTGTGAGGTTGTTTATATTTTTTATACTTTTCCTGTCTCTAGGATCTGTAGTGATATCACCTCTCATTTCTGGTATTGTGTTGATAATTTGTGTTGTCTTTCTCCTGATCAGCACGGTCAGTAGATTTTTGAGAATATTACAAGGGATAAAAAGTTATTTTATAAACAAAGTGGTAAAGCTGTCAGTTTTATCAAGAGAATATAATAATCCTCGATGTTTATGGACCTAGTAACAGATCTTCAAGTTACATTAAGCAAAAACTGATAGAAATGTAGAAAAGGACAAATTGACAACCGCAGTTGGAGAGTTCATCACTTGGCTCAATCATTGATGGGAAAAGCAGACAAAAAAGGAAGCACATAGACTTGAGTAACATTATCAACCACATTTACCTAACATACATTTATAGAACATTCCATCCAACAGCAAAATAAACATTGTCAGGTGTATATGAATATTTGCCAAGATAGACAGTCAGTTCAGTTCAGTCACTCAGTCGTGTCTGACTCTTTGCAATCCCATGGACTGCAGTATGCCAGGCTTCCCTGTCCATCACCAACTCCTGGTGCTCGCTCACACTCATGTCTGTCAAGTTGGTGATGGCATCCAACCATCTTATCCTCTGCCGTCCCCTTCTCCTCCCACCTTCAATCTTTCCCAGCATCAGGGTCTTTTCCAGTGAGTGAGTTCTGCTCATCAGGTGGCCAAAGAATTGGAGCTTCAGCTTCAGCATCAGTCTTTCCAATGAATATCCAGGACTGATCTCCTTTAGGATGGACTGGTTGGATCTCCTTGCCGTCCAAGGGACTCTGAAGAGTCTTCTCCAACACCACAGTTCATAAGCATCAATTCTTTGGCACTCAGCTTTCTTTATAGTCCAACTGTCACATTCATACATGACTACTGGAAAACTCATAGCTTTGACTAGACGGACCTTTGTTGGCAAAGTAATGTGTCTGCTTTTTACATTTCTTTAAGGTAGACATGTTTTACATTACTTTAATAAGATAGACAATATTATGGTCTATAAAGTCTCAAATTTAAAAGGGATTTAAAAAATACAAACTATGCTCTTTGGCTTCAATGGAATTAATTTAAAAATCAATAACTGAGAAAATATGGAAAACCCCGGAATGTTTGGACACAAAACAGAATAGTATTAAGTAAATCATGCATCAAAGAAGAAATCAAGGGGAATTTAGAAAGTATTTTTAACTGAATGAAAATGAAAGCAAAACAATACACAATTTGTGACTACAACTGAAGCAGTGCTAGAGGACATTTATGGGGTTATGACCAACCTAGATAGCATATTCAAAAACAGAGACATTCCTTTGCCAACAAAAGTCCATCTAGTCAAGGCTATGGTTTTTCCAGTGGTCATGTATGGATGTGAGAGTTGGACTGTGAAGAAAGCTGAGTGCCAAAGAACTGATGCTTTTGAACTGTGGTGTTGGAGAAGGCTCTTGAGAGTCCCTCAGACTGCAAGGAGATCCAACCAGTCCATTCTACAGGGGGTCAGTCCTGGGTGTTCATTGGAAGGACTGATGCTAAAGCTGAAACTCCAATATTTTGGCCACCTCATGCGAAGAGTTGACTCACTGGAAAAGACTCTGATGCTGGGAGGGATTGGGGGCAGGAAGAGAAGGGGACGACAGAGGATTGAGATGGCTGGATGGCATCACCACCTCGATGGACATGAGTTTGAGTGAACTCCGGGAGTTGGTGATGGACAGGGAGGCCTGATGGGCTGCAATTCATGGGGTCACTAAGAGTCAGACATGACTGAGCGACTGAACTGAACTGAAGCACCTATATTAGGAAAGAAGAAAAGAAGCTCTTCAGTGACTTTATCTTAAACTTCTATCTTCCACCTTAGAAACTAGTGAAAGAGAAAAACTAAAAATAGGTATAAGAAAGAAAATAGCAGAAATCATTGAACAGAAAAACATAGGAAAATAATGAAACCAAAAACTGGCTTATTGAGAACCTGCCTTCATTCCCCGAGAAGAGGATGAAAGACTGTAAAGATCCCTGCTCACATGGAGCTTATGTCTTAGTAGAATAAGATTTAATAAAATCAAGCACTTGAAAAAAGTTATGAAGAAAATATAATGAAGTTGGTAAGAATAGTACACTTTAGGAACAGGTCAAAAAGGCCTAGCTGGGTGGGCCTAGTGTCATATTTTATCCAGACCTAAATGACAAGAAGGTGTTGTTGGATCAAGATCTAGGGGAACACTATACAAGGCTGGTGAAAAGGCCCTGTGGTAGGAAGAATAAGGTGAGGAAGAAATATGCTTCTATCTTGTTTAAGCCACTGTGCATTTAAATATCTTTTTCTCATCCTTTTTTCCCTCCCCTACCCATGAAAATTTATTTTATGTATGTCTCATTTACATAGCATGTAGCTGGATTTTTAAAATCTGTTTTGAGAGCTTCTGTCCTTTAAAACTGGAATTTAACTAACACGTATATCAAATTATAGACACATTTATTTCTGTATCTTCCATTTTATATTTTTTCCCAATATGCTATGCTTTCTTCTTTCATTTTCCTTTTTCGTTTGTGGAATTTATTACCTTTTTGTTACACTTTTCTCATTCCATTATTTTTTATGTTTTGTAATTTTATATGCTTTATATAGTGGTTTTCTATTAAAATTTTTTATTAGTATAGTTGATATACAATGTTATGTTAGTTTCTGCTGTAGTATATAGTGGTTTTTAAATGATCACATTCAAGTTTAACATTTTTCTTTGATGCCTAAAATTAATTATTGCATATTCATTAGTTAGTTCAGTCGCTCAGTTGTGTCCGACTCTTTGCGACCCCATGAATCGCAGCACGCCAGGCCTCCCTGTCCATTACCAACTCCCGGAGTTCACTCAGACTCACGTCCATCGAGTCCGTGATGCCATCCAGCCATCTCATCCTCTGTCGTCCCCTTCTCCTCTTGGCCCCAGTCCCTCCCAGCATCAGAGTCTTTTCCAATGAGTCAACTCTTCTCATGAGGTGGCCAAAGTACTGGAGCTTCAGCTTTAGCATCATTCCTTCCAAAGAAATCCCAGGGTTGATCTCCTTCAGAATGGACTGGTTGGATCTCCTTGCAGTCCAAGGGACTCTCAAGAGTCTTCTCCAACAGCACAGTTCAAAAGCATCAATTCTTCGGCGCTCAGCCTTCTTCATAGTCCAACTCTCACATCCATACATGACCACAGGAAAAACCATAGCCTTGACTAGATGGACCTTAGTCGGCAAAGTAATGTCTCTGCTTTTGAATATGCTATCTAGGTTGGTCATATTCATTACTTATGTACAAAATGAGAATCAGCATATTGCTCACTTTTCCCCAACGCATCACTTTCTATGTTAAAATTATCTTGGGTTTTATTTCTAAATTGTTATTTTGAAATCAGTTATTTAAACCGAGATATTGATTTTATTAGTTTATTTGCTTAGCACTTTCCTGTCTGCCATATCGCCTTCCTGGTCTTTGTGTTCTGGATCTTTAGTGTAATCACATTATATATGTTCACTAATCTCTTACTGGATGATGGATGACGATTCAGTTTTGCATCTCTTGAGCTTGGCTTGTAGTAGATACATAGGAAATGTTCACTGAATGATTTTAAGTTTTGCTATTATATCTTGGCCCTGTGCTTGCGTTGATCTGCTTTCCTCTTCTTTTAGGTTACCTCATTCTTCTTGGTCTAAGTCCTTATATGGTAACATATAAGGACTGCTCCTTTTGTGGTGTACCACAGGTACATCAGATTTGTCAGGAACAGTCCTTTTAAACTCAGGTCTCAAGGAGATCTCCTTGACGCATGTTTGCCTTGACCTGCTTTCACTCTGCTTTGACCCTCAGTCAGTTGCTGAAATTTATTTCCCTAGAAATTTGTATGTATGGTGGCAGAATACTTTATAGGGTTGAGATAGCTAAAGGGTAGGGATGTTAATGGAGGAGCAGCAATGCACCGAGTATTTATTTGCTAATTGTGAAACAGGAAACACACATCTCAGGCATTAGATTGTGGATGAATCTCCAGATGGTATATCTGTTTATCTGGTCATACAGTCTGACTATGTGACTGAAGGCAGGATCCTTCTATAAAGATTCTTCTACACAATCCTAGAAGTGTTAGGATGTTTATCCTAGGCCTACATTTTATATCAATTAAGTTTCATTCTGTTATATTCAATCACTTGAGATATCAGACTAAAAATTTTCCTCTTGTGTTTATACCTTTAAAAGCATGTATTGGCTATTATCATGGGTCCCTAGCTAACTCAGTGGTTGTTTGGCCAGACTATTCATTATTAATTTTTTACCTTTATACTTTTTATGTCATTAGTTCTGCCCTTGTTACTTCTGCATTCCCATCCCTACCCACAGCTGGCTTGTATGTGCTAAGTCACTTCAGTTGTGTCTGACTCTTTGTGACCCTATGGGCTGTAGCTCACCAAGGTCCTCTGTCCACAGGGTTCTCGAGGCACGAATACTGGAGTGGGTTGCCGTGCCCTCCTCCAGGGGATGCTCCCAACCCAGGGATCCAACCTGCCTCTCCTGCATTGCAGGCAGATTCTTTACCACTGAGCCACTGGGGAAGCCCACAACTGGCTTGTGTCTACTTAGGCTGTCTTAAAAGAATTCAAAGAGTTTTTCAAGCAACGCTTTTTGTTTATCTTTTCCTTAAGAAAAGCTACCACCAGGTATAAGTTAGGGCAATGACCAGGAATCCTGTACCAAAGGGGCTGCTACAGTCATGGTTGGGAGTGTGGGTGGGAGTATAGTAAAGTGAATCCAACCAGTACCAGAACGGTCCTGGATATGCTTCCTTTCCACCTTTCCTTCTCTCCACCCTCCCAGGTCCCTTTAGAACCTAGCAAAGGACACAGACATAGTCGGGCATCTTCAGCCTGAGGAAGTAACTGTTTTTTAAATTTTTTTGGTTGCTGTTGTTGTTCCTAGTGATCATTAACATTTACTTTCACCACCAATAAGAAATGGCCAAGAAGACAGCTCGGCTTAGACTTTTGGAAGGAGGCTCTAGGAATATGGGGTGTGTTTGTGTGAAATGTACTTTGCCATAGTTTCATGTTCAGGCCTGCAATTAAATAGCCTGATAGTTGACAGAATTCTTGCTTTCCTCTATGGAATTTTCAGTCTCTGAACTGAACTATGTAAAATATTCAAGCATTTAAAATATATACTCACAAGAGATTTCACTTAGACTAGGACTCTCTGAATATTCATGTTGAAGTATTTAGCCTCAGGGTGTGAAATATTAATCTCTTACCTGAGTTTTACATCTAATTCTTTTTCAGTGATACAGAAGAAAATTAAATGTTACCTGCCACCAGGGGCATCATTAGGACAGGCTCTTTAGGTTAAAGCTCTAAAAGAACTCAGTCTCAAATAAATTTTTGCTGATTCCTATCATGTGACAGATATAACTTATAAAACTGTTACCCTTGTTTTTGTGCAGTAGTGACCTATTTCTCCAGATGTGACAACCACATAATATTAAAGATCAATTTCTATTGTAGTTAATATGAGTAGTACAAGTGTTTTTTTTGTATTAGAATTTGCCATGAAGAGAGCATGCCTAGAGATTATAACATCAATAGAAACTATAAAGATAGATTCAATATGATAAATAAGCAATGAAAATAAGTACATTGAGTAGGAAAAATTAAGATATAGTACTGGATTACATTTCTGTTATGGTACATGTTTATTTGTGTTTTTAATTGTTTGTTAGATAGTTTCAGGTTTTTTTTTTGAAGGGGTGAGATGGGTGAGATGGGTAAGGAGTGGAGGGGAAAAGGCAGCTGAGGGGTAGTTTTTGTATCTGTTCCATTTTTTATTAGAAAAATATTCACTGAGGAAAATTTAGAAATAATGGATAAATAAACCAAAAATACTTCCGATCTATTAATAGGAAAAACCACCACTATAATCTCAATTTCTTAGAGTTTATTTGGTCCTTTATTCTATATTAAAAATTTAAATAAGTATATTTTACAAAGAGAATCATATATTTTACAAGCAGAATCATACTGTTAAAGTCACTCAGTCGTGTCTGACTCTTTGTGACACCAAGGACTGTACAGTCCATGGAATTCTCTAGGCCAGAATACTGGAGTGGGTAGCCTTTCCCTTCTCCAGGGGATCTTCCTAACCCAGCGATTGAACCAGCTGAGTCACAAGGGAAGCCCATAACTTGCTGTACTTCAATAATTATGACAGTTTTCTTGGCATCATTTAAAATAGCTGCATAGGATTCTATTGAGTTTCCCTGATGGCTCAGATGGTAAAGAATATGCTTGCAATGTGGGAGACCCAGGTTTGATCCCTGGTTTGGGAAGATCCCCTGGAGAAGGGAATGGCCACCCACTCCAGTATTCTTGCCTGGAGAATACCCATGGACAGAAGAGCCTGCCGGGCTAAAGTCCATGGGGTCACAAAGAGTCGAACACGACTGAACGACTAAGCATATACACCCACTCCAGTATTCTTGCTTGGGGAATATGGACAGAGGAGTCTGCTGGACTACAGTCCGTGGGGTTGCAATGAGTCAGACACGATGGAGTGACTAACACTTCCAGGATTCTATTATATGGATTTATTATAATTCATTTAAATTGATATTTTTTGATATTTACATTGTTTCCAATTTTATGTTGTTATAAGTGGCATTTCATTGAACATCCTGAGACCTTAACTTGTAAATAATATGCATTTTTAGTACCTTTGATATATATTGTCAAATGGCCCTCCAGAAAGAATATATCAGTTCATGTTCCCTCACCTTCCCTAATGCCAGGCATTTTCATTAAAATATATACGTATATTTGCTAAATTTTATAGGGAAAATTCAGTAACTCTTTCATTTTAACTGAGTTAAAATTCTACCTTTATCACATGAAATGTATTTTTAAAGGCTAAGTTCTTAAAGAATAAAAGAGCAAAAGAAAATTTTCCTTTCCTTTGTACTGGAAGGAGATGGAATATCTTCAAAAGAAATGATTTTCATTTCAAGGATTAGTAATAATTCCAGTTGTGGAAATCATTGCAATGGTAGGACATCGCTCCATTGAGACACAGATCTTTCTCCATAGCTTTTTATTGCAATTAGGTTCATTGTGATGAGATTTTACCTGTATTATAATTCAGCAAATTTACATATAAAAAACTAACCATGGGTTTGAGATTGATACAATCCCATGAATTTAATGACTGCAAGAGTCTGATTCAGGGTTATAATTAAGAAGCACATGGGTGGCCTTGGATATAGGCTAGCCAGGAGTAAGTAGATTACTTTCATATTTTGAGTTTAGTCCTAGGTGGGGAGAAGAATGCCAGATAGCATGAAAGGATAGTATTCCAACCAATAACAGTATTTATATTCTTTTAGAAGAATTGTTATTGTAATAAGAAAAATGTTGGTTTAGGCTGAGCTACTCACTAATAAAAGTTCACTAACATGTCCATGGATTGACCTTAGTAGCTCAATTTTGAACTCAAAGGTTATATCCATTTATCTTGGCACCTTTGTTGGAAGATTAGCTTGAGTATTGGGAATTCCAATGAAAAACTGTAGCATGAAGGCATCCTGCTTGTGTCCCTTTATTTAAATGCTACTGGAAGTCTGTGTTTTATCACCCATATTTACTAGATTATGAGAGGTATTTGACAAAAGCATATTAGATCATCCAGTTTATTTGTTTATCATTGTTATTCTAAGATGATCGTTGTTTCTGTTATCCCTACTCAACTATTGCAATTCTCTTCTGTGGTTCCTCCATACCAGACACATTATTGCTAGATTAAATGTCTAAAGAACATGAATTTGCTGCATTATAGACAGATCATATCCCATCATGCCAAAATCCTTTTGAAATCTTGAGTGGCTGTCTTTCCCTTTAGAAATTAGTAGGACTCAATTATCTGCCAGTCCAAGCCCATAGTTGTAAATGTTATTGCCTTCCTTTCCAGTTTCATGTTTCATCTGCAGTTTCATACCCTGAATAGAACTCTTGCTCTCTTACCTGCTTGCTTTTTTAAAAAAGCTTCTGTTTTGAACTGGGATGTGCTTTTTCATTTACACAAGAGAATCTTGGGATATAAAGTTTGGGAGAGACCTTCAGCATTCATACTTTGTGATTTTTCGAGACTCAGAACATATATTCCTGACCCTGATTTCTAGTTGAAATGATTTATTTCCTCTGATTTTCTATGTTCTTTATTCACACTCCTTTTAAGACAGCATTGATCACGTTCTGCCCTATTTTATAATTGTTTATGTACTTGTCTTATTCCTGTAACAGATTAAAAATTGCTTGGGATCAGGACTGCATTTTATTTTCTTGTTCTTGAATTCTTCATAGCACCTAGTACAGTGCTCAGCATATATTATTGATACACTTATATGGATAAATGTCTAAACAAAGATACAGTGAGAAATTGTTGGCATTATTATTCATGTGATTTTGAGGGTATTTAATTATGATAGTAAATTTTGATGACATCCAAAACTTCCAATTTTTGTGCATAGAAACAAAGACTTTATAGTATAGTTATAGTTCATTATAGTTATACTGAATCTTTTGGAGGACAGATTAAAAATTTTAATTAAAAAAAGCTTTGATATAACTTGAAGTTTATTTGAAAAAAAGCAGCATGGAGGCAAAATTATCATCCTTATAAAAGAGTAGTTAAGGCTGACTTGAGAGATGGGAGTGAATATAAAATGTGTGAATTTTCTATTCACTCAGCTTCTTGATTCTGTCAGTGCCCTGTTCAGTCATCTTGAAGGAATTTAGACCTAAGGCATTTTTTGGGTTCTCAGCCAGTCACTGTATTTAATCTTTTTAGGGAACAGTTTACAGATTTGTTGCCCCTGCTCCAGCTCAGCCTGAATCACTTGAACAACTGCCTGACCACCTTTCTTCTTCATGCATCCCCACACTTAGGGCCCTGGAAACACTCTCTGCTTAGAATCGTCTGCAGAAGTGTTGTCAATAAACCCGTTCCCCGACATCATTCATGAATTCCTGTTGATGAAATTCAGACTGGAGCTTTGCAGTCTGTGCTCTGGCTAATCTGGTTCCATTCTACCTGTGCAACCTATCTTGCTTTTTGCAAATGGCATTTTTTTTTAAAACTTGGGGAATCATAACTTGGAGGTCTTTCAAATCCACCACTCTTAGTCTTTCTATAAGCCCTGTATGCTTGATACTGCATGGAGCAATTTCTCTCTTCCTCCTTTTTCTTCAGACTTTGTCTCTCTGGCCAGGTCATCTTTCCTCCACAGGAATTCCCTCCACAGGTGCTACAGCCTCCCCTCTCTGGCCCATTGATGGTCTAGTTTGCCCAGTTGGTCCTGGTTGCCCAGCTGCTGCATTTGCCTGGTTTCTCTGAATATACTGAGCACTGGCACACACTTGGTGCCAGGGTAAATATCTAGTGATAGAAAATGGAAATCATGATGTGTGTATCTCTTGTGTTGCTGTGGTGCTTATAATGTGCTAGGGAACCTTCAGTGAACATCTGAGGGTCTATAGCTTGGGCAAAAGTTCTATCTATAGTACAGTATGCTGCCTTTCAGAAAGTTTGTGATATTTTCATGATAATTTTGTCTATTATATATTTTTTCTTTTCCCCCAACTTTTTGTTCAGTCGCCAGTTGTGACCAACTCTTTGCAACCCCATGGACTGCAGCATGGTAGGCCTCCCTGCCCCTCACCCTCTCTCGGAGTTTGCCCAAGTTCATGTTCATTGCATTGCATCGGTGATGCTGTCCAGCCATCTCATCCTCTGATGCCCTCTTCTCCTCTGACCTTAATCTTTCTCAGCATCAGGGACTTTTCCAATGAGTTGTCTGTTCACATCAGATGACCAAAATACTGGAGCTTCAGCTTCAGCATCAGTCCTTCCAGTGACTATTTAGTATTGATCTCCCTTAAGATTGACTGGTTTAATCTTGCTGTCCAAGGGACTTTCAGGGGTCCTCTGAAAGGAGTCCTCCTTTCAGGAGTTGGAAGGCATCAATTCTTTGGTGATCTGTCTTCTTTACCGTCCAGCTCTCAGAACTGTACGTGACTGCTGGGAAGACCATAGGACCTTTGTTAGCAGAGTAATGTCTCTGCTTTTCAACAGCTGTCTAGGTTTGTCCTCACTTTCCTGCCAAGAAGCAATCATCTTCTGATTTCATAGCTACAGTCACCATCCTCAGTAATTTTGGAACCCAAGAAGAGGAAATCTGTCACTACTTCCACCTTTTACCCTTCTATTTGCCATGTAGTAATGGGGCTGGATTCCATGTCCTTAGTTTTTTTTAATATTTAGTTTTAAGCCGGCTCTTTCACTCTTCTCCTTCAGCCTCATCAAGAGGCTCTTTAGTTCCTTTTCGCTTCCTTCCATTAGAGTCATATCATCCGCATATCTGAGTCTGTTGATATTTCTCCTGCCTATCTTAATTCCAGCTTGTAACTCATCCAGCCCAGTATTTCTCATGTGTTCAGTGTATAGGTTAAACAAATGGTAATAGCAGACAGCCCTGTTGTATTCTTTTCTCAATCTTGAACCAATCAGTTGTTCCATACAGGGTTCTAACTATTGCTTCTTGACCTGCACACAGGTTTCTAAGCAGACAGGTAAGATGGTCTGGTATTCCCATCTCTCTGAGAGCTTTCCACAGTTTGTCATGGTTGTCCGTGTATTTGAATTCCTGTAGAGGAAAGAGGACCTGGCCAGAGATACAGCTTCAGTTCAGTTCAGTTGCTCAGTCGTGTTCTACTCTTTGCGACCCCATGAACCGCGGCACGCCAGGCTTCCCTGTTCATCACCAACTGCCAGAGTCTGCCCAAACCCAAATCCATTGAGTCGGTGATGCCATCCAACCATCTCATCCTCTGTTGTCCCCTTCTCCTCTTGCCCTCAATCTTTCCCAGCATCAGGGTCTTTTCGAATGAGCCAGCTCTTCGCATCAGGTGGCCAAAGCATTGGAGTTTCAGCTTCAACATCAGTCCTTCCAATGAACACCTAGGGCTCAGACAAATTATAAAACCCTAAAAAAAATGTTGGATTTCACTGAAACACCTTTCATATGATAATTTTAAAACGCATGATAAAATTTAGCATCTTCTTATACATGACCAGAGTAGACTTATGCCTAAATAACAGTGGCTGTTGGCTGCAGTTGGGCATTGAAAGTGGAGGTCAGGACCATCAGCCCCGGTCTCCATGTATAAATTTAAGCCAACTTCTACAGAATTTTCCTAAAAGCTACCTAAACAACTTGGAAAAAAACTCTCTGATTTTATAGGACTTGCCAGTGGAATTTGTGTTGTCTGTCCCAAGTTTATCCTCCCAGGTGACAATGTACAGTAGCAGTTCCTGTGCTCCCAGACAGAGAGGATAGCCCATTCTTTGGGTAGAAAAATGAAAGGACTAAGGCTTTCTGATGGCTCTTTGAAAACTCTGATGTTTCTGTTTGCCTTCTTGTCTAAAATATTTATTTGAGTATTACAAAAAACTAATCATTGCAATTTTCTCCTTGTTTCAGATTAAATGGTTCCTTGCAGTCTAACACTTGATTTAGCTCTGCTTTGTTATTCAAATTTTACGTTTTATATCAGTACAACAGTTAACAGCTAGTAAAGCTCTGTGAACATCAGGGCATCTGACCATGACAGTAAATAACACATACCATGGAAGAAGTCATCTGCAAGTTTTAAAAAGCCATTGTCATATTTATAGAGAGAGCTCTGTATTTTCTCCACAAGAGGGCAGGAAAGTCTGGGCTGTAAATATAATTTTTCCAAAAAAAGTTTTTATGGGAAGAAGTGTTTTATCTTCCATACATATTTGTTAAAATATAAAAATGTTTCCACTTTAAAAAAAAAATCCACGTGTAGATTTTTTTTTAAAAAATGTTTCTCTTATCTTCTGGGCAGGTACTCTTTAGCTTTACCTCTTTTAGATTCTAATCTTAGGTTCTAATTGCTGAAACGAGTGTTTTTAGGCTATTGTTATCAGTAACTGAAGTAACTCCTTTTCATCCTCTCTTGATTTTAGACCCTTAATAAAATGCGGTGGTAAGGAAAAGACTAACATTTGAGTAGCTGTTTCTGCCAATGAGAAAATAATACCCATGTCAAAGGAAAACAAAAATCACGTAATAGGTTTGAGGCCAGTCTTGAACATCCACAGGCATTCATACATTCTCCTGTTCATATTGTTTTATTCTTCACTGCTTCCCACTGGCTCCCACCCCCACACCACTTTCATCTGTTTTGTTGTGAGAGATTTAAATTATAGGCCATGCTACAAAACCCATCTAAATCTGTGATATCAAAAACTAAGTGCTTCTCTCTTCTGGTGATCACAACAGGGTTGGCCTAACATGTTAGGTCCCACTGTGCTGACATAACAACAGGATATGCCATGAAGGAGGAGACATTTGACAAACTCAGTTTATTTTCATAAACATATACTTGGGAAAGTATTTGTAGGATTCACATTTGGGGGTTGAATGCTCCTTGAATATGCACTGCCAAGTGAACATTTTTTTCTTTCTTTCTGCTTATCTTTCTAATTTTTTTTTAAAAAAGAGCTCAGAGACAATTTGAAAGATAAATTGTGTAAACCAATAAGGCATTAAAGACTCAATTTTTGTTTAAGGCCGATAGTGATTCCCCCCTGTAGGGCATGAAATTAAAATGTGTGCACAGAAGCAAATGATTGCTTCAGTACCATGTTTTTAGTAGCAGTTGTCCTCTCAAAGCAGTTAGTGCTGCTAAAAGGAAGCGAAGTGGAACAATGCAGGTGGCAAAAGACTGATTCAAAAAGGATGTTTATACAGAAAAATTATTGACAGCTACAGACATGATCAGTTGGCACAGCTTGGTGATAGGCATGGCGAAAAGATGTGAGAAAGATATCACAGAAGTAACATAGGGGCTTTTTTTTTTTTTTTAGCTTGTGAGATGCGAGTGTAACTATTGCTCACTTGCATACCACAAATATAAGCAACATGGCCACCTACATGCTCTGTTTGCTGCAGTATGACTGTCCAGAAATTCCAGGTCATTTGGCACCCCTTCCTTTCAGTGCCATGACAGTTTGCAGCCCTACGAAAGGTTTACTTGAAAAATCCCTTATTGTCTCACTCCTCATTATAGATACAGATGGCCACATGGGTTTGGGAAAAAAACTGTGGATATGTAACAGTCCTAAAAGTTCATTTCAGTCCTATGAATGCTTCATGTCTTTTTTTTCATAGTTTGACTTCTTTTCAAAACACAGTGGGAGTTAACTATTTTTCTTTAGTGTAATGGGTAGGGTGTATGTGTATCTGTATCTATATATTATGTATATATATATATATAAAATAATTTTTCTTTTCCATTGTAACTCATTTTTGCCCGACTTTAACACAGTCAGTCCTGGTTGAGTGAGTGATATCCCAGCATTTCTGGCTTCCTTCCAGCAGGCAGCCCTTCGCAGAGGGAAAAATGACAAAGTTCGACTAAGAATTCCATAGCACAATGTAAAGAGGAATGTACTAAACAGACTTTACCCAAAGGAAACATGAGGAAAACATCTTATTATAAGATATATATTTAATATGTTTTTCATATTTGGAAAGAGAAGTTAATGTCTGGGAATGTCCTTTGATTCACTGGCCAGAAGGATTTTTGTTACTCTATGTACCTCTCCCCTACCCCCAAGTCTTCAGATTAGAAATGATTTATTTACAGAGAAAAGAACAGTACTTTGATATGTTATACTAATGTTAAACATTTATGGGGTTTAAAAATATTTATGAACGTGTAAAAGTTATTAAAGCAAATGTGCTTTAGGTTACCTTGTGATCAGGTAGTATGAATACAGAAACAGGAATTTTTATGAGAGAAAAAGACAGAAAATATTTATGAGTAAATTTGTAAAGTTTAATAATCTTAGGGTATATGAATGTGTCTCTTTTGTATATAATTTAAAATATATAAAATAATCTTATTTAATGTAGGTTTAATATATATATGTACTTTTGTAGAGTCTTGATAAATTATAATCTTAAAGCTCCAGAAAAGTTTCCTTATAACTCTTTATTTCTATTCATTCAAAAAAATGAAAAACATTTTTCAATAAAAAACTTAACATAATTTGCTCTTCATTAAAAATTATTTGGAGAAACATTGCACTGCTTTTTTGGGCATTAGTTTTAGAGGAAGGGAATTTTTATTTGTTCTGTAAGATTATTCAGGCCTTATGTTAGTTTACAAGAAAAATGTTCAATACATTTATATAAAATTGCATGTACAAGTAGGATACAAAGATAGAGGCTATGGACTATTTCAATGACCTAAAAGTAAAGTGAACCTAAAAGTAAAAGTTTACTTTATATCTTTATTAACTCCCATTTTTCTAAAAGCATCTGCTGCTGCTGCTGCTGCTGCTGCCGCTGCTGCTGCTGCCGCCGCCGCTGCTAAGTTGCTTCAGTCGTGTCTGACTCTGTGCGACGTTGTAGACGGCAGCCAGGCAAGAACACTGGAGTAGGTTGCCATTTCCTTCTCCAATGCATGAAAGTGAAAAGTGAAATTGAAGTCACTCAGTCTGCCCGACTCTGAGCGACCCCATGGACTGCAGCCTACTAGGATCCTCCACCCATGGGATTTTCCAGGCAAGAGTACTGGAGTGGGTTCCCATTGCCTTCTCCGCTAAAATCGTCTACTTACCTTAAAAGGATACATGCCATTCTAGCAAAGTTAATGGCACACCTAACACAAAGCAAGGCCCTTTTCCCCCCCAGTTTTTCAAGGAAACCCCCAAGTTTATTACTCCAGAATTTTTCTTAGTTTTCTATTTTGCATCTGAGATTTGTAAGCATTAAATGATGCTTAAAACACATACACACAAAATCCTGGTCTTTATGTACTCATCCAAACAGGGGTTAGGGAGTTAATGAGACCAACCTAAACATGTTGAAGATATACCATCTTCCTACTTCCCTTTCTCTCAATGTTCAGGCCCCTTTTGTGGCTTTGTAGCCAACTGGGCCAACCCACCCCAAATTAAAGCCTCACAGATCTCCTTTCACTGTGGAAGAACTGGAGACAATCCCAGTGCAGCTAAACTTTATGTACTTCATTATTATTTTGCCACCTCAAATTCTTTCTGCCTTGTTGAAGCTTATGTTGAATTTTCATACATATCTACAACTGTTGTGATTACTTAGTTTAAGCAGAAAATGAATATTTTGATCCTAATCCCATTATTGATGGCAGGAGATGTGGGAGATGAGACAAGAGGAACCATTATAAAACCTTAAGTTTTGTGCTTTGCTTTGGTGTAATAGCTGTGGTTTATAAATTTTAATTATAGTGAAAATGAGTAGGACATGCAAGGTAGATTTTTTAATTAAAATTTTAACTGTAAAGAATCACTTGATAATTTAGTCTTATCAAAGAATTGTAAAAACCTGTATAAATTTTACTTATTTTTCTTACTAAAGCTTGCATTTTATATCTGTATAGCCATTTAAAAATATTTATTTATTTGGCTGCACTGGGTCTTAGTTGAGGTATGTGGGATCTTTTGTTGCAGCTTGTGGGGATTAGTCCCTGGCCAGGGATTGAATCTGGGCCCCCTGTGTTGGGAGCTTGAAGTCTTAGCCATGGGACCACCAGGGAAGTTCCTGTATAGACATTTTTAATTGTAGTCAATGACTGTCAAGATCTTGAGATTTTTATACTCAGTATTTGCTGTGGTTCTGTCACTTGGGTAAGTAGATAATGAAGGTTGAAACTAGTTAAATTGTTGAAATGGAAACTATATGTAAGTGCTATCTTTATGAAAATGTTGAGTAGGTGGGTATTTTTTAATTTCTGTAAACAAAGATGCCAGGTTGTATCTTTAATTAAAGCACAGCTTTCGCAGTGTTGGGGAAAAGGCTAACAACTCAGTGTTCAGCTTTGAGCATCAAATCAAGTTATGGGGGGAAGTTGCAGTAAGACAGTAGTCTTGAGAGTCAGGCTTTGTCAAGAGAGAGAAAGGACTTCAGTTTTCCAAAGCTCTTGTTGCATTGTCCAGAGACAATAACAGAGGCTGAGAATGCAAAAATGGAGATATCTACTGGGCTCTAACAGTGCCAGAACAGATCAGAAGTTCTTTCAGTGAGGGACTTCAGCAGGGGATACTACAGGGTGACCAGGAGGGAAAGAGCTATCTCTCTGGAGGCTGCAAGGCAGTGAGGACCCAGAGGACAGCTCAGAGTCTGGCCCTTGAACTCCAAATGCTATAAAAATAGTACAAAGAACTCCTCTGTATTCTTTACTCAGAACTACCAATTTATAACTTAAGCTTTAGCAGTCTCTAATATTATTATATATAATATATATGAGATAATTATATCTAAAATATTATTTTATAGTATATATGATAATAATGTAAAATTATTTTTTGAGCCATTTGAGAGTAGGTTGCATAAATCATGCCTTTTTACCCCTCAGACTTTCTGGGTATGTTTTCTAAGAACAAGGATCTTCTCATACCTAATCACATCAAATTCAGTGCTTCTATGTAGTCTATGGTACACACTCCAATTTCATCCTTTGTCCCAACAGTATCCATTTGAAGCAGGTTTTTTCTACTCCAGGATTTAGTCCAGGGCTACCTTTTGAATTTTGTTGTCTTGTGAGATGGTAGCTTTAACTGACAGTTTCTAGTCCAATTTTCTCCGGAGAAGGCAATGGCACCCCACTCCAGTACTGTTGCCTGGAAAATCCCATGGACAGAGAAGCCTGGTGGGCTGCAGTTCATGGGGTCACTAAGAGTCAGACACAACTGAGCGGCTTCACTTTCAGTTTTCACTTTCATGCATTGGAGAAGGAAATGGCAACCCACTCCAGTGTTCTTGCCTGGAGAATCTCAGGGACGGGGGAGCCTGGTGGGTTGTCGTCTATGGGGTCGCACAGAGTCGGACATGACTGAAGTGACTTAGCAGCAGCAGTCCAATTTCTCACTCTACACACCCAACCTCCACCTCCCAGAATGGAACTTCAGGGCAAGTTTTTTCTTTTTTCTTAGTTTTATATATTTATCTGTAACACATGTTGATTGTTCTACACATATCATCTTGTACCCATTACTGTTTCCAAATGCTTCCAAATGAGCCCTCTATGTGCAGTTGAGAGATTTTGTCTTTATTCTGCATAAAATCTGCATCAAGTAGACTGTCAACCCAGTGACAAAGGGGTTGTTCTCACTTCTCTAGGCTTGTAGGGTGCTTTAAAGAAGTTAGAAGAAAGTCAGGGTCATATATATTAAAATACAATAGCTACATTTTATTACATGAACTAGGTACTTAATACAATAGCTACATTTTATTACATGAACTAGGTACTTAATATTTACACTCTTACTTGATCTTCAAACAAGTCCATGATGTAGGTTATATCCTTCATGAATCATAAGTCCAGTGTTCTCTAGCCTTTGTCTGACTTCCCACCACCCTAGTGATTTTCCGCTCACAGAGACCTTCAAGTTTCTCAGAGGGTTGTGTTCTTTGACATCCCAGGGTCTATACAAACACTCTTCCCTTTGCCTGGAACATTATTCTCAATATTTTTTGAAGAAGCTTAGCTTACAGGAAGATGAGAGATAAGAGGGTCAAGGGGGAGTTTTGTGTGTGGTTCTTGTTTCTGTGTATATTTTAATGACAGCCACATATTTATTTTAGTAGCTGACGGGAAAGAGTAAAGGAGATAGGATAAAGATACAGAGGATAGCAATTAACGGAGGGAGATTCCTAAAGAGGAGAGTGGGATGAGAAATGGGATACAAGTGAAGAGATGAACTTTGTACAGCTAGGAAAAATCAGTGGTGAGTGTGCCAGAAGTTGAAGTTTGGCTTTGTTTAAGAGTCCTACTTTTCACTGTATAATGGGAGGTTAGGTCATCTGCTTGGCTGCTCTGAGTAAGGAGACTGGAGGAGAAAGGAAGGATGAAGGGTGAGAGTGGATAGACAATAGGGCCAAATCATAAACTAAGGAACTTGGGGACAGAGTTATCTGTGCCTTCCTTCTTATGCTGGTGTTCTGGGAAGCAGTATGATTTTAGAAGCCTCTTAGATGTAGCTTAGTGTGGAAGCAAAAGGAATGTAGGTATAGGGTACCTGAGAAAGACTCATGGAGTCCTGGCCTATAGGAGGAACAATAAGAGTTTTCCTGTGTGGCTAGAGTGACACAGATAAAAATACAAGGGGCTATGGAAATGAGGAAGAAGCGGAAGTGATTTGTGAAAGGAAACCAGATGGAAACAAAAGCATTTGAGAGGACACCAGCCTGACTGATAAAACTGATGACCTAGTTGTTCTTCCCTATGCATTAGTTCTGTCTAGTACCCCTAATGGAAGATGGTAAAAATCTGAGCTACACAGAAAGGTTGTCTTCTGAACCTACATGCCCTAAGAAAATATAATTGGCTTATAAATAACATCAAAAAAGTCTTATAAGACAAACCCTAGTTCAGATATCTTATAAATGGGAGACACTTCTAAATGTTAGTGTTACAAGGACTGAATTGGTTGAGGAAATTCCATTGAGAATTGGAACTGAAAGAGATGTGCAATGATAGAAATGGAAATCTTTCTCTTATGAGCCTTTGGAATATAGACCTTTTTACTTTCCAATAATTTTCTGCCTGAAGCAATGACATGTCTAATTAATAATAATATTCTATTAAATAGTATGATTAATCTGAGAGATCATTATGAACAAGTAGATTAAAAAAGCAACCTAAATCCCCTTGGTCTGCTTTAAGGTAAAATAAACCTGAATTTCTTATCCAGAGAGATTTTTTTCCTTGTGATATAACTTGAGGGTATATTCTATTTCTTTGATTCTTTTGGTGTGTGTTTTTTATTATCTGATTAACTTACAGGAGACTTTTAAAATAACTAGCACCTATTCAATTGCCCCTTAATTTAATTACACTTTTGTGTAAGCTATTTGCATGTGGATATTTTTGCAGAATATATTAGTTACATAATATTTTTCTGTTGTTAGCTTCATATGGGGCAAAGCTGTTAATCTTAATATTTTACTAATAGAAAAAAGATTTGAGAGAAATAGAAAGAGAAGAACCCCATGAAATATTTCAGCATAAATTCTAAAGCTTGAAGCTTTGTCTGATTCCTAAGCTAGAGAAGTGGCAGTAGCACTGTTTAGTAAGTTCAGTGATTGAAAACAATGTAAATGGTCTTGATTTCTTAAAGGGCATGATTTTAAGGAAGTCCAGATATTTTAAGAATTGTTGTTCCTTAAATCTCTAAGTCATACATGAGAAGATTACTGATAAACTTTCCCTCAGCAAGCATTGGAATACTGCCACTGAAATTGAGGTTTGGGAACTGCTTTGCTTCAGGTTTCAGTTTGCCACTTACAGGCCGTGAGATCTTTGACAAGTTGGTTAATACCTCAAGCCTCAGTGTCTTCATCTATAAAACCAGGAGATCACTGCTTTGCTAGGCAGAAATTCCTCATTTCTGTGCCTTTTCCACAGAAGGTGTGAGTGTTGATCTTCTTGGCCCTTTCACCTTAGGCCTCCAGGAGTGGGACAGGCTTCATGGGTTTCTATACATACTGAGTAGTGTGAAAGTTGAGGAGGCAAAGCCAGTTGTGAGAATTAAAAGTAATATATGATGAAAGTGAAGCCGTTAGCTTTGTCTGGGACCTCATAGTTGTCCAGTGAAGGTCAGCATCTATTACTACTTATTGCAGTTGAACATTCGTCAGATTTTTAAATTATATATGTTATTTTTAGTGAGTCTTTTAGTCAATTGTCTTTCAGTGAATTGTCTTTCACCTGGAATTTTAACATTACAAAGAGTTATCTATCAGCTAAAACTTGGACCCATATGACAGCTACCTAAATTTCCTAGTAGTACATGGACATTATATATATTTTACATTTTACAAAACATTTCTCACATCATATTACCATTTTAGTATATGATCAATACTAATTATGATCAGTTTCAACATTTGATTTTTCCTAAACTGATTGTCTCTGGACATCACATAGACCAAATTCTGAAAGTTCAAGAAAATGCTACTCACATGTACACACCCCTCCTATCTATAGATTGTTTCAGTAAAACACACATACTGCTTAGATAGTAATACTTAGAAATTTTGACACAGTTGTAGTAGTTTGTGCTATTGTGTAATAACACTTGATTGGCATTGGAAATACTTCCTATAATTCCTTCTAGTAGCTAAAACAAGGGTGAAAATGTAGTAAACAAAAATGACAGAAATATCTCATGATGTAGGTAACATGAGTAAAGTTTTAAAGTGTCAATGGAGAATGAAAAAAATTTCTGGGATGCCAAGAATTTAAAGATGCAGCTTTGAAATGAAAACATATTTTAAACTAAATATATTAAGTGAAAGTTATCTAGAAGACAGTTGTTTAGTTGCTAAGTCATGTCTGACTCTCCTGCAACCCCATGGACTGTAGCTTGCTAGGTTCTTCTGTCCTTGGGATTTCCCAGGCAAGAAAACTGAAGTGGGTTGCCATTTCCTCCTCCAGGGGATCTTCCCAACCCAGGGACTGAAACCTCGTCTCTTATGCTTCCTGCCTCCTGCATTGGCAGGTACCTTCTTTACCACTGAGCCACCAGGAAAAGCCCCTAGAAGATAGTAGGATAAAAACTCAGTAGAGGTATATGCTCTTTTTTTTTTTTTTTTTTTAGGTATACGCTCTTAAAGTACATTGTATTGATAGTTAATCATCGTCTCCATGATGGTTTTCATGTATTTCAAATATTTATCTATCCATAAAGAGCATATGCAGGGCTTCCCAGGTGGCTCTAGTGGTGAAGAACCCACCTGCTAACGCAGGAGACTTAAGAGACTCAGGTTCAATTCCTTGGTTAGGAAGATCTCCTGGAGGATAGACAAGTCAGGAGAGGAGCCCATTGACTCTAATGCATTTCCACTATTGAGTTCTCCTCTGTGGGTAATTTTAGTAGCCCTTGAGAAAGTCAGAATACCTCCTAATCTGGTTAATTGATTCTCTAATTTCTATAATCAGAGATTCATACCTTTTTGGTCTTATCAATACTTAGTGTAGTGCGAGTACTTTAGACTTTAAGCAAGGTAACCTTGGCTTCAGAATATAGCACTGCCACACTGTGCAGTGCCAGTGGGTACCGTAATGAGGTAGTTTATGTGCGTAGTGCCTAAGTAAACAAAAGGCACGGAAAGGGTCAACCTTCTACATACCTTAATTCTTTCGAGTAGTTCAGATGCTCTTTTTGATTTTGACAGGTCATGTGAATAAAATTTTTCCATAGTAAGGACCATGTGCAAAAAGCCATTCTGTTCAGGGACACATTTGTGCCTGTCCCATGTAGGCTTTACTTAAGTCTCATATGTACACATAACAAAAATCATGTTAATTCAGACTCCACTAGATTGGAAGTTCTGGTAATGGTGATGAGAGCTAGAGTAGCTTCTCCCATCTTCTTTCCATCACTCTGCTTTGGGAGGTCCTGGCCCTATACTCCTCTTCCTATCCAATATCCTGGTTGGAGGTCTCACTGCCTCTGTTAACATGGTGATCAGCTAATGAAGCTTAAATGGTTAATGAAGGAGTAGATGTTATAAGTTTGACGTCTGTCATCACCCATAGGGCAAAAATGAGGAAGGGCTACTCTTCTCCACTAGATAAGCATCCCATTCCATTTCTGCTTTCTATTTGTGAATTTGGTGAGAACTTGCTGAGACTCTTGTAGAACTTCCATTGTCCTTTAGCTTATTTACAGAACTGCTGTGATCTAAATCTGGGTCCTGGAGTCTTGCAATAAGTGGGGTAGATTGGATTTTACTTTTAGAATGTTTATGATCTATTGAACAACTTATTAGCATCATAAAATTGCAAGTTTCTTCCATATTAAGAAGGTTAATTTTTTTCACACAGTGTTAGAAGAACTATTTCCACATGGACAAGATACTTACAGTGTGACACAAGCTTGTATTATTTAAATTGGTAGTCTAATTTAGCTGGTGTCTATAGTAGATTGTTATAACAGCCTCTCTGAATCACACCTTTCTGCGCCACACCTGCTTTGTTAATATGATGTCATTGTTCTTGCCATCAAGAAATGGAGTCTCTTTCTCTACTCCCTTGAGTCTGATCTGGCTTTGTGACCTGCTTTGGCTGATAGGATGTGATAGAAGTGATATTTTAGACTTATAAGCCCAGGTTTCATAACTTCTGTTCCCTTAGTAGGGGGACATAGCTGTTAAGGAGTCCAGGCTATCCTCCTGGAGAAAGAGGCTACATGGAGCAGCCCCAGCTGAGCACCAAGGCCACAGACAGTGAGTCAGGCAGTCTTGAATCCTGAAGTCCCAGCTGAGTCACTGCTCTGCCAAGTCCTTCAGTTAAAATGGTTGTTCTTTCAAGTCAGTATACTTTGAAGTGGTTAATATGCAGTAATAGATAATCAGTTGAACTACAAATCAAAACCATCATAGGGGCTTTTATAAAAAACAGATTCCTAGGTCCCATCTCCAGAGATCCTGATTTAAAAGGTCTGCTAAGGAGAGGGTTACCTCAAACCTCTGTAATGTCCCCATGCAACTTTAATTTTGGAAAATTTCATATCAATGGAGAAGCTGAAAAAATAGCACAGAAAGCACTTAACTACTCCTAAATCTACAGATTGTTAATATTTTACCTATTCGGTTCATCTATCTTATTAGATAAAAGAATCTGTCTTATTCATCTCTTTTTTTGCAGATGTCATTTATTTCATCTGAATACTTCAGCATTTATTGCCGAGGAAAAGAACACTTTCACGTGACCACATTATCATTCTCATATCTAAGAAAATTAACATCGATTCAATAAAACCACTTAATATAGTTTATATTCAAATTTTTTTAAATTGGAAATGTCCTTTATAGATTAAAAAAAAAGTCAATTGCCTACTCCTATCAAAGGAATTCCATTTCTTATATTCTGGAATATAACTCCTTTGGCCCTCTTAAAACTTCACTTCTTTGCATCGTCAATTTTTGCCTTTGTACAGAATTGTTACTATCAGCAAATGAACACATGTCCTGTCATCTCCCTTTCCCTGACTTCTCATCTCCTCACTCCCCATCTCAGCTAAGGCCTCATCTCTAGGTTGCCTTTTACAACAACATTTAAATCATAAAAGTTGCTGACACTAGCTGTTTGTGCTTCTTTTCATCTTATTATCTTTTCAAAACTGTTGTAGGTGTTCTGTCCTTTCACCTGCACAGAAAGTCTCTTTCTAAGGTTACCAAAAATTTTAATGATTTCAAATCCAATGGTTACTTCTCTATCCTCACATTCCTTGACCTTTCAAATGTTTTCCCCATAGCAAACTATTCCTTAAAAAGCTGTTCCTTTGGCTTTTGTGACATCACACTCACCAGGTTTCCTTCTTATCTCTGTGGCTGCAACTTCATGGTCTTTTTTTTTTTTTTTCTGCTGATTTTTGTAACCTTTTCTGCCTGACCTCTAAGTGTGGGAGATCCTCAGGGATCTCTCATTCATTGACAGTCCCTCCCACTAACACCCTTGCTCCAAGCCCCATGATCTCATTCAGTCCTAGGCCCTTTGCATGCATATACTGAGAGGTTCCCCAGTTCATATCCAGCCCTGACCTCTCTTCTGACTTCATCTCATATAACCAACTGCCTACTTGATACCTCTACTTCGATGTCTAAGGGGTGTCTCAAACCTAACATGCCCCCAAATATTTTTAATTCCCTCCCCTGCCTTACTTCTGCCCCAGTCTTCCCCATCTCAGTTGGTTTATTTACCCAGTCCCTCAAGCAAAGCCCAAGAATAAACTTACTCTATTTTCTTCACCCTGCACAGCTAACCCATTTGCAAGAACTTCCAACTCCACCCCTGAAAGGGACCCTAAGAATGCCTAACTTTTCTCACCTGGTCCAAGTCACCTTCATTTCCAGTCTAGATCACTGAAAGACCTTTGAGCTAGCCTGTTTCCTTTTTTACTCCCTAATCTGTTTCCCCACGATCTGTTGTCACTTCTGCTGAAAACCTGCAAATTTTTTACTTTACACTCAAAATTCTTACCTGGCCTGTGACCCTGCTTCCCTGAATCTGCAGTTTCATCTTGTTCACCATGACAAAGCTGTCTTGGCCTTCTTTATGCTCCTTGAAACTGCTCTGTTTTCTTCACAGCACTTATCAATTCTAATAGTACTCGTCCGTTGTAGCTTTCCATTTGTTCTCTAAGTTTAGAGGTTTGAATTCTTATGTGGGCACTGTTATGTCTTCAGTATTTAGAATGCTGTCTGGCACTTATTAGGTAGTAAATAGTTATTGAAATGGTGGATGATACCAATATTAGAAATCTGGGACTCATCCTACCATTCTCTCATGCTCTGGCTTTCTGCTTCTAATGAGTAGCTGAGTTGTGCAGATTTTTTACTCTTAATTTTTGCAAAATCTGTCTCCTCTTCCCTCATTCTACTACTGCTCTCTTGGTTTATACCATTAGTACCTATGTGGTTTCTAAGCCTCTGGTCAAGGACTGACACTGCATAGAACTTTTTTCTTGCTACAGGAGAAACCAATCAGCTACTGTTTGTGCTACTATGATATCCCCACTTCTGCAGTAGGACCGCTAGGGCTTGGTCACACTTACCTTTTACTGTGTTCATCTCCTTTTACAATATTGTAATCCCTCTAGATACAGGGACCACATCTTTCTGGTTTTTTTATTCCTGACACCTAGCACAGTGCCTGGCATATAGTAGATATCCACTAAACGTTTGCGATGGCACAGGAGCGCAGCTGAGAGGAGCTACCCTGTGCCTGAGGGCAGGGGCAGTGGCCGAGGGGAGCTACCCTGCTTCTGAGGTAAGGAGCAGTGGCCGCACTTTCCTGGAGAAGCCGTGAAGAGAGACCCCATGTCCAAGGTAAGAGAAACCCAAGTAAGATGGTAGGCACTGAGAGAGGGGATCAGAGGGCAGACAGACTGAAATTATAATCACAGACAACTAGCCAGTCTGATCACATGGACCACAGCCTTATCTAATTCAATGAAACTAAGCCATGCCTTGTGGGGCCACCCAAGACAGCCAGGTCATGGTGGAGAGCTCTGACAGAATGTGGTCCACTGTAGAAGGGAATGGCAAACAACTTCAGTATTCTTGCCTTGAGAACCCCATGAACAGTATAAAAAGGCAAAGAGATAGGACACTGAAAGATGAACTCCCCAGGTCAGTAGGTGCCCAATATGCTACTGGAGTTCACTGGAGAAATAACTCCAGAAAGAGGGAAGGGATAGAGCCAAAGGAAAACCAACACCTAGTTGTGAATGGAACTGGTGATGGAAGCAGAGTTTGATGCTGTAAAGAACAATATTACACAGGAACCTGGAATGTTAGGTCCATGAATCAAGGCAAATTGGAAATGGTCAAACAGGAGATGACAAGAGTGAGCATCTACATTCTAGGAATCAGTGACCTAAGATGGACTGGAATGGGTGAGTTTAACTCAGATGACCATTATATCTACTACTGTGGGCAGGAATACCTTAGAAGAAATGGAGTAGCTATCATAGTCAACAAGAGAGTCCAAAATGCAGTACTTGGATGCCATCTGAAAAACGACAGAATGATCTCTGTTCATTTCCAAGGAAAACCATTCAATATTATGGTAATCCAAGTCTATACCCTACCAGCAACACTGAAGAAGTTGAAGTTGAACAGTTCTATGAAGACCTACAAGACTTTCTAGAACTAACACTGAAAAAAGATGTCCTTTTCATTACAGGGGACTGGAATGCAAAAGTAGGAAGTCAAGAAACACCTGGAGTAACAGGCAAATTTGGCCTTGGAGTAGAGAATGAAGCAGGGCAAAGGCTAATAGAGTTCTGCCAAGAGAACGCACTGGTCATAGGAAACACCCTCTTCCAACAACACAAGAGAAGACTCTACACATGGACATCACCAGATGGTCAACACCGAAATCAGACTGATTATATTCTTTGCAGCCAAAGATGGAGAAGCTCTATACAGTCAGCACAAACAAGACCGGGAGCTGACTATGGCTCAGATCATGAACTCCTTATTGCCAAATTCAGACTGAAATTGAAGAAAGTGGAGAAAAAGACTAGACCATTCAGGTATGACCTAAATCAAATCCCTATGACTATACAGAGGAAGTGAGAAATTGATTTAAGGGACTAGATCTGATAGATAGAGTGCCTGATGAACTATGGATGGTTTGTAACATTGTACAGGAGACAGGAATCAAGACCATCCCCAAGAAAAAGAAATGCAAAAAAGCAAAATGGCTGTCTGGGGAGACCTTACAAATAGCCGTGAAAAGAAGAGAAGTGAAAAGTGAAGGAGAAAAGGAAAGATATAAGCATCTGAATGCAGAGTTCCAAAGAATAGCAAGGAGAGATAAGAAAGCCTTCCTCAGTGATCAATGCAAAGAAATAGAGGAAAACAATAGAATGGGAAAGACTAGAGATCTCTTCAAAAAAAAAATAGAGATACCAAGGGAACATTTCATGCAAAGATGAGCACAATAAAGGAGAAAAATGGTATGGACCTAACAAAAGCAGAAGATACAAAGAAGGGGTGGCAAGAATACATGGAAGAACTGTACAAAAAAGATCTTCACGATCCAGATAATCATGATGGTGTGATCATTCACCTAGAGCCAGACATCCTGAAATGTGAAGTCAAGTGGGCCTTAGGAAGCATCACTATGAACAAAGCTAGTGGAGGTGATGGAATTCCAGTTGAGCTATTTTAAATCCTGAAAGATGATGCTGTGAAAGTGCTGCACTCAATATGCCAGCATGTTTGGAAAACTCAGCAGTGGCCACAGGACTGGAAAAGGTCAGTTTTCATCCCAATCCCAAAGAAAGGCAATGCCAAAGAATGCTCAAACTACTGCACAATTGCACTCATCTCACATGCTAGTAGAGTAATGCTTAAAATTCTCCAAGCCAGGCTTTAGCAATATGTGAACCATGAACTTCCAGATGTTCAAGCTGGTTTTTGAAAGGGCAGAGGAACCAGGGATCAAATTGCCAACATCCTGTGGATCATCGAAAAAGCAAGAGAGTTCTAGAAATACATCTATTTCTTCTTTATTGACTATGCCCAAGCCTTTGACTGTGTGGATCACAATAAACTGTGGAAAATTCTGAAAGAGATGGGAATACCAGACCACCTGACCTGCCTCTTGAGAAACCTATATGCAGGTCAAGACACAACAGTTAGAACTGGACATGGAACAACAGACTGGTTCCAAATAGGAAAAGGAGTATGTCAAGGCTGCATATTTTCACCCTGCTTATTTAACTTATATGCAGAGTACATCATGAGAAATGCTGGGCTGGAGGAAGCACAAGTTGGAATCAAGATTGTCGGGAGAAATATCAATAACCTCAGAGATGCAGATGACACCACCCTTATGGCAGAAAGTGAAGAGGAACTAAAAAGCCTCTTGATGAAAGTGAAAGAAGAGAGTGAAAAAAGTTGTCTTAAAGCTCAACATTCAGAAAACGAAGATCATAGCATCTGGTCCCATCACTTCATGGCAAATAGTTGGGGAAACAGTGGACACATTGGCTGACTTTATTTTGGGGGGCTCCAAAATCACTGCAGATGGTGATTGCAGCCATGAAATTAAAAGACACTTGCTCCTTGGAAGGAGAGTTATGACCAACCTAGACAGCATATTAAAAAGCAGAGACATTACTTTGCCAACAAAGGTCCATCTAGTCAAGGCTATGGTTTTTCCTGTGGTCATGTATGGATGTGAGAGTTGGACTATAAAGAAAGCTGAGTGCCGAAGAATTGAACTTTTGAACTGTGGTGTTGGAGAAGACTCTTGAGAGTCCCTTGGACTGCAAGGAGATCCAAGCAGTCCATCCTAAAGGAGATCAGTCCTGGGTGTTCTTTGTAAGGACTGATGTTGAAGCTGAAACTCCAATACTTTGGCCACCTGATGCGAAGAGCTGACTCATTGGAAAAGACCCTGATGCTGGGAGGGATTGAGGGCAGGAGTAGAAGGGGACGACAGAGGATGAGATGGTTGGATGGCATCACCGACTCGATGGACATGTATTTGAGTGGACTTCAGGAGTTGGTGATGGACAGGGAGGCCTGGCGTGCTGCAATTCATGGGGTCACATAGAGTCAGACACAACTGAGCAACTAAACTGAACTGAAACGTTTAAAAGAAAATGAGTAAATGCAAATGGATGAGTCTGCCTAAATGGGGCCACTTGAAAACAGCTACAGTAAAATACCTAAAATTTAGATATATAGATAATGATGGTTAACTTGTAAATTTAAAATTTTATAATCAAATTCACCCATTGTAATTAAGCCTCAGTGAGTAATGATTGATAAACTTGCTTTTGGAATTACTGTGCTCTACATTGCAGTATCTTCAGTTCTAACTCTTAATGTTTTTTTTAGATAATTTTATATGTGAAAATTAACAAGGTATCATCTGCATTTTTTTCTTATAGAGATTTAAAAATAACTTAGGGTAAAGAACCCCATGTTACATACAAGTTTTAGAAAATATATTTTTTTCTTGTCCTTTGTGTCTTTTAAATATACAGGGCTACCCTGGTGGCTCAGATGATAAAGAACCTGCCTGCAATGCAGGAGACCTAGGCTCAATCCCTGGGTCAGGAAGGTCCCTGGAGAAGGAAATGACAACCCACTCTAGTATTCTTGCCTAGAGAATTCCATGGACAGAGGAGCCTGGTGGACTATAGTCCATAGGGTTGCAAAGAGTCAGACATAACTGAGCGACTAACACACACACACACACAATACACTTCATATATCTAAAATAGTTTAGGAAAACTGTAAATAAAATTATTCACACATCCTAAGACCCTAATCTAGCCATGGGTGACTTGACTTCATTCTTTTTTTGCTACAATACTCACTCCATGTGTATCTTTTGTTTTTTAAAATATTGAAATCAGAATATATAAGTCCATATTGATTACCAGGAACCTGTAACTTTGTACTATTTACAGACAATGATTATACAGTATATTTTGCATGTAATTTTTATCTCCTTCCATCAAGTGTAACAATATGTTGTATTTGCCATGGGCCTTTAAAGCTTCAATGTTGTGAAGAGCTCTGCATGAAATTTTAAAGAGACTGGACCTTTCATCTGCACAGCAGCAGGGTACCTTGCTATAGGGACAAGAAAGGGGGAGAGAGAGGGAACATTTCTGAAGCAATAGCAAAGAATAACAGCGGAAGCAATTATTTCATCAAAGGTTTATTTTTTTCTTTATTCCTTATATATGTGTGTGTGTGTGTATATATATATATATTTTTTTTTTTTCAAATTTCTTAGCTGGAGATTGCTGTATTGCCTTCGTCTTCGTCTCCTGGTGTATGTTTAATTTGCAGGTTTCACATGGTCAAAATGGGCATAAATTCATAAATGAAAACTTTATTTTAGGAAGTGGTGTTATTGATAACAGTATTTAAATACATCTGCACAAGATATGCAAGCTGGGAATGATGCAAAGAACTAAATTTGGCATTCACTAGGGTTCTTAGTGTGTTTATCTGCTTGGGGAGGTGAGTGATAAAGATATGTTTTCTTCTTGACTTCATTTTTTCTCTCATAAACATTAGCATAAACTGACTGCCCTGGGAGGGTAAGAGAGTTTTCTCTCCGTCTCTGTGGCTAATATTGACATTCTTTTTATTTGGGCTGGGACTGGACATCCCTGGCTGTGAAGTGAATGAGTACTTAGCACTTACAGCAAGGACGTTATTTTACTGGCAGTGAGAAAAACCAAATGTAACCCACCATTTCCTTTTACTGTGACCCTGAGATTGCATCAAAATGAAATGCCTGGGCTTTCCTGTGTATAGGACCTGAACTTCTCACTCAGACGAAGCTTGGTAGTCTTCCAGAGAGCTTTCTGCATTTTTGGAGGTGGAAGAATCATATTGCATTCCGGGTGTTAAACTTGGTAGTATTTTCTTTTCTGCTGTTTAGTCTTGGATGACTTGCTCTCACTTTTCTCTGTCTCCATTTTCGTTCTGTTCTCTAAACTGTTGAGAGGGTTAATAAAATACTTACCTGAACTTTGAGGTTTCTGAAGGAAGCCCCATCTCCCCATATTACTTTCCTATTTATTTCGTAATTAACTATAAGCTTAGTGGCTCAAAAAGAAAGCACATTTATTCTCTTCCAATTCTGGAAGTCAAAAGTCTAAAATGAGTCTCATGGAGTTAAAGATGTTGATGGAGCTATGCTTCCTCTGGAGGCTCCAGGGAGAGAATCTGTTTCCTTGTCTTTTACAGATTATAGGAAAAGAGTACCTTCGTTGGCTCATGGCCCCTTCTTCCATCTACAAGGTGCATCACTCCAGCCTGAGCTTCTATCACCCTATTTCTGTCTCTAGAGCCTTAATCACACATGAAAAGTTCTCATTAGCAGGTAAGGTAACATAGTCACAGGTTCCAGGAATTAAGGCATGGACATCTTTGTCAGGGGGAGCTATTATCCAGTTTATCACCCCTTCAACATTAAACTACTTAAAATTTTTGTAATCCTTCTGTTGTTTCTTTCCTCTTCATCCCATCCTCAAATGGCAATGATTGTGAAATTCTTAAATGTACAAGAGAAAAGTTTCGTTGACATCCTCTCCATAGTTGCTCTTATGAGTCAAGCAGTGATTAGCTTCAGAGGAGTAAACTACTTTCTGAGATGACTCCCTAAGTATTTGAGAGTGTTTTCCCTGTATCTTTGAGAGGCCTGTGGACTGTGAGGAAGCAGATTTTTAGGGTCCATTGCTTTAGGTTCAGCCTGCTGCCTAGAGGTGCAAATGTTTGAATTCCAGCTACTCTATGCTTTCTCAGTGGGTGGTTATACTTCATTCTCACATTTGTGATAAACCTCTCTTCATTTTTTAATCAATCCACATTCTTACTTGGTGCTTATACTTTTAGGAAGTAAAATTTAGTCATCTAAACTTCACCCTCTCTTTTCCATAGCACTTGGTATATATTTTTATTATAACTCCCATCTCTTAGTATTTTAAGTCTGTGTCTCCTAAAAAATAGATGTGTTCGAGGGCAGAAATCCCAGCCTACTTACCTTCTTATTTCCTTCACTAAAATGGTGATTGGCACAGAGTAAGCAATTAGCATGTATTTTTCTGAACAAGTGAATTACTAAACAACTTTAAGTGGATCCCCATACTCTATAGACTGAAGCCCAAATCTCAGCAGATTATGAGATCTTGAGTTTCCCTTCTTCCCTCTTCATGTTCCCTATTTACTGTTCAATTCATGGCCTCCCTGTGTTGTACTGCTTTCTGTTCTCCAAATTACTTTTGATTTTATCTTCAAATCTTTGTTTCCAATGAGATAATATATAAACTAACATTTGAGGAGATTTGATCTGAGCCTCAGTACAAAACACTTTACTGGTATTTAGTCCTTACAATACTCCAATGTAGTTTGTAGTTTACGTCTTATATATAAAAATTCTGATGCTTGGAGAGATTACACAACTTCCCCTAGACCACATGGCTATTAAGGAGTAGCTCTGGGGTTTAACAGAGAAGGCAATGGCACCCCACTCCAGTACTCTTGCCCAGAAAAGCCCATGGACAGAGGAGCCTGGTAGGCTGTAGTCCATGGGGTCACTAAGATTTGGACACAACTGAGTGACTTCACTTTCACTTTTCAGTTTCATGCATTGGAAAAGGAAATGGCAACTCACTCCAGTGTTCTTGCCTGGAGAATCCCAGGGACGGGGGAGCCTGGTGGGCTGCCGTCTGTGGGGTCGCACAGAGTTGGACATGACTAAAGTGACTTAGCAGCAGCAGCAGCAGCTGAGGTTTAAACTCAACAGCTGAGGTCTGGAGCCTATACTGATTATTCTCTCTGCCTCCTGAAGGGATTGCTTAGCACTTTCCAGAAAACTCTGCATTCCTTTTGTGCCCAACATAGTGCTTAAAAAGCCTACATCTATTTAGGATCAAAGGTTGGGGTGAAGGTTTAATTATGATGGCTCCTTTATGGCTATAAATCAAAAAGAGCACTGGTAGAGCCACTCTGGAGAACTTCTTGGAATCCATTCCCAACCACATCTCAATCAGCGATAGCCACAAATACCTGAGAATTAATTTCCAAAGAAACAGTAGTCATTACATGACTGAACCAAATATCAGCCACCCCTTCCTTCTACCTCACTGATGTCCAAGCCTTTTTTATTTAAAGCAGTGTAATCCATTCTTGAAAAAAATCTCATGTAGACCTCTAATATACAAAATAGGTAAAAGTGTACATGAATTTTCAAAATATTTGTGGGTCCTTCCAGAATTTTTACATAAATCTCTTTCTCAAGCTTAAGGACACAGCATCCTTCCCTGCCACTCCTTCTTGCACCCCGACTTACCCCAATTCTGAATGTGTTAATGCCAGGTCTGTGAGGAGAAGCCAGGTGGCCTAGGTTTATGATGGATTTGTGATATATATATTCTTCAGCAATGGATTGTGTCATTCACTTAGATTGAATTCACTTAGATTGTCATTCACTTAGATTGAACAGGCTTAAAATATCCAAAAAGAGTGGAAATATACCTGAAAGACCATAGAAGTTCCTAATAGAAAAGAAGCTCACTTAGGGCCCGTGGAGGAGCTACTCATTCTCTAAAAGGCATTCTGGAGTGACATTGCCTTGGTGAATCCATAGTCTAGGCACTGGCTTTATGCTGGAAGACTGAGAAATTTCAATTGGTTCATATAGTATGTGGCCCTGTTGGTGGAACCAAATGTATCCCTGGACCAAGGTTCTTGTTGACTCTTTGAATAGGTATTATCACCGTGTGCTTGTCTGAAACCTTTGTTCCATGGCTAAGCTATACTTGTTTTACTTGACCTGTTATATCCTTAGCTATATTAGCACATACAGCAAGAATATCATCCAGTGTTGCTGACTCTGAAGACTTTCTGCTTCTGTGACAGAAGAGGGGATACCATTCATGATAGTTAAAAACTTAGGTGTTGAATTAAACAGGGCTGAACTCAAATCCTTGGCACTACCATGTGCATATAGGCTGTGTGATCCTTGCTAATTTCCTTAACCTCTCTAAGTTCATCTTCCCTTCAATAAAATAAAAACAACTGAGGGTTGTTTTTGAAATTGAGTGAGATATGATGTGTGAAAGTCCCTAGTGGTTGGCCTAGGAGGTTGCTTGGAGATTGGTAACTGCGAACTTTGTTACTGTTTTAGGCAGCCTCTCTCTCCTCTTATCCTTTCTGTGTTGATTTTCAAGTTTAACTTTCTGCTTGTTTTTTCTTAATTTCAAATTGCAGGAGGATGCCCCACAGTAGTCTTGAAATGCCAAACATGGTATCCCTGGCACAGCTAGCTGCTCAGTGTCTCCACTCCTCTGCCACCAAGGAAATCATGCTCCAGGGGCGCCCGATACCAGTCCTGGCTCTCATCTGTGTGCAGTGCTGACCATTCCATGGCTGTGAACCAGGATGTAAGTGGGGATTTCCTCTGTGAAGGAACAGCTCTTTCTTTGACTCCTTGATTGAATGAGTCTGGGCTCTTCCCCTTTCTCCTGAGCAAGTATGTGTAGTATAAACAAATTGTATGCACATCACATATATCTATGCTTGTGGGACATTCAAGTGATACATAAATATGTAAAAACTTACTATTTTCCTTCATTTTCTCAGCTGCACTCCCCCTGTTAACTGAGCATGGCTATTATTTTAGTGTATATCATTCTAGCCTTTTAAAAATATCATTCTAGCCTTTTTTCTGTGCAATTATATACTTAATAAAAAATGGAGTTATACTCTTCTTTGGCAACTTGCCTTTTAAATTTAACATTTCTTGATCTTTTCATGTCCACATCAACAAATCTATCACATTCTTCTAAATTTTTGCATAGTTTTCCGCAGATGGGTCAGGCAGTGTTTACCTGAGAGTATTGATGAATACTTAGTTTTTCAGTTTTTTTAATATTAAAAACAAGGCTTCAGTGAATATTTCTGGATTAAAAGGCATGTGCCCAATTAACATCCTAAAAGCCATGTCACACTACTGTGAAAGAAAGCCTATTTCTGTACACAGTGATCAATACTGGATTTTATTTAATCTTTACAAATTTTAATAATCTGGGTAAAATCCTTATTTAAACATACTTTTTCTGATTATATGTGAGACTAATCTTTGCACATTTTTCATTTGTACTTATGAATACTGTCAATGTATTTTTCTCAGTTTTATTGTGGGTTGTCTTTTTTTAAAATGGCTTTATTAGGAGCTCTTTGTATGCAATTGGTTTTTAGCTTTTTGTTGGATATACCATAACTATTTTCTCCTAGTTACCTTTTCAAAATGGTGTTCTTTGTATTTTTTACTATATATAGAAGTTTTAAATTTTATCTAGTTCTTGTTTTCTTACTGTAACATTTATGATATGTTGCATTTGTAAAGGGATATGAAGGTGTAAAATCAGTCTCCTTTGTGGTGAAACAGGCTAATATTAATCACACACCACAAGTTAGAAAAGCAAAGCAGAAACAATTTAAAGATCTGTTGTAAATTCCAGCTACTTTACTTTCTAATCAAATCAAGTATTTATGGAACACCTATGTGTTTTGTGTGTTAAATAATGAAAAATATAAACTATGGACTCTAGAGAGCATTTGTATGTGGAATACAAATATTTAGCTAAACTTTGAGAAAACCATACGGCATTATTTAGCTTAAGTGCTAATTTTTTTTCTACAGAAAGAAGTAATATCAGAAGTCAAAGGTCAACAGAGAACATACACTAGCACCTGTTAAAGGCCATGAGCATAGTAGAATACTTGAATTGAGGCTTAAAGCCTGGGAGAGATACAGTTATGAGGTTGTAGGATCTGTAGCTGTTGTCTATTTCTGCATAAAAGCCACCGCAAATCTTAATGGCTAAGAAAGTACCTCTTTAATTTAGCTCAATATTATATTGCAGGTTGATATTGTTGGTTGGGCTTAGTGGGCAGTTCATCTGATGTGAGCTAAACTCGACTAACCTTGGCTGGGCTCCTTATACATTGACAGTCAGCTGGCAGATTGCCAAGGCTGGTTGATTTATGATCCACAGGATCACATCCAAGACAACTGGGATGACTGGGGCCATTTCCCACATGCACTTGGCACCTCTAACAGGCTAGCCTGAGTTTATTTCCATGGTGGACACAGAAGTCCAAGAGTTTGAGAATGGAAGCTGGAATGTCTCTTGAGGCCTAGGCTCAGAATGAGTGTAGTGTCATTTATGTGTAGTCTGATGGTCACAGCTACAAGACCAGCCAAGATTCAAGGGTTGGCTACCTCTTGTTGGAAGGTGCTGAAATAGTGTGACTCTTGTAGTCTACTCCAGGAGTCCAGTTCAGACTCACGTTTGCTGAGTGATTTAACCCTTGCAGTTAAGTGTGATGACCATGCTCAAAATCTATCTTTGACAAAGCCTAGTAGAAATATCAGTATAAATAGCAGCAAGGTAAAAGTCTGAATACAAATGACTTTTTCCTCAGCCAAATGTGTATTGACTTTAGGAAACCTTTTTTTCAACTTGTTTTAAATAGGTCATTTAGGAACATGATGTCTGGATTGCTAGGCTGGGGTGACGTATGGTTATCTTGCTTTCCCTCTCCTTTGAAAAAAAAGCAAAACATACTGAAAGGGTGAAGGAGATGTGGTGTTTAGTTCTCTTAAAAAATGCCGTGGTCATGAATGCAGAGCATTAAAAAAGCTACACATGGCGGTTCTCCAATTTAAAAGAGCCAGCTTCAAGTCTTGATTTCTTTATCTTTATTTTCAACTTAGTTGACTTTGCAGTTTCTGATTTCAGTGATTGATGTAATTCCTCTTATCTTATTTTGGTTTTGTAGAAGCAGTTCTAGAAATTTTGTCAATTCTTGTTTTTACTATGTGGAGGTAAGGGGAGGTGGCCAATAAGTCCTTTCTCTAATAAGCTTCTCTCCCTAAAGTGACCACAATAGCTTCTCAATCCAGACAGTTATATGTGAGGTTTAGACAGAGCCAGATAGACCTACTGGTTCATGTCTTTATTTATAAAGTTATGGTTCTGGATCAAACCTTTAACTCAGAATGAAACATGAGTAATGTCAGGGTGTAACATTAAAGGTGGAATACTAAAGATGATGCTTTATAAAAACTTAAGGTTATATTTTGTTGTTCTCAGTTCTTACTTAAGGACCAGATATACCTTACGGTTGTTACATATTTATGCATAAAAATCCCAGTTTCCTTCTGATTCTTGTAAATGTACCAAATGATGCTAATTAAAATAAACACCCTGTTCAAAAGAGAAACAGTGTATTATAGTAGAGCTGTCTGTGAAAGCTAGAGCCAGAGTCTTGTTTGAATTAGGAGGATGTCTGCTAAGTTAAGGCATCCTACAGAGATGTATAAGGTCAGAGCTTCCAGCAGTCCATACTGTCTTTATTGAGAGACTTATTTATATCTTCCAGACTAGTAATTAATCACTCAGTGGGGTTTTTTGGGGGACATCATGCTCACAGAGAATCTTTTTGTGCTGCCAGGAACCACAAAGCATGGGCACAATTAAAATGCTGATTTAATTTATTATATTGAGGCATGGAACAGGAATGTTTAAATGATGTTGACAGGGCCAGAATTTCAGAACTACCCTTTTAAAAATAGAAAACAAATGCCTACCCCCTTAAATTAAATTATATTAATAACACGTTTCTCTAAGTTGCTTAGAAGCAAAATAAATCTCTTGACATTAATTAAAATTTAAAGATATTGTATCATTTGTTGTTAATGTGCAGTCTTTGTTAGGGGAAACACATTTCAAAGTGATCTATTTATGAAAATTAAATGGAGGAAAATTGCCTATTGAGCAAATGTCGTTTAATAAGGCTGCTTTTCTTAGAAATGTGGATTCTAAAGTAACAAATGTTTTTATATTCTAATAATGGTTTCTATTTTTGATCTTCTAAAAATTGTCTTTGTTACTTGAATTTTGATATTTCCACACAGAACTTCATTGTCAGGGGGGTTATAAACTCTAAAAACCAGGAAGACTTTCATATATTTTGGGTATTGGGTAACAGGCAATTGCAAAAAGAATTGACACGGTTAGGCACTTGGATCTCATTCAAAAATCACGGCAGGACCAGAAGCCAAAGGGTCCCATTAGCAGCCTCTAACTAGCTTTCCTCTAATGAATACTGTGTTCTGTGTCTTTAAGCTACACTTTCCTGGTGCCACACAAGCTAGAAACTGCCATGAGATAATGGATAGATGTTGTCAGCAAGGGAGAGCTAATAGTCACCTGTGTGTGGACCTCACATGAAGATAATGTACTGAAAAGTTGCACATCTCTACTGTTATGGGAAAAAGGTGGTTTTTCACTCTGATGCAGGTTTGTTTATTTTTGTGGCATTGGTACAGATGCATTTAACTTGGGCTTTAAGTTCATTATAGAATAAAACTGTTAGAAAATGTTAAAATCATGTGTTCTACAGTGAATGAAATAAACCATAAACTATGCACATTGTTCCTTATCATGCTACTGCCTTTTTTTGTATGGACTTGATAGTCCAATTACAGTATAGGAATTAGACAACCCCTGTTGGTCTTGATAATTCTGGTGATAGGAGTGCAAATTGGATGGATGAAAGGGAGCAGTTGTTCTATGTGGGTTCCTCTACTGGTTAAAATTAAAGTCCTTACAGTGAAGTCAATATTTATTTTGTGACCACTTTCGTGGTGTGAGTTTTCTTCTGGGAAATATTCCTGTTTTTATGGAGAAACTCTGACTTATATGCTAAATAATAATTAACCATTTTTAACATTTTGTTTCTCCCCCCACATCCATTTAGCTACCAACTCCTGTGGCTTCTACTCTTTAACGTCAGAATGTTTTGTTTCCTGCCCCTCCACAGGCTCCCAAACTGCCATCACTGCAAACGTTGGTTTGTTTATCTGTCTCCTTTACTAGACTGTAAACTATTAGAGGGCTTGAATCACATCTCATTTGACTTGGGCACAGTGTCTGGCACATAATAGGTCTATATGTATTCCATGTATAAATGAAGGCTTTTATATAAACCATTTAATTCAGTCAGTCTCAACTGAGTGTGGGGGTGATTTTTGCCCCCCTCCCCGCAGTGGACTTTTGGCAATGTCTGAAGACACTTCTGATTATTCTTACTGGAGTGTGTGTGTATACTACTGGTATCTGGTGGGTAGAGACCAGACATGTGGCTGAACATCTGATAGTGCACAGATTTGCAGCAGGAAATATCGGCTCCAAAATGTCAGTAGTGCCAAGGTTGAGAAATCGTGTTCTAACTTAATTTTCAAAGTATCTCTCTCAGATGGACAGTTTCTTCACTCAAGATATGAGAAAACACACTTGGAGAGATTAAATGACCATTTCAAGTCCTCCCAGTGGAAGGTAGTGACAGGACCAGGAACTTAACCCTAGGCCCTTGATTCTACATGTCAGTAATAACTAAATTATTTCAGTTACTTAGATGAGTTACTTAGATGAGCACTGTGATATTTCACTTTAATTATCTGGACATTTGCCTTAGATTTTAGCCTTGAAAATCTGTCCATGTGCTACTTGAGTGTAATATTAATCATTAGAAAATAAGGCAGAAAGTATTTCTGTGCTTATTTGAAAGGTATCTCTCCTGGAGATTCCTTTGGATCTTATATAAAAATTTTTGGAATTTTCTGGGCTTACTGAGAGTGGGTTTCTCTAGTGAAGTGACTCAGTCTGTGCCTGGATCTTATTAACAGTTCTGAATGATTAGTAATACGAGAATATTTAATATGGTTAAACTTGAGACCTGAAACATCTGAGATGGCCATTAGATCTTTCAAGCTAATACCTGATTTAACTTTTCATGTAGTACCTACATACATTCTGGGATTACACAGAACACAGAAGCTGTAAGCACATGAATCTGTTTACCACCTGACTTGTAGCTCTGAAGTAAAAGTAGAGTGTGTTTGTGCCTAGACCACTGTGCTTGCCTCTCTAGAAACAGCAGGAAAGATGGAATAGGAAAGATTCCAATAAGAGTAACTAATTGGTCTAAGGGGGAAAATAGTTGGACAAGAGATGGGAGCTCTGGTATGCAAGGATATTTCCAGTATACAAGATTTTGAGGGAGAAACAGAGATATTTGAGACATATTCTCTCTCCTCAAGGAGTGTTCAGATAGTAAATGAGATGTATGTATGTACGTATGTATCAAAACTAACAGAATAAGATAGCAGGAGGGTCAGATGATGGTAATAGCAGGGAACACAGAGACAAAAAGATCTGGGAAGGAATTAGCCTTCTCAGATGCAAAATACACATATTAATCCAAGTTAGAAAATATAAGTTAAAAGCATTGGTTACAAAAAACATTTCATAGTAAGTTGTTATAGATAATATCATTTTAATATTGTCAAAAGAAAAATAACTCTTTCCTGGAATTTCTGTACAATATTTTTGATGTCCAGATGTTCAAAAAGTAAATATCTTTATGAAAGATTTATTTGCCGTTTAAAATTCTTTTTATACTATCAATTCTTCATGTTTGCAGTTTCTGAGTATTTCTGGGTTCTTCAGGGCACAATACCACATTGCAAGAGAATTGTAAGAACCTTCTATATAATCCTTGAAGCCACTTGAAGTAGAATTTGAAAACTGTTTAAAAGAACATAAAATACCCTTATTTCCATCCTATCTTTGAAAATCTGCATTGACATTGCATTTAAGCTTGTGGCTCCCTTAAAGTTGGAATGGGTGGCTATTCAAGAACAGCGGAGTCAAAACAGCAGAAAGATTGTCTTAGAGGCAGATTCAGGTATATGTTTTCAAAATTATGAAAAATATCCAGGACAGAATATTATTCTTTAGTTCATAGTAGAAAGGAAAGTGTCTGAGAATCATTCCAGTAAGAGGCAGAAGTAAAATTGCTAATTGACAGTAGTTGTTTTACTTTTTACCTTAATTCCAAATTTAGTGTTAGACAACCATTTTGGCCACCAAAAATGGCAGTTTCAAAGTTAAAACTAACAGTGGCTAAATATGCTGGGAATTGTGGCTAAATATGCTGGAAATGGAGAATTCCAATTTTGAAATCAGCAGTTGAAGAAATATAGGAATATGTTAACAAAATACATTATTAATACATGAATAACTTCAATACATAAAAAATTGTGTCCCATTCAAGAATACCAATACTTGTGAAAGTTAGATTGATGGCATAAAAAAATTATACTGTCCATCTGATACATTGCAGAATACAAAGATAATTCATGTAAAAATTATAAAATTGAGAAGTCTTAAAGAGAGACTAGAGGAAAAACAGGTAACTTGGTGATTTCATCCCCCAAATCTTATTAAAAATCTTTCAGTTTAGCTTGTTTAAAATTCTTCATTAACAGGAATGTTTGAATGTATTACTCAAAAAGCAAAATTAAACAGACCTCGAGGTGACATTTTACACTGAAATATTACACAGATTTTTTTTTAGCTCATGGAATATGGCAGCTTAAAGGATTAATTTTAAATTTCAGTCCAATATATCTAAATTGTAAATAGTAAAAACTATGCTTTCCAAATCATTTGAACACTTTTATTCAGATGAATAGAGGAACACACTATCTCCTTTTAAATAGGACTGGTGTCAGGTAGAACTGTGAAGTAGCCAAAAATTCTTCTCTGTTTGGTTCCAGACTCTTCTTTTTATGTTATTTCATGTCCACTTCTGTCAATACCTACTTTCAGAAAAAGAACTGATAAACTCATTCACAGAAGAGTGAAATGCCTGAGGTTCACTTCGTGATCCCTTTCTGAAAAGTTGGCAGGCTGAATATTCCGTCTATTTAAACATTCTGCTAAACTATTAATTTTGGAATTCAATTATTTGATTTAACGATTTTTAAAAATTTTCTGATTTCCCTTGAATATAATCCTAGTAAAAAATGACTTATGTATGTGATGTTACCATCTTCTTACTTGGGCTTTATATAAGATTTGTTTTCAGAACTTTTAAGATGACTCTGTATAGAATCTGACTCCTGGGGCTGAAATTAGTACCTGGTATGTAGCTTATAAGGAAGGTTCTAAAAAGTCTGTGTGAACAGATGCAGTGCTTGGAAGAAAATAGGCCATAGACTAGGGAATGAAGTGATGGTAGAGGAATCAAGTAAAGAAGTAGACCAGGGAACCTCACATTTGACCATGGGCTGGGATGGACCTGAGGCCAGAAAGGTGAAGCTGGGGCCAGCAGGTACAAGCAGTGGAGAAGATGGATGGAGGTGAGGGTGAAGCTCAACCGAGGACTCCAGATCTGCTTACTTGTGGGTCAACCTTCTTGGGCCTGGGACCTAGAAGAAACAGGGCTGAGTTGGACTTTCCTAGATATTATAATCATATTAACCTTAGTAACCAAGCAATTTGTTGTGTATCTGTTGTGTACAGAATATAAAACAGACATTACAGATGTTGTTTTGAAGAATCAGTGATCTGTAGAGGAAAAACAAAGTGCACATAGGAAATTGTGGGTACGAAGACAATTCATTGGTGACTGTATTATCTAAAATTAGGTGTTAGAAATATTAAAATTCAGTATTTCAATTCAGAAATTTGACAAAGGAGATATCAAAAGTGAAGAGGATTCATGGCCTCATTTAGATAAACATAGAGCCACCTCACAAATGTTTATCTCGTCCCTTATTCAGAAAAATAAAAAGAGAATATAAGATTAAAAAGTTTCATAAAATTAATTTTAAAATACTTTTTTATGTTTTAAGACTGTGTCTTATAAGAAAAGTTCAGTGATACCATGCAAAAAAGTATGAAAGCAAGTTTGCTCTGAAGTCTTACTGAATATCAAGCACTTAATGAATACCCATGCTTTGTCCAGTACCATGCAAAGGGATAAAGGTAAATATTAATAGAAGGGTAAGAGTTAGGGCTCCTTCCTTAACTTCTATGCTCAGATCAGAGAAAATTCTGAGGAAACATCAAATACACTCTGTTAGATGCCAAGATGATTGTCATAACTTATTTTGATATTAAATTATGTAAGTGATGGTACTTCAGATTTTCACTCAGCTTTCTTCTTCTAAATGTAATGTTTCTTTTTTCTCCATCTGTCTTCAATATTTTTTTTTAGCAGTGTGACTATGTTGTGTCTTTTTTTTTTGTAGCCTGTTTTTCCTTTTTTTTAAAAAAAAAATCCTGGTTAAGGTTCTCTGGGATTCTTGGATATGTGGCTTGTTGGTTTTCATTAATTTTGGAAAATTTTCTCTTCAAACATTTCTTTCTATCTCTTCATTCTGACTTCAATTTCATATATGTTAGACCATTTGATATTATCCTATAGCTCTGTTTTTTTCTATTTTTTAACTTCTTATTTTCCTTCTTTGCATGTGTGTTTGTGTTTTAGTTTGGACACTTTTTATTAATCCATCTTTAGATTCATTGTGTCCTGTCTGCTAATGAGTCCATCAAAGGACTCCTTCATTTCTAATACTATTTTTTTTTACAGCATTTGCATTTGAGCCTTCTTGTAGTTTGCATCTTTGCTGATCTAGATCCTTTAATATTCTAATTATCACTTTATTTTAAGTTCCTGATTGATAGTTTCAATATCTAAGTCATCTCTGTGTTTACTCTTGTTAGTTGGTTATTTAACAGTGACTTGCCTTATTATTTTTTAATGTCTTTTACTTTTTATTGAGTTCTGGACACAATGTATAGAAGAGTTGAAGAGACTTGAGTTATAATAGTATTTTTGCCTGGTGATAGACATGCCTTCTTTTCTTTCATGCCAATAGTGTGGAGGTTGCATGGATCTATTCAGAAGTTGTGCCAGATTAGGGCTTTCTTGTTGTTATGGTTAACTTCAGTTCTTCACTGGCTTTGGATTACCCCAGTGGTGGCTGGTTAAACACCTTGTGCTTAGAATGGGGCCTAGGAGTGCCCAGAGGTTTTTCCTCAATGTTCCTATTCTACCCTGTCTACCTGAGCTACAGAGGGGTGTCACTTTTTGTTTCGTGGATTGGTATTGGGCTCTTGGTAGGCACAGGGAGTTCTCTATTGTGTTGGTCCAGCCTCAGTCTTGAGAAGCTGCTATGTGTCTCGGCTTTGGGGTTAAGGTTTTCTCAGCATTCCTTCCTCTCTTCCCACGGCAGCCAAACTCTGCCTTGAGCGTGTGGTCGGTCTTAGGTAAGAGAGAATTTGTCTCTCACCTAGCAGAAGCTGATCTCTGCTTGGCATCAGTCCAGAATCCTGAAAGATCTCCTGCCTCACTTCTGCTTCTGTCCCTTCCTCATAAGCAGTGAATCTTTGCATGGTTGCTGAGGGCAACTAGGTTTGTTGTCCTCCCTTTCATCTCTTTGTGTAAGTATTATAATACTAAGACAAAATTTGAGGATTGCTAGAAAGCACTAAGATGCTCAGAGAAGACATCACCATCCTTTTCTCCTTGGCAATAGTTAGATAGTTGAAATAGTTCGAGTAATATTAATAGTGTTAACCTTGAACTTCCTGAAGTTGTTTCTGAATCCCAAGTCCTTTCACCTTTGAGTTTTAGTCAACACCCCTCTCTCCACCTTCCTTCTTCAGAGTAGTGGAATGGGAGGATAGAGGCTGCATGTCCTCTACTGCAAGTTGGGAAAGACTCTAGAAGCTGGGTGAGCAAGGAGGGGTTGGAGGGAGCTGTAGCAGCAAGTGTAAAAGCACCTGTGTGTGGGGGAAGGGACCATATAGAAGTAAAGAACAAAACAAGAGAAAAAGAGAAAGTTAAAGAAACTTTTAAAGTGTTATTTATTTTTATAGTGCCTGTGTTACAGATCAAAATCAGGCCTGATCTTTATCAGGATCCATTTTTTCCCTAAAGTTTTAAAATTTAAATTATAAATACTTTTATAATCAGTACTAATATTAATGTAAATAGGTATGTAAGGCCACAGTGGAAAAATATATTGAAAAGTTCAAACAAATTTTTGAAGCTGTATGGACAAGGAAACGTACTAGCTATCTGTGAAATGTCTGTCTGTCTTTCTTTAAAGCATTTATTATACTTCTATTCATATATCCCTCCAAAGTAACATTATATTGTGTTTCAGAACTAGAGTTTTTTTTTTTTTTCCTCTATGTGAATCTATGGAAAGGACTTTATTGTATTTCTCTAAATGTAAGATGCACATGTTTTTTCACATTTTAATGTCTCCAAAATGGGGATGGACTGTCATGATAACCTAAGTGGTATGATTTTTTTCTTGGTAAATAAGATAGTATGTCTTATGATTAATGACATCTTAAATTTGAGGAGATATGATATACTATTTTACAGATGAAGAAGCTAATAACCATTTGACTTTTTGGGTTGTGATCCACCTACAAGGTATTACATGCTTGTGTCTGAGATATTTAAAACCTTAAATTTGAATTTTTAAAAAATAACTTATATTAACTTTTAGCTATGGTATAAAATAAAATGCCTTTCTTCCTACAGATTTAAATGATTTTTATTTTATTTCCTCTGCTTTTCAGTTTATTCACAATCTCTGTAGAAATTTAACCACTCTGTTTTCACTCCTATTTTCAGAGCAACTGGTCTGTATTTTATGTTCATAAAAGGATCTTCCAATAGTGTGTGTGTAAATTGCTTCTTTGCTCAGTTCAATATTACATACTCATGGAGAATTAGACTGAAGTGCTTAATTTCTCTTGTTTCTTTGAAGGGGATACATGTCCAGAGGACAATATTTTAATGTAATTACTATATAAATGGTGGCAGAAAAAAACTCGAATTTTTAAATTCAAGCTTTGTCGGGTAGATCATAGTTTGTTGTCTTTGACTCATAGGAATCCAGTTGTCTTGATTACAGTGACTGGATATCAAAAGATGACTAAATGAAATTAATGACTTGTGCAATAATAATTTTAAAAACCTTTAAGTTATCCATAACTGTTAGATTTAATTAAGGGCAGAGAATCTTAGTTACACCTTGACATCAAAAAGTACAGTCAAGTTTTTAATAGCTTTGTTCATTGTCTGTATTGGGTCATATATGTATATAGCTTATGGGTTAGATAATTTGAGAAAGCAACTATTTTTTCTCACTATCAACATAGTTAAAACTCTTTGAAGAGCTGTCACTTTTACATAGGAAAATACGGTGATGTAAAGAACACTGTTTCCTTTCCTAATTTGACTTAAAGCATTTTATTTGATTTTGTGGCTTCTCTTAGACCCAAATCTCAATCATCCCCCCTTACATATTCATTCCTCACTCCAATAACACACAACTTCTTTAACCCTTGAATTCTGAATAAACACATGTGGAAGAACAATAAGATAGAATTCTGACAAAGCAAATTAAGCACCATCAAATCAGAGTTTTGGCATGTGTTTTGGAAAAACTACAAGGAGCCATAATGTGCCCTCTAATCAAGCCAGTTGGTCTCATTTGGGGATCATCACTGAGGAGATACTAAAGAACTGTACAGAGGCTCTTTTAAGTGTTTGAGAGAATTCATCTAGACCCATTTGTACTGAATCAAAGATAAAAACAACTCATTAATATTGATATTTTAACACATTGAAATGAGAAAAAGAGGTAAAAATGAACTCTGCCAAATGAATGTAATTTAAATGAACTGCTTCTCAAGAAGCAATGCGATTGGCTGGACTTAGGAGGAGATAAATGTTTGATAAATTGTGGACTTAGGTCTGGGAGAATGTAGCTTGATTGTGGGCATATGAAAAAAAATGAGAAAGGACCTCATTAGAAAATTTCAGGATATTGATCAATCTGGTGTCCTTTGGGTTGGTTGGAGGAGTGGGATTATAAAGAAACTGTGTACATACTAAGCACTCATGTTGAAATTATTAGAGATTGGTAGAGAATCTACCACAAATACACTTTCCACCAGAAAAGCTGCTTTAACTCCCTTATATTTAATAACTGAACTGTAAATGTAATTCATGGGTCTTCCTGGGTGGCACAGTGGTAAGGAATCTGCGTCTCAGTGTAGGAAATGCAGGAGATGTGGGTTTCATCCCTGGTCAGGAAGATACCCTAGAGTAGGAAATAACAACCCACTCCACTATTCTTGCCTGGGAAATCCCATGGACAGAGGAGCCTGGCAGGCTACAGTTCATTGGCTTGCAAAGAGTCAGATATGACTGAGCATGCACACATGCAAATGTAATTCATAGTGAGTGTTTATATATAATCAATTGTTCTTTAGTTAAATAAAAGATGAAAACCAGGAAGAATGGATCCATAGAGGAATTAGATGTATATGGAATGGATTTGGGGCTAATGGGTGTTTTAAAAGGAATTCAAAAGGATAACATGTATCAAGACATGATACCAGAGGAGGAAAGTATTATTTAAAAGCCTAGTCACTATATATCATGCAATAATTCAAGTATTTCTGAAATGTATAAGACTATATTAAAAATAAGTTACAAAGTTCTATGGCTTCAGTGCAGGTTCATTCAGAGAACGGGAAAAAAGCCCTTTGTAAAATATGGAAACCATCTTGAGTTCAACAAATGCCAGAAAAAATTATAATTGTAAAACTGAGATGTCGACTATCGTTATTACAGTGGCTGTGTTGTTTCCAATAACAATTTGGCATTTTATTTAGTCTATAACAATCTACAATTGAAATATAAAATAAAGATTTTTCTTTTATTTCCCTCTGAAGTTCTGTGCCAGGCTAAGCAGAACTGAATGAAACATCTGTGGATGATTAAAGCAAGCTTTCCTATGAGGTTTTGAATAGAAAGTAAACATGGATTTTATCCATAGTCAACAGCATTTACAAATGTAAAGGGAGGAAGCTACTGAGTTTTTGAAGAATGAGCTGTTAGAGAGGAAATAGAAGTATGGACTGGCAGATGGTGATAATTAGTTCCATATGGTGAAAGACTTCTATTAGAAAAAAAATGACAGTGAGCTGCTCTGGTTGGGTGATATTTTATTGAAGCAATATTTGTGTCTTATTTCCTATCTTTGTCTTTCTAGAATTGTCCCATCTCCCCAAACCAATCAACTGTGACTAACATGTGAGGGATTGTTTGGGAGTGTACTTTGGTACTCATTAGTGAGAAAAACTCGGACTAGAGGGTTATCCAGTCTGGGGGAATGTCCCATTAGATGCTCACTCATCTCTTCTACCTGGAATTTTCAATTCTCCAGTCTATTACTTAACTATTTTGGGACAGTCAGAGTTCCCTAACTTTTCGAGGCTGTGTTGTATAGTGCCTGAGAACCCTGGCTTTGCTGCGACTGCCTGGATTTGAATTGTTTCCCTTCCTCACTAGTTACCTGAACTTGGGGCATGACCTAACCTTTCTATGCCTCAGTTTTCTTATCTGTACAGTGGAAATAGTTACAGTACCAGACTTGGAGTATTGTACAACCTAATGGTACAGTTGTTGTAAGGATTAAAATTAATATATATTAAAAATGATCACCAAGTCATTTGGACCCCACCCTAGACCTAATGAAGCAGAATCTGTATTTTTGATCACATATTCCTTCTCAGTAAACAGTTTTTGATTATTTATCTTCACTATAGGCTTGCTAATAGAGTTAGTAACTTGTGTGTACTACTGTTCTAATATAGAACATACGTTTTATAAGATCTACAAGACAGATTATTTAAAAGAGGAAAATTAAATATAAAAATTTGAATTTCTTTTTTCCCATATCCTGGTAAATTAGGATTTAGAGGTCACTGGTTTGGAATATATTAATAACATAAAGAGAGTAGTACTGACTTCAACTAGCCGAAATCTTCAGGCAGCAACAGCAACAACACAGCACACAACCCCAGAGCTTTGGTAATCAGTCTCTCCATCCCCCCAGGCTCATGCCAAGGCCAAATGTGAAATCCTGTTCCCAGTTCCCTGTGTTTTGGATTTCAACAGTATTTTTGTTTACTTTTATCCCTTTGTTCTTTGTCCTTTTTTATATCACCAACCAACTCACTTTTTGCAGTTATGACCTTGATGGTATTCAGAATCCTCTGTTCTTAGCCACAAATGTCAGTAGCTTTCAAAAAAGATGAAATAAGCTCTTTGTTTTTAATTGTTGATAAAGATTTCCTCACTCGCACCTAATTTCAATTTTCTTCCCAACTGGCAACAGTTTCAGCAGCTTTCTTAGTTCTGGGTCACTGGCAACCCTGTCTTGAGTTATGCTGCATCAACATGCAGAGGTGTTAATCTTCTTTTGTTCCCTCTCACAGCCTTTCTCTAGCTTCATAATTGTCTGAGGTTGGTAACAACTCTGAAGAACATACTCCGTCACCTTGAAATCAAGAGGGTTTTAGCTGAAAACTCGAAGTCTTTTAAAGATGTTGTTTCTCTCAGCTATGAATAGTGAGGGAAAATTTGAACATGACAGTCCTTAGTTGTAATGATATTTAGACGATGGATCCCATTAGTTTGCATAATGTAGGATGCTGACATTTTCTTCAAACACGTAATCCTTGTCATTGAGTGTGGGAAGGAGAGAGATTGCTACCTGAAGTAGGGGCAATACAGGATGGCACTACAGAGAAATGACATAAAGCCCCAAATAATAGCAATAATCATTTTCCATTTCCTATCAGTCATTTTTATTTTTTTGTTTTTATTTTTTATTTTTTATTTATTTTTTAATTTTAAAATCTGTAATTCTTACATGTGTTCTATCAGTCATTTTTATAATTCACATGATGTCTTCTGGTACTGTTTTCATGATTCTTAGCAGCTGCTGCAGTTCTGAGCAATGTGTAGAGCACTTCTTATATAAATGACTTACATGTTAACATTGATTATACTGAAACAAAATAATTGTAGTATTAGAATCATATCAAAATATCACTGAATTACTTATAGATAGCTTGCATTTGAATGCTTATTCTTTACATTATTATCTTGAGAGAGAATTCATTGGTGTTTTATTTAATGACACCAACTTTGTGGTAAATATTCGAGAACAAGAAGATAGTAGTATACATTGCTATTTATTAGATTCAAGAAGTTTTATTTAATTTGAATATCCTATATGTACCATACACTGATTAACAACTTAAAAATAAATTGAATGCAACAAAATAGTAGACATAAAAATACAAAGAATTCCATCTTTAGAGTTCTTGTAGGAACATGGTAACAGCCTAGAATTGTAAGATCCTGCCGCCCTTCCTAAAAATCATACAAGGAGAAAACAATATATAAAGCATAAAATTAGCATAACATAGAGTCAAGGAGAAAGGAACACTTGGCCTGAGTGATGAGTCACCGTTGAAGATATGTGGGGAAGACCATTCCAGATTGTCAAAGGTAGTGCAAAGGCTCTGGGGAAGAAATGAGATTAGGTACCAAAGAACAGAAAGATCTGTGAGGCTTGATTAAAGTGGATGAATGGGGAGTGTGTTAGGAGATGATGATAATGATGATGATGGAGACATAGGCAGGAGTCTGAACATGCAGGGCCTTATCCATCAAAGTAAAGAATTTAGTTATTATTACAATACAATAGACAGCCATGGGAGTATTTATAGCAAAAGGGTGATAGTTCTGTTTACTTTTTATAAGATCACTTTATTATTGGGACAATTGTGAAATTTGAATAAGGTCTGGAGATAATAAAATTATCCATGTTAATTTCCTGATTTTTATATTGATACCAGAAATATTACATTCTTTATTGTTTAATTAAAAGCAAACTTTAGCACTCATGCAATAACTATCAAGACATCACAACATAAAAGGCTTTGCTTATCAATATGATGAGGGAGCTACAACTGACTTTTTACATTTTTTTTATTATTAAATGTTAATTTTGATAAGTATACTCTTCATTCAAGAGAAAGTTATTGCTTTGAGGAAATACAGCTGAAAGTATTGAGGGGTAAAAAGGTGGAATTGTTACTGAATTGGTCACCTGGACCCATGCTGGGGTCCTAGCCTGGGCTGAGACCCCTTGTTTCTGCCGGGGAAATTCTTTTTCTGCTTGAATTTGTGAAACCAGTAACAAAATGAATGCTGAGACTGAAACAGTGCAAGCTTTATTCAATGGCCAAAGAACAGAAGTGGGAACTTACTGAATAGTTCTCAAATCAACTTCTCAAACTGACACCATATATATGACACCACATATAAAAGGGGGTCAAGGTGGGAATTGGAAGCAGCAGTTAGAACTGGACATGGAACAACAGACTGGTTCCAAATTGGGAAAGGAGTACATCAAGGCTGTATACTGTCACCCTACTTATTTAACTTATATGCAGAGTACATCATGCCAAATGCTGGGCTGGATGAAGCACAAGCTGGAATCAAGATTGCCAGGAGAAATATCAATAACCTCAGATATACAGATGACACCACCCTTATGGCAGAAAGTGAAGAGGAACTAAAAAGTCTCTTGATGAAAGTGAAAGAGGAGAGTGAAAAAGTTGGCTTAAAACTCAACATTCAGAAAACTAAGATTATGGCATCCAGTACCGTCACTTGGCAAATAGATGGGGAAACAATGGAAACAGTGAGAGACTTTATTTTGGGGGGCTCCAAAATCACTGCAGCCATGAAATTAAAAGACGATTGCTCCTTGGAAGGAAAGTTATGACCAACCTAGACAGTATATTAAAAAGCAGAGACATTGCTTTGTCAACCAAGGTCCATTTAGTCAATGCTATGGTTTTCTAGTAGTCATGTGTGGATGTGAGAGCTGGACTATAAAGAAAGCTGAGAGCCAAAGAATTGATGCTTTTCAACTCTGGTGTTGGAGAAGACTCTTGAGAGTCCCTTGGACTGCAAGGAAATCCAACCAGTCCATCCTAAAGGAAATCAATCCGGAGTATTCACTGGAAGGACTGATGTTGAAGCTGAAACTCCAGTGCTTTGGCCATCTGATGCAAAGAACCGACTCGTTTGAAAAGACCCTGAAGCTGGAAAAGACAGAAGGCAGGAGGAGAAGGGGACGACAGAGGATCAGGTGGTTGGACGGCGTCACCGACTCGCTGGACATGAGTTTGAGTTGACTCCGGGAGTTGGCAATGGATAGGGAGGCCTGGTGTGCTGCAGTCCATGGGGTCACAAAGAGTCAGACATGACTGAGCGACTAGACTGAACTGAACTGAGAGGAATATCCATGACTTATCTCAGAACAGGGGTGTGGTTTGGACCTGCAACCAAGGCATCATTCCTTTTCAGTCCTTGTATGGGTTTCTTCAGTTGTCATGGCAACTGTCTGCTGTCTCAGTGCTGGTGGGTGTGTCATTTAGCTGATGTAATTCAATGATTGTTTAATGAGGTTCAAGGTCTACTGGAAGTCAAATGTTGACCATCTTGGGCCTCGCTGGTTCTAACTAGTTCTTGTCTTTTTGCAGCTTCCTCCTGAAATTTAGATAAGAGCAATTGGTTTCCATCTGAGGGAGAGCCAGGAGTATAATTCTGGGGCAATAGCCTTGTAACCGGATATCTAAAATGCTTCAGGAAAAAAAAATGTGTGTGGAGAGAGAGAATGATACACAAATGTGGTAAATGTTAACTTGGGAATTTGGGGAAAAGTTACATAGAGCTTCTTTGTGTTATTCTTGTAGTAATGTTACAACTTTTCTGTAAGTCTGAAATAATTTTAAAATAAAGGAAACCAATGCTGACCTGTGTAAGGAATGATTTATGTACAAGCAAATGTGGGAGCAGGGAGACTAGTAAAAGAAGTATGGCAGTGGTCTAGGAGAGCAGTGATAGTGGGTGGATTGGGACAGTAGCAATGAAAATAGAGAAGAGAGATCAGATTGAAGACATACATGGTTGATTAAACGTGGTTGGTGAAGGAAAGAAAGGAATGATATATGACCTCAGGTTTCTTGGTTGAAATGACGCCCTTTTGTGAGAAGGAAAGACTAAAGTTGTTCAGAATATAGAAAAAGTTATCCTGATTATTTGAGGTTTTGAGTTATTAGAGTTCATGGTGCTAGAACTTACAACTTACATTTTATAAAAGTTAAGTTCTTAATCTGACAAAACCGGAGGTTAAGTTCCTATAAAGAACAATTAGTTTTGCTTCATTTTGTTGGTGGCGTCTTTGTCTTTGAAAGAATATACCACTTATAAGAGGAAGCATTTGAATGGGTTGGTTAAAAGAAAAAAATCCCATCACCGCATTTGGCTAAACAACTCAGTAGTTCCTCACCATTACCAGTTGAGAACATGATACAAGGATAATTATGCAGAAAAATTCCAAGAAGAATTATATTTAGACTATGAACATTGTATGGGCTTATTTGTAATAAATTCAAACATTATGGAAATAAAAAGTACAATTTTTCTTCTCTCCTAATTCTGTAGTGCAGAAAGTCCAATAGCAGTTGGATTGTTCTTCCACACAGCTATCCCTGTAGTTCCCAACCCTCTCCATATGTATATATAACATAGTTTAACTTTTTGTATATATATAAAAATAGGGTTGTATTAGTTATTGCTTCCTTTGTATAATATTCCCACCCCCTCCCCAAATGTAGCAACTGGAAAAAAGAAACATAATTTCAAAGATTCTATGGGTCAAGAATCTGGGTGTGGCTTAGCAGGATCCTCTGCTTCCAGGTCTCTTTTGAGGCTGCAATTAGGTTCCTGGCTGGGGCCAAGGTATCAGATGAAGGCTCACCTGGGAAAAATATGCTTCCAGATCACTCATGTGGCTGTTGGACTAAAGCCTTAATTACCTGTTTGTTGGAGACTTCCCTCAGTTCTTTGCCACAGGAATCTGTCTATGGGAGCAGCTCACAGTATGGCTTCACATTATTGCCAGCATTTGGGCTTGTTCTTATTCAAAGTTTTGGTCATTTTTTGGGCTCCAAAGTCACTGCAGATTGTGATTGCAGCCATGAAATTAAAAAACGCTTACTCCTTGGAAGGAAAGTTATGACCAACCTAGATAGCATATTAAAAAGCAGAGACATTACTTTGCCAACAAAGGTCCATCTAGTCAAGGCTATGGTTTTTCCAGTGGTCATGTATGGATGTGAGAGTTGGACTGTGAGGAAAGCTGAGCACTGAAGAACTGATGCCTTTGAACTGTGGTGTTGGAGAAGACTCTTGAGAGTCACTCGGACTGCAAGGAGATCCAACCAGTCCATTCTAAAGGAGATCAGTCCTGGGTGTTCTTTGGAAGGACTGATACTAAAGCTGAAACTCCAATACTTTGGCCTCCTGATGCAAAGAGTTGACTCACTGGAAAAGACCCTGATGCTGGTAGGGGCTGGGGGCAAGAGGAGAAGGGGATGACAGAGGATGACATGGCTGGATGGCATCACCGATTTGATTCACATGAGTTTGGGTGAACTCCAGGAGTTGGTGATGGACAGGGAGGCCTGGCGTGCTGCAATTCATGGGGTCGCAAAGAGTTGGAAATGACTGAGTGACTGAACTGAACTGAACTGAAGAGGTATGTAATGTTATCTCATTTTTCATTTGGGTTTACCTTATATAGGGTGTGGAACATATTTTCATATGCTTATTTGCCATCTGTATATCCTCATCTTCTTTGAGATGTCTGCTAAAATCTTTGGCACATGTTTAAAATCAGGTCATTTGTTTTCTTATGGTTGAGTTTTTAAGAGTACTCCAATATTTGGATAATAATCCTTTATGAAATGTATTTTTTGGCTGTTATTTTCTCCTAGTTTGTGACTTGCATTAGAAATCTTCTGTTACTGTCTTTTACAGAGCAGAGCTTTTCATTGTAATGAAACCTAGCATATCCATATCCATATTTCTTTCATAGATTTTGTCCTTGGAATTATATCTAAAAAGGCATCAATATACCTAAGGTCATTTAGGTTTTATTCTATACTATTTTCTACGAGTTTTATAGTTTTGTGTTTTACATTTAGGTCTATGATAAATTTTGAGTTAATTTTTCTGAAGAATGTGAGCTTTGTTTCTTGATTCATCTTTTTTTGCATGTGGATGTCCAGTTATTCCAGTACCAGTTGCTGAAGAGACTGTCTTTGTTCTGTCACTTTTGTATCTTTGTCAAAGATCAGCTGACTATCTTTATGTGGGTCTATTTCAGGCTCTCTGTTGTGTCTATTGACATACCTATTCTTCTTCCAATACTAAAATGTCTTGGTTAATATAGCTTTTACAGTAGGTCTAAAGCAGTGACATTACTTTGCCAACAAAGGTCCGTCTAGTCAAGGCTATGGTTTTTCCAGTGGTCATGTATGGATGTGAGAGTTGGACTGTGAAGAAAGCTGAGCGCCAAAGAATTGATGCTTTTGAACTGTGGTGTTGGAGAAGACTCTTGAGAGTCCCTTGGACTGCAAGGAGATCCAACCAGTCCATTCTGAAGATCAGCCCTGGGATTTCTTTGGAAGGAATGATGCTAAAGCTGAAACTCCAGTACTTTGGCCACTTCATGCAAAGAGTTGACTCATTGGAAAAGACTGATTATGGGAGGGATTGGAGGCAGGAGGAGAAGGGGACGACCCTGGATGAGATGGCTGGATGGCATCACCGACTCAATGGACGTGAGTTTGAGTGAACTCTGGGAGTTGGTGATGGACAGGGAGGCCGGGCGTGTTGCAATTCATGGGGTCGCAAAGAGTCGGGTACAACTGAGCAACTGAACTGAAGTCAGATAATAGCGTCCTCTAACTTTGTTGTCCTTTTTCAATATTGTGTTGTTTATTCTGGGTCTTTTTGCTTCTCCACAAAATGTTAAAATCAGTTTGTCTATCCAGAAAAAAAATAACTTAGGATCTTGATTGAGATTGCATTGAATTTATAGGTCAAGTATAGACATTGTAACAATAATCGGTTTTCCTATCTATGAACATGAGCTATCTTCCCATTTTACTTCTTCTTTGATTCTGAGTATAAACATTTCTGTAGGATGATTCTTAGGAATGTAGTTAAAGGTATGAATATTTGAAAATTTTATAACTGTCACCAAATTTCCTTCCCAAAAGATTGTACAAGTTTCAAATTCTTTTAGCCATTTAAGAGATTCCCCTTTATCCAGACACTCAACTGTGTTGGATGATAATAATTAAAAATTTTGTTAATCTGTTAAATAAAATTTCATTTTCATTTCATTTTCTATCTCACTATTGTTGAAATTGTGTAAATTTTCATATGCTCATTGGCCATTTGTGCAACATCTTTCCTAATTTCCTATCTGTTGTTTTTGAATTTTTTTCACAATTTATTTTATTAAATAAATAAAAAGTAGTTTATTATACTAACTTTTAATTCTGTGCCCTGGATCACTATATAACAAGGCTTATTAGAACTGAGACTTTAAGTAAGTTGTACTCCCTGGCCAGTCCATGCCCTTACTCAGCTTTACTTATTTTTTTCACCCGTATTAGTTTCCTATTGCTGTTGTAATAATTTAGCACACATTTAGCGGTTGAAACAATACAGATTTCTTCTCTTATAGTTGTGGAGATCAGAAGTCCTAAAATCAATATGTTAAGAATGGTTCCTTCTAGAGGTTCTCAGGAAAAATTTATTTCCTTGATTTTGTAGCTCTGAAGGGCTGCCTCTATTTTTTTGGGTCTTGGGTCTTGGCCTTTGGCCCTTTCTTCCATCTTGAAACTCACAGAACTCACAGGGTAGCCTATTCAAATCTGTCTGACTTTAATTCTCCTGCATTCCTCTTATAAGAACCTCTGTGGTTACAACAGATCCACCTAGATATCCAGGAGAATTATCCCAGTTCAAGGTTCTTAATCATATCTGCAAAGTCCCTTTTGTCATGTGAAGAAACATAATCACTTGTTTTGGGAGATTAGGATGTGGGCACCTTTGGAGTGGGGAAGAAGGGTTTTATTATTCAACCTACATACTGTGGAACATATGATATTTTACTTCAGTCAGTTCAGCTCGGTTCAGTTGCTCAGTCGTGTCTGACTCTTTGAGACCCAATGGACTGGAGCTTGCTCAAACTCATGTCCATTGAGTTGGTGATGCCATCCAACCATCTCATCCTCTGTCATCCTCTTCTCCTCCTGTCTTCAATCTTTCCCAGCATCAGGGTCTTTTCCAATGAGTCCGTTCTTTGCATCAGGTGGCCAAAGTATTGGAGTTTCAGCTTCAGCATCAATCCTTCCAATGAATATTCAGGGTTGATTTCCCTTAGAATTGACTGGTTGAATCTCCTTGCAGTCCAAGGGACTCTCAAGAGGCTTCTCCAACATCACAGTTCAAAAGCATCAATTCTTCGGCACTTAGCTTTATTTATGGTCCGGCTCTTAAATCCTTTGAGTAGATAGACCTGTGTCGGCAAAGTAATGTCTCTGCTTTTTAATATGTTGTCTAGGTTGGTCATAACTTTTCTTCCAAGGAGCAAGCGTCTTTTAATTTCATGGCTGCAGTCAGCATCTACAGTGATTTTGGAGCCCTCCCACCAAAAGAAAGTCTCTCACTGCTTCCATTGTTTCCCTATCTATTTGCCATGAAGTGATGGGACTGGATGCCATGATCTTAGATTTTTGAATGCTGAGTTTTAAGCCAACTTTTTCACTCTCCTCTTTCACTTTCATCAGGAGGCTTTTTAGTTTCTCTTCGCTTTCTGCCATAAGGGTAGTGTCATCTGCATATCTGAGGTTATTGATATTTCTCCTGGCAATCTTGATTCCAGCTTGTGCTTCATCCAGCCCAGCATTTGGCATGATGTACTCTGCATATAAGTTAAATAAGTAGGGTGACAGTATACAGCCTTGATGTACTCCTTTCCCAATTTGGAACCAGTCCATTGTTCCATGTCTGGTTCTAACTGTTGCTTCTTGACCTGCATACAGGTTTCTTAGGAGGCAGGTAAGGTGTTCTGGTATTCTCATCTCTTTAAGAATTTTCCACGGTTTGTCATGATCCACACAGTCAAAGGCTTTGGCGTAGTCCATAAAGCAGAAGTTGATGTTTTGTTGGAACTCTCTTGCTTTTTTGATGATCCAGCGGATATTGGCAATTTGATCTCTGGTTCCTCTGCCTTTTCTAAGTCCAGTTTGAACATGGAAGTTCTCAGTTCATATACTGTTGGAGCCTGGCTTGGAGAATTTTGAGCTTTACTTTGCTAGTGTGTGAGATGAGTACAATTGAGTGGTAGTTTGAACATTCTTTGGCATTGCCCTTCTTTGGGATTGGAATGAAAACTGACGTTTTCCACTCCTGTGGCCACTGCTGAGTTTTCCAAATTTGCTGGCATACTGAGTGCAGGATCATCTTTTAGGATTTGAAATAGCTCAACTGGAATTCTATCACCTCCGTTAGTGATGCTTCCTAAGGCCCACTTGATTTCTCATTCCAGGATGTCTGGCTCTAGGTGCATGATCACACCATTGTGGTTATCTGGGTCATGAAGATCTTTTTTGTTTAGTTCTTCTGTGTATTCTTGCCACCTCTTCTTAATATCTTCTGCTTCTGTTAGGTCCATACTGTTTATTGGTTTTCAAAGCTAGATGTTTTGGGAATCCATGTCTCAGGTGGAAGTTGGGCACCAGATGTGGGGTCCAAACCCTTCAATCCTCAGCAGATGAGAGTTGCAAATTCCTTCCATATGTGTGTCACCAAGCTGGGGGTGAGGTTTACAGTGAGTTTGTGTCTGAGCATCTCCTCCCATTTTGATGGGGTTTTTTGGAGTATTAGAGTATTTAAAGTATTAAAATATTCTGGATTTGATTTTATACTTAGCTTTATTACTGTGTTATATATTTTCATGATACTATTTAGTATCCTTTCCCTTCAGTTTCAAATACTCTTCAGCATTTGTTGGAAGGCAGATCTAGTGATTTTGAATTCCCTCAACTTTTGTTTTTCTAGGAAAGTTCTTAACTCTTTGTTAAACCTCTCTTTTTTGTTCCTGTTTATTTTCCTAATTTATTGAATTGTCTTTCTGTGTTTCTTTTAACACATTGAGTTTCCTTTAAACATTTAGAGGTTTTATTTTTTTATTTTGGTAAATCACACATCTTCATGACTTAGGGACTGATCGCTAGAGCTTTATTGTTATGATTCTGTGCTTTTTTTTTTTTTTTTGGTTGTTGTTCCTTGAAGTTATTGCATTGCATCTTCACATTTGAAATAGTAGTTGTGGCTTTCATTTTCACTAACTGACTTCAGGAGAGAAATATCTCCTGTCAGTTCTGCTAGTGATTCTGAGGTTTTCTCAGACCTTCTATGGATATATGTGCTGCACACTTCTTTCTTCCTTTTGTCAGAATTCTTAGGCTTGTATGTTAGTCTCTTGATCCTGCAACACACTGGCCAGGTGCTGACATCCTCCCTTTTGTTTTCCAAAAGATGGCAGTAAGTCTCAGTTTGTGGCCCCTTCCTGCCTTGGAGATTTGGACTGGCTTTCTGTGTATTCTTACCATCCATCTGCCAAAGCTCACACTCACCACTGTAATTGGGAACATGCACAAGGAGCTAGCCACAGGGTCAGGGTGTGTGTGGGTGAGGCATGCTAAGCCCTAGCAGTGCCCTTGGGCTAGTTGGGGGAATCCACAGGTAAGGCATTCCCAGGTGGTCATAAGTGGGCTTCTTGATGGAGCCTGTGACACAATTAGTAGGATCTGTGTCCTTTTAGTATCCTCTGGGAGTCCTGTCTGGTGTACATTCCTAGCTCTTCCTGCCACCAAATCATACAACTCACAACTTAGTACTCTGGATGGGGGAAGACAGAAATGAGCCTCTTAGGCAGTATCCCACACAGCAGGAGAGGCTAGACGTTCACTTAACCTGCTTTCACTTTCTCTGGCGAGAGCAGTCATGGGTGGAAAAACTCACTTGGTTGTAAGCTATGTTGTCTTGGGAGAGGGATATTGTAGGTTAAGTCAAACTGCTCTTACCCTTTCCAAAGCATCCAAATTTGGTTTTGTTTTTTTCCCTCCAGTGGGATACTAGAATCTCTCTTTAGAGACCTGGCCTTCCAAAAAGGCTTTTTTGTTTCTGTGTATTTGTCTAAGAGACTGTTTTCCAGGGACTCCAAGACTATAATAGGCCAGAGTGGCTGGAGCCAGTTCATGGGCCACTGCAGGTCCACAGCCAGAACTGAGATCTGTCTATATGGCTGTCACCTAATGCTGGATGGGTGAGACTCCCCTAGGTCTGTTGACATATAGTGCTGGATTTCAGCTTTCCCACAAGGCACTTTTGTTGGTGTATAAATGCTGAATTATTATTTTTGGCAGGGAGTGATGGTGACAAGGGGAACAAAACAGTGGATGTCTTTGCTATGATGCTGATGTCACTTTTCATCTTACACATTTTGATGTATGGTATTCTCACTGTCATTTACATCTTTTAAAAAACTTTATTATGAAAAATTTGGATAATGAAGAAAGTAGAATAATGAAGTCTCAATTTCATACCACTAATTTCAACAAATGTGTCCATTCTTGTGTATCCATACCATGCTCTCCCAACCTTCTGGTTTACTTTAAAGCAAAGTCAGATGTATTTTAAAACATCTTTAAGTACTTTTATTTGCATCTCTAACAGACTTAAACTCTTAAACAACATCATCATCTACAAATGGAGAAAGTAGCTAAAATTACCTATATCATTTAATAGCCAGTCAATATTTAAATTTCCCCCACTTATCCATGAATATCTTTTTTCAGTCAGTCAGTCAGTCAGTCAGTTCAGTTGCTCAGTCGTGTCCGACTCTTTGTGACACCATGAATCGCAGCACGCCAGGCCTCCCTGTCCATTACCAACTCCCAGAGTTCACCCAAACTCATGTCCATCGAGTCAATGATGCTATCCAACCATCTTATCCTCAGTTGTGGCCTTCTCCTCCTGCCCTCAATCTCTCCCAGCATCAAAGTCTTTTCAAATGAGTCAGCTCTTCACATTAGGTGGCCAAAGTATTGGAGTTTCAGCTTCAACTTCCAAAGAACACCCAGGACTGATCTCCTTTAGGATGGACTGGTTGGATCTCCTTGAAGTCCAAGGGACTCTCAAGAGTCTTCTCCAACACCACAGTTCAAACACATCAATTCTTCGGCGCTCAGCTTTCTTCACAGTCCAACTCTCACATCCATACATGACCACTGGAAAAACCATAGCCTTGACTAGACTGACCTTTGTTGGCAAAGTAATGTCTCTGCTTTTGAATATGCTATCTAGGTTGGTCATCACTTTTCCTCCAAGGAGTAAGCGTTTTTTAATTTCATGGCTGCAATCACCATCCACAGTAATTTTGGAGCCCCCCAAAATAAAGTCTCTCACTGTTTCCATTGTTTCCCCATCTATTTGCCATGAGTGATGGGACTGGATGCTGTGATCTTAGTTTTCTGAATGTTGAGCTTTAAGCCAACTTTTTCTCTCTCCTCTTTCACTTTCATCAAGAGGCTCTTTAGTTCTTCACTTTCTGCCATAAGGGTGGTGTCATCTGCATATCTGAGGTTATTGATATTTCTCCTGGCAGTCTTGATTCCAGCTTGTGTTTCTTCCAGTCTAGTGTTTCTCATGATGTACTCTGCATATAAGTTAAATAAGCAGGGTGACAGTATACAGCCTTGATGTACTCCTTTTCCTGTTTGGAACCAGTCTGTTGTCCATGTCCAGTTTTTTTCTTTTTTTACTTATTTTACTTTACAATACTGTATTGGTTTTGCCATACATTGACATGAATCCACCACGGGTGTATACAAGCTCCCAATCCTGAATCCCCCTCCCACCCCGTATCATCTCTCTGGATCATCCCCATGTACCAGCCCCAAGCATCCTGTATCCTGTATTGAACATAGACTGGCACTTCATTTCATACATGATAGTATAAATGTTTCAATGCCATTCTCCCGAATCATCCCACCCTCTCCCTCTCCCTCAGAGTCCAAAAGTCCGTTCTATACATCTGTGTCTCTTTTGCTGTCTCGCATCCAGGGTCATCATTACCATCGTTCTAAATTCCGTATATATGTGTCAGTATACTGTATTGCTGTTTTTCTTTCTGGCTTACTTCACTCTCTATAATCAGCTCCAGTTTCATCCATCTCATTAGAACTGATTCAAATGTATTCTTTTTAAGGGCTGAGTAATACTCCATTGTGTATATGTACCACAGCCTTCTTATCCATTCATCTGCTGATGGACATCTAGGTTGTTTCCATGTCCTGGCTATTATAAACAGTGCTGCAGTGAACAGTGGGGTACATGTGTCTCTTTCAATTCTGGTTTCCTCGGTGTGTATGCCCAGCCGTGGGATTGCTGGGTCATAAGGCAGCTCTATTTGCAATTTTTAAAGGAATCTCCACACTGTTTTCCATAGTGGCTGTACTAGATCGCATTCCCACCAACAGTGTAAGAGGGTTCCCTTTTCTCCACATCCTCTCCAGCATTTATTGCTTGTAGACTTTTGGATCGCAGCCATTCTGACTGGTGTGAAATGGTCCATGTCCAGTTCTAACTTGCTTCCTGACATGCATACAGGTTTTTCAAGAGGCAGGTCAGGTGGTCTTGTATTCCCATCTCTTTCAGAATTTTCCACAGTTTATTGTGATCCACACAGTCAAAGGCTTTGGCATAGTCAATAAAGCAGAAATAGATGTTTTTCTGGAACTCTCTTGCTTTTTCGATGATGCAGTGGATGTTGGCCATTTGATCTCTGGTGCCTCTGCCCTTTATAAAACCATTTAAACATCTGGAAGTTCACGGTTCACGTATTGCTGAAGCCTGGCTTGGAGAATTTTGAGCATTACTTTTCTAGTGTGTGAGATGAATGCAATTTTGTGATAGTTTGAGCATTCTTTGGCATTGCTTTTCTTTGGGATTGGAATGAAAACTGACCTTTTCCAGTCCTGTGGCCACTGCTGAGTTTTCCAAATTTGTTGGCATATTGAGTGCAGCACTTTCACAGCTTCACCTTTCAGGATTTTAAATAGCTCAACTGGAATCCATCACCTCCGCTAGCTTTGTTCGTAGTGATGCTTCCTAAGGCCCACTTGACTTCACATTCCAGGATGTCTGGCTCTAGGTGAGTGTGAGTAATCACACCATCATGATTATCTGGGTTGTAAAGGTCTTTTTTGTGTAGTTCTTCTGTGTATTCTTGCCACCTCTTCTTAATATCTTCTGCTTCTGTTAGGTCCCTACCATTTGTCCTTTGTCAAGCCCATCTTTGCATGAAATGTTCCCTGGTATCTCTAATTTTCTTGAAGAGATCTCTAGTCTTTCCCATTCTGTTGTTTTCCACTATTTCTTTGCATTGATCACTGAGGAAGGCTTTCTTAATTTGGCTGATTTTATCTTCATGGTGTTGTTTAACATGTTCATCTAACTTTAGTTCACCTTTAACAAGAGGCTTGATCAGATTCAGCTTGAGTTTAATAATTTTGACAAAGATTTCTTACAACTCGGCTTTCCTTGTAGCTCAGCTGGTAAAGAATCCACCTGCAATGCGGGAGACCTGGGTTGGATCCCTGGATTGGGAAGATCCCCTGGAGAAGGGAAAGGCTACCCACTCCAGTATTCTGGCCTGGAGAATTCCATGGACTGTATAGTCCGTGGGATCACGAAGAGTTGGACATGAATGAGCATCTTTCACTTTCACTTCTCTTATAACTGGTGCTGCATACTTCTTTTTTTTTTTTTTTTTTCTTTTTTTTTTTTATTAAAATTTAAAATCTTTAATTCTTACATGTGTTCCCAAACATGAAACTTCTTAAAACATGCATACTTCTTAAAATATCAAGAGGCTGTGATGTTTGGTTGTTTTTCTTCATGTTATATTATCAGTGGGCTCAGGTGCTTTCAGCCTAATCCATCCATTATAAAGTTCTGCATTACTCTTACCTAATGGTGTTAGCAGTCATCCATGATCACTGCTTAGATCCATTATTTCATTAGATGTTGTAAAGTGGGGAGTTTCAATTTTATAAATTCTTAATATCAACTAAATGATTACCCTGAGATAGATTTCATAGAGAAGGGCAGGATACATTCTGGAGTCTCTTATTTGTAGTTTTTTCGAAATAAGTTGGTGTTCTAGAAATCTCTAGAAATCCTCATTTTGAATGTGTTATTAAAATGCATATATTTTAATGTTTGTGTCTCAGTCTATTGTATTCCTGATTTTCAGTGTTCACAAAGTCTGTCTCACATTTGGCCATTGGAGGTCCTCTGTACTGATCCTTGGTCCTTTTCACACGACCCTTATAGTCTTGTTTTCTGGGACAAGTAATCAGACTTACATTAAACAAACTTACATTGTACAACTCTTGCTCCTGATCTGGACTCTGTTACTTCTCCAAGAAGTTCTGGGTTTTATTAATGGGAACCATCATTAGTTTCTAAATAGTCTATAATTTTATTCTTAGGTGTTGAGTTATTCAGAAGAGTGTTTTTAAATTTCTAGGTAGGTAGTTTTTGGTTTTGTTATTAATTTATTTCCCTGAAGCAGAGAATATTACTGTATGATTTTCTTTAAAACTTTCCATTGGATTAATTAAAAACTGTTTTATGAGCATTTGAAAAGAACTCTGTGGAGTTATTAAATCTATTCTTATATTGTATTCACAAACATCCCTTATCTGTAAGTTTTAAGGGAGCTGTGTTAAAAACAACAAGCTATTATAGAGGTTTGTCAATTATTTCCTTTCTGAAAGCATTTCTGTTCACTTTAAAGGGCTGTGATTTAGAATGTAAGATTAGGGTCTAGGGAGAAAATCTAATTTTCATCTGTAAAATGGGTAATTTGAAACAGCATAAAATTAAATTTTCTTTTCTTTATCAAGGATTAAGTTCCACGGAGAACAATGTAGATTTTTACTTCTGTAAAAAAAAGTACTTGGATTTTGTTGGTAGCTCCTGGAGGAGTTGAAAATGTCATGTTTTGGGAGCTGTTGTGCTAATTAGTATATGCAGTAATTTAATCATACAGTGAAATGCAAACTGTTGAGCAGATAAATAAATGAGAAATTACTGGATAGAGGACAACATAATTTTTGTCAGCTGCACATATTTTTCTTTTAATACTGCTTCTTGGTAACCTGTTAGCCTGAAGGAAACAAAGATATGTGTAGAATATAAGTACAATGCAGATGCCCACGGATTATCCCTTTTCCTTCCCTGAAATGCTGTGAAATTATGAGAGTGTTCGCATTAAGAAGGCCCAGCATATTATCTGCAGAGAAGGCAATGGCACCCTACTCTAGTACTCTTGCTTGGAAAATCTCATGGATGGAGGAGCCTGGTAGGCTGCAGTCCATGGGGTCACAAAGAGTTGGACACGATTGACCAACCTCACTTTAACTTTTCACTTTCATGCATTGAAGAAGGAAATGGCAACCCACTCCAGTCTTCTTGCCTGGAGAATCCCAGGGACGGGGGAATCTGGTGGGCTGCCGTCTGTGGGGTTGCACAGAGTCGGGCACAACTGAAGCGGCTTAGCAGCAGCAGTAGCATATTACCTGAACACCCCATGGAAGCCCAGCCTCACTTGTTCTGGGATGGCATCTGTGACAGGCAATGCTCACGTGACACTTCAATACACTAGGCTGTGGCCTAATCAAGAGAGCCATTCATCTATGAGTCTCCTTCCATTTCAGCTATTTAAAAATACAATTTCACACATTCTTTCATTTTATTAATGAAATGCTACGCTTCAAACCAAGGGGCTTGCCTGCCAGGTGGAGCTATAATTATGCCTGGGCAGTCTGCAGCTGGGCTTAGTTATAAAGCTTTAACTAAAGAAAATAGAATTCAAGTTGCTTTTCTACATCTCATAATGTTTCCCCCAAATCTGTACATTTATATGACAGTTAAATAATTTCTAAAGAGACTACTGGCATTCAAAAGTATATTTTTTTCCATTTGGCCAGGACATTGAAAACCTGGTGTTTAACCTATTTTTTGGTTATCTTTCAGCAAAACTAACCCTAAAATGATTGTTTTGTTTGCTTAGAAACAGCATAATACACCTCTTTCTTGACTCCTTTTTACTTCCCACCCACTGCCCCTAGTCTATTGGCAAATCTGCTGGTGCTGATTTTGAAAAATATCTAGGATCCAGCCACTTTGAACCCTATGACAGCCACAGCCTGAGTCCAGGCTATATCACTTCTTAGCAAGACTGCCACCAAAGCTGTAGATACAGGCTCCTGCTTCCCTCCCATGATGTGTTCTACACCCACCCACCTGATCTCTTGAAAAGATAGGTTGGGTTATGCTTCTGCTCTGTTCAAGACCTCTTTTGGTGTCTTCTCACTTGGAATGAATCTAAAGTTGTTGCTGTGGCCCACCGCGCTGTACCTGATAAGGACCCCTCTTGCTCTCTGCTCTCATCTCCTGTCACTCTTCTCCTGGGTGCTTCCATCCCAGCTCTACTGGCCTCCCTGCTGGTCATGAACACAGTGAGCATGATACTATCTCAGGGCTTTTGCACTGATTGTTTCTACTGCTTGGAATATCTTTCCACACATATATATGTAGGGTCTGTTCCCTTCATTCAGATCTCTGCATAAGTTTACCATATCAGAGAGGTTTTCCTCCCTAAAATCTTACCCTCCTGCTTACTGTCTTTTTCCTTTCCTAGGCTTATTTATTCTTTTCTTAACTTTTACCAGCATGATAACATGTCTCTAGTTATGCAAATAAAAGTTGCAAGAGAGCCCATTTTTTTTTCATTCATGTTGTATTCCTGTGACTAGAGCAGTGCCAGTTACATTAATGCCAAATCAGTATTTATTGGATGAATACACAAAGATCAGTGCCTACTGAATCTCCTGAAGTTGAACTGGGTGCCCTCTTGCCAGGAAGGTCCCAGCCCAAATTCATACTTTGATAAAGTTGGATATAGCAACCCATAGCCACTTCTGTTTGGCACTGCAGTCTTACTATGTACAAATGGCCTATTGACTGTGTCACCCTTTTTTTTTTTTTCACATTGACTTACCGTTTACAAGCCTTGTCCCACATATTATCTCATTGAATTCTCATTTTTCAAATTTTAGTGGTGAGAAGATGTAGGTGCAGTATGACAGAGTTGGGATTGAAACCCAGGTGTTTTAAGCTCAGTGGACTTTTCTTGCCCAAACAAATAAAATTATATTCAGGCCCTTTTTATAAGGATAGTCTTCTCAGAATTTTAAGGAAATTGATACACTTTTAAAGAAGAATTACTTTAAGCATTAAAACTTACTGCTGTTGGGACTTGAAGTGGCTCTAGTTATTTGAAACCATCTTCAGCAAGAAATAAGGTAGGAAGAACATATTCTAAGGATAGGTTGAACTTGCTCACAGCATGGCAGCTAGTTCCACATAGTTCCATTGGAGGTCAGACAAAAGCTGCAGATCTCTTAAGGCTGGGACTATGATTTTTTGTTTTTTATGTCAATTCTACCACATCTGGATTGATCCTGTGATCACAGGGTCACAGGGCCAGTCCACATTTCAGGAGAAGAGAATAAACTCCACCTCCTGACTGGAAAGTAGAAAGATTACCATTGCAAAAAATGTGTTTTGGCCATTTGTCAGAACACTACCTACTTCCAGATGTTATTCTGAAAAACTCTTAATTTTATTACCAGTAAAGAATCTAGAGCTTTTAAAGACAATGATGATAGTTACCCTTTCAAAAAACTATAGATTTTCTTTGGCGTATTGGTTATTGAAGAAAAATTTCACCTCCGAATAGTACTCTCCTCACTGGATAGGACATTAGATCCAAGAGATTTATTGTCTCTGTTGATTGTGAAAGCATTGATAACACCTTCAAAAGTAAGAACAAAAACTTTATTATGGAATCTCATTGAGTTCTCTGTATTTCAAATACATAGCCCCTCTTTGTATTTTGAAACAGGGGATAATGAAGCTGACATACTAGTCACAGGGAAGCTTGGATAAGACAATGTAGACCAATCATTGCAATGCAATTCTATTAGCAAAATAAAATTTGAAGTAATATTTTAATCTTGTAATCTTTCAAAGTAAAAAAAAAATACAAGTATATGGATGGCATTAAATTACTTTTCTTTAACATTTATTTAGATATACTTCTACCATAGTAGGCTTCCCTGGTGGCTCAGACAGTAAAGCGTCTACCTGCAGTGTGGGAGACCTGGGTTCGATCTCTGGGTTGGGAAGATCCCCTGGAGAAGGAAATGGCCACCCACTCCAGTACTCTTGCCTGGAAAATTCCATGGACTGAGAGGCTCCTCAGAGCCTGGTAGGCTACAGTCCATGGGGTCGCAAAGTGCTGGACACAACTGAGCAACTTACCATAGTACTAGGTACGTGGTGGGGCACTGAATAAATATTTGCAAATGTTGGATATTATAACAACTTCAAAATCAGTTTTGTCTTAGAAATTACTTATGAGAAAGAAAGGAAGTCTCTGATTAACTCTAACTATAGATTCTTACCAGGTGTTACTCTTCTACAGACATATGTAAACTATATGTATATAGTATACCTAGTCATTGTTTTAACTTTCACTTTATCACTATCATTTTCAATTTTGTGACATTTTGGTCTCATGTTTTAATTTCCTACCCTATTCTGTCTTCCCCAGCTCACCCTCTGGTGCTTGGCAGAACAGTCTGTCTGGAATTGCTGAGTTAACAACTTCCTCTGCTGTGATCATGTAATTCTAATCTTTCCCTTCACGAGAGTACTTTTGTGAATTCTAAGCCCATATGCTGCATATTCCCACTTTGCCTCTGAAGTAAGTTCCAGACATGTGACAAATGTGGTCAAACTATTTACAACAAATGTCCACAGGAGCATTCATACTCTGTGACTGGGAAACTAGGGTTGATTCACAGAAAAGTTTCTGTTTGACTTGACTGTCATAAACAATGAGATCACAAAAGTAAATACACCACATCTGGTTCTCTGGATCCTTGCTTGCATGGATATTTCTGGAAAGGAAAAAGCCATGTGGTCAGGCAGCATCATATTGTCCACATAATTACAATATTTTTAAGAAGTAAAGATTTGTGGGTGGGGATGATTCTATGAGTAACTTTCACTTTCATAGTAAGAAAGCAGTCATTGTGTTTCAGTCAGCACTGGTGTGTATAGGCAAATCAAAGCATTTGGATGGTTTGGTATGCCATGGAAATACTTGTGGTAGAAGCAAACTTAAACTAAGTTCACAGGTTGCAATCTTGGCTTAGTGCAAGAAAACAGTTGACTAGCTGCCCAGAATGTATAGATATCTTGTGTTTTCTTTTTTCTTAAGAGGTATTTTCTTAAGATGATCTTTAGTTAAAAGAACTTGTCCACATTCAGATGTTTTTTCAGTTACTTAATTTTGTAATAAATTAGGTACAAATAACTTCATAATAAATAAATTAGGTACAAAAATGCCAACTTGATTATATCCTCAAGAATTAACCAAGTACTCAAATAGATAAAACTGCTGATAATTGTTAGCCATGAAGATATATTTCAGATAGAGGTGGAAACACATAAATTCTCCTAATGGGCCAGAGCCAAAGCAAAAACAATACCCAGTTGTGGATGTGACTGGTGATAGAAGCAAGATCCAATGCTGTAAAGAGCAATATTGCATAGGAACCTGGAATGTCAGGTCCATGAATCAAGGCAAATTGGAAGTGGTCAAACAAGAGATGGCAAGGGTGAAAGTTGACATTCTAGGAATCAGCGAACTAAAATGGACTGGAATGGGTGAATTTAAGTCAGATGACCATTATATCTACTACTGCAGACAGGAATCCCTTCGAAGAAATGGAGTAGCCATCATGGTCAACAAGAGAGTCTGAAATGCAGTACTTGGATGCAATCTCAAAAACGACAGAATGATCTCTGTTCGTTTCCAAGGCAAACCATTCAATATCACAGTTATCCAAGTCTATGCCCCAACCAGTAACACTGAAGAAACTGAAGTTGAATGGTTTTATGAAGACCTACAAGACCTTTTAGAACTAACACCCAAAAAAGATGTCCTTTTCATTATAGGGGACCAGAATGCAAAAGTAGGAAGTCAAGAAACACCTGGAGTAACAGGCAAATTTGGCCTTGGAGTACAGAATGAAGCAGGGCAAAGACTAATAGAGTTTCGCCAAGAAAATGCACTGGTCATAGCAAACACCCTCTTCCAACAACACAAGAGAAGACTCTACACATGGACATCACCAGAAGGTCAACACCGAAATCAGATTGATTATATTCTTTGCAGCCAAAGATGGAGAAGCTCTATACAGTCAACAAAAACGAGACCAGGAGCTGACTGTGGCTCAGATCATGAACTCCTTATTACCAGAGTCAGACTCAAATTGAAGAAAATAGGGAAAACCACTAGACCATTCAGGTATGACCTAAATCAAATCCCTTATGATTATACAGTGGCAGTGAGAAATAGATTTAAGGGCCTAGATCTGATAGATAGAGTGCCTGATGAACTATGGAATGAGGTTAGTGACATTGTACAGGAGACAGGGATCAAGACCATCCCCATGGAAAAGAAATGCAAAAAAGCAAAATGGCTGTCTGGGGAGGCCTTACAAATAGCTGTGAAAAGAAGAGAGGTGAAAAGCAAAGGAGAAAAGGAAAGTTATAAGCATCTGAATGCAGAGTTCCAAAGACTAGCAAGAAGAGATAAGAAAGCCTTCTTCAGCGATCAATGCAAAGAAATAGAGGAAAAGAACAGAATGGGAAAGACTAGAGATCTCGTCAAGAAAATTAGAGATACCAAGGGAACATTTCATGCAAAGATGGGCTCGATAAAGGACAGAAATGATATGGACCTAACAGAAGCAGAAGATATTAAGAAGAGGTGGCAAGAATACATGGAAGAACTGTACAAAAAAGATCTTCACAACCCAGATAATCATGATGATGTGATCACTCACCTAGAGCCAGACATCCGGGAATGTGAAGTCAAGTGGGCCTTAGAAAGCATCACTACGAACAAAGCTAGTGGAGGTGATGGAATTCCAGTTGAGCTGTTTCAAATCCTGAAAGATGATGCTGTGAAAGTGCTGCACTCAATATGCCAGCAAATTTGGAAAACTCAGCAGTGGCCACAGGACTGGAAAAGGTCCGTTTTCATTCCAATCCCAAAAGGCAATGCCAAAGAATGCTCAAACTACCACAAAATTGCACTCATCTCACATGGTAGTAAAGTAATGTTTATAATTCTCCAAGCCACGCTTCAGTAATAGGTGAACCGTGAACTCCCTGATGTTCAAGCTGGTTTTAGAAAAGGCAGAGGAACCAGAGATCAAATTGCCGACATCCGCTGGATCATGGAAAAAGCAGGAGAGTTCCAGAAAAACATCTATTTCTGCTTTATTGACTATGCCAAAGCCTTTGACTGTGTGAATCACAATAAACTCTGGAAAATCTGAAAGAGATGGGAATACCAGACCACCTAACCTGCCTCTTGAGAAACCTATATGCAGGTCAGGAAGCAACAGTTAGAACTGGACATGGAACAACAGACTGGTTCCATATAGCAAAAGGAATACGTCAAGGCTGTATATTGTCACCCTGCTTATTTAACTTATATGCAGAGGACATCATGAGAAACGCTAGACTGGAAGAAGCACAAGCTGGAATCAAGATTGCCAGGAGAAATATCAATAACCTCAGATATACAGGTGACACCACCCTTATGGCAGAAAGTGAAGAGGAGCTAAAAAGCCTCTTGATGAAAGTGAAAGAGGAGAGTGAAAAAGTTGTCTTAAAGCTCAACATTCAGAAAACGAAGATCATGACATCTGGTCCCATCACTTCATGGGAAATAGATGGGGAAACAGTGGAAACAGTGTCAGACTGTATTTTTGGGGGCTCCAAAATCACTGCCAATGGTGACTGCAGCCATGAAATTAAAAGATGCTTACTCCTTGGAAGAAAAGTTATGACCAACCTAGATAGCATATTCAAAAGCAGAGACATTACTTTGCCGACTAAGGTCCGTCTAGTCAAGGCTATGGTTTTTCCAGTGGTCATGTATGGATGTGAGAGTTAGACTGTGAAGAAGGCTGAGCGCCGAAGAATTGATGCTTTTGAACTGTGGTGTTGGAGAAGACTCTTGAGAGTCCCTTGGACTTCAAGGAGATCCAACCAGTCCATTCTAAAGGAGATCAGCCCTGGGATTTCTTTGGAAGGAATGATGCTAAAGCTGAAGCTCCAGTACTTTGGACACCTCATGTGAAGAGTTGACTCATTGGAGAAGACTCTGATGCTGGGAGGGATTGGGGGCAGGAGGAGAAGGGGACGACCGAGGATGAGATGGCTGGATGGCATCACTGACTTGATGGACATGAGTCTGAGTGAACCCCGGAGATGGTGATGGACAGGGAGGCCTGGCGTGCTGCGATTCATGGGGTTGCAAAGAGTCAGACACGACTTAGTGACTGAACTGAACTGAACTGTATGGGTCAGGATATTTGTTAAAATATATGTTTTTTTTGAAATGTGTTTGTATTAGGTATAACCTATATTTGTTGACTCTTTAGCATATTATTTGCACTTCAAATGCTTTTTCTCTCCTTACAATGCACAGTAATAAAATGTATTATTATATTTGGAAGTATGTTGGCAAGGGAAACTGGTAGAGTTAATCCAATAACTTAAAACTTCTTGGAGAAAAGATGCTATAGAAACGCAGGTATTATTACTGTGTGAAGCTGAACACCCTGCCTGCTGTTTATGAAAGTTGGCCGTTTAAGAACTGCAGAATTGGCATAGCTGGAATTGAAGGTGTTTCAGAGTTTGTAAAAGTTAAACAGGTAGCAGAAAAACATTTTTTTAATTAAAAAAAATGGTTTGCTTAGATTTCTTGTTATTACTCTCCACTTCTAAATATGATGCTATCAACAATAATTTTCCAGATATAACATGGAAGTGAAAAATCCAATTCTTGGAGGTGCTGGTAGTCAAATTGGAAATATGATTCTTTAAAATAGAATTTGTAAAGCACTGACCCTTGAGATTTAGATGAAAGAGAATCCAGAATGCACAGAATGACATATAGTTTTACATTGATAACTGAGAGGTTGTGAATGAGAATTGTCAGAGTGTGTCAGTACTAGGTAGGCAGTAAGTGTAGTGGAGAGAGGGTCATCTCTGAAGTTAGACTGGCTCGAATTTAAATTTTGGCTTACTAGTCATGTGACCTTAAAAAAAATCATGAATCTCTCCAAGGCTCAGTTTCTTCATCTATATATTGGGGATGGTAAAATCAAAACATTAGTGCTTTGCACATAGATGAGTTCTCAGAAATGGAGGCCAACATACCAACTAAGTGTTGCCATCATCCTAATTAAACTTGACCTAGAATTATACTAGAAGCTCTTAACTGAATTATTAGCAAGATATTTATATAGTTTCTGCATAATTAAGATCACTTAAATTACTTTTACTTTTAGCTGCTTACTTTAGAGAATGAGATGGAGAAAAGAAAGGTCACAGAAATTAATTCTCTTGTTTTGATAGTTATTACCTTTGGAGAGAAAGGGAAGTTATTCATAAAATAAAAACATTGGTTTGATGTAAGTTTTTACTACAAAAATAGCAGTTAAGAAAATAAGTTAAAATTTTGTTGGTTAATTAGCCAGATACCTACATGTTTATTTCATAGCTATCAGTACTATAGTTAAAAGATTTCCTGGATATCATGTAGTAAATGACCTCTTTAGGGGTATATTTTAAAAATTGCTTTAGCAATATTTCAGAATATTTCTACCAGGTATATTTGCTTATTCCAATCATTTCAGTTATTCTGTAATTAACAAAATAGAGGAAATGTTTTCAACTTTTTCTTTCTGTAGATATGTCTCAGAAGAGGATATTTTAGTGTTACTAGTTAACTTTAGATAAAAGGTAAATATTACCTAAGTTCATTTGCATATTGGATCCTGCGTCTGAGAAGAATTACTGAGTGCAAACATTCTGCATTTCCAAGTATGATGAAGTATATTTAGGGTGTCAGAGTAATGATTTGCAACTATGTTTGTCCAGCTACAGCACTGATGAAAGCATTGGGCTAATATCAGAAGCAACTAATTTTATTGCTGTGGACTGCTCAGTAGATGTGTCTTTATTCAGCTGAGGAAAGTGATTACCTCAGTTCTTCTTTTAAGATGGTATTTAAATTGGACCCAGATAAAAACTTTAAGGTGGCTTTATTTCACTGAAGATCAACACGTTCTCATTTCTTAATTTAAAAAAAAATAACATAAAAAATATTGGCTCCTGGGTGCTCCTCTTCCTGGGCAGTTTTACCTGTGTCCCCCCACCCCCATTTATATATACGTGCACATTCGTGTATAACCATTTACTTTGTTCCTGCTATTCTCTTTCATTTAAATTGTTTATTCATCCTCCCTTAATCTTTCCCTTGTATTCTCCTTGCTGGTTCAGAAATGAATTCCTCTTTCTGCAGAAGCTCAGCAGGAACTGTATTAATGCAGCTGGAACACCACTACTGTGGTGTCAGGATGCTGGGGTGACCTCTGTATTTGAAAAATAGAAGAGTTGAAAAGTATCCAGCAGCTAAAATTCAGGAGGAAAAAAATCTTGATGTTATCTTGTTCATTTTTACCAAGGAAGTGTTTGCCACATCTCCAAGGTATCCTGTGAGAGAAAAATCATGATTAAAAAAAAAACTTCAAATGAAGATGAAACAGGCAAAAAAGCTGAGTCTGGGATATGTATTAATACTTTCAAGTTGCAACTCATAAGAAACCCTGGAATATTGAGGTGCATGATTGATATGAACAGAAATACAGCATTTCCCCTACCCCATTCACTTAAACTGTATTATTTCCAGGAATGAGAACCACCTCAAAAATTTATCTTCCAAAGATAAAAATGGTTTGTGTTTCTAGCTATCCTTTATCAATGTCAGGCTGTGATGGTTGGCTATTGCGTGGGTATCCTTGTTACTGAGGCCAGCGCAACTTAGTCAGGACTGACAGGATGTCCATTTCTCTCCTGCTGGGTCACTTGCTTGCCAACAGTATTTTTTTCCCATGAATAATATTCAATGAAATATCTGATATTTAAAAACAAGATGCTTACCCTTGCAATTGTTATTAAATTCTTTTCCTGGCCACTAATACATAGGCTTTGATCTAAAGTTCTACCACTGCTAGAAGGACTTGTCTGATTATGATAATGTACACTGCTCTTTTTGCTATTCCTATAGGGAAAATAAACCCCACATTAGTTCCATATTAGTACCTGACTTGGAGAAGTTAAAAAGCACCAGAAAAAGGTTAAACAGAGTCAAGTACACATAAGAGAGCAGGGGTTATTAGTGTTCAGGGAGCCATTAAAAAATTCTGCTTATACAGAAGAATTTATTGGTGCTCCTGCTTCTGGCCGCTTTATGCATTTTAATAAAGAGGGTGTGTGTGTGTGTGTGAGAGAGAGAGCGCGCGCGTACGTGTGCACTTGCATGCATTTTGTGGCAATGATTGAACAAGGACTTTAGCTAGTCTGTTGCTAATTTTATCTTTGTTTTCCTTCTTTCCCCCAAGTCTCTCTCTTTAACTTTTGGCTTCTGAAAGTCACTGTTACTGTTACATTTTTATTAAGGCAATGCATGAAGAATATGCCTATTGACTATATGGATGTTTGTTTTTCTGATACATGTATTTGGGAAGGCTTTTTACTTTAGCTAGATGTTTGAAGACAATTATCTAGAGAAAAAAACTAAATTTGCAATTATAGGAAACAAAGAGTTTATGAAATTCTATATTTTTTGGTGCTTTGAAACAAAAATGCAGTTTATTAAGATACATGGATCATGACTTAAAGTAGTGTGAGCATACACATTTTACTATTCTTTCTACATTCTCATTGAAATGATCAAAGGAATATAAAACCAGAGAAAAAGGCAGGCTAATCCTGGAAATTAGAATAGAATGTTACCAACACTTAGGAGCTTGGAGAGATATTTGCAAATATTCTATGGACAAGATTGAGGAGAGCCAAAAGATGGTTAGGCTAAAAATCAACATAAAAGCATGAGTAGATAATTATCATCTATGTAAGTCTATTCATGCTACCAAGATGAAAACTTTGAACATGATACAGACAAGTTATTTGAAATTATATTTACTGAGAACTTTGGACTTTAGACAAATAAACATCTTGCTTTTTAATCAAAAAAAAAAAAAAAAAGAAATGTCTTTTTTTCTAAGAACAGACACTGAGGCAGACCCAGTTGTAGGCTTGATGAATCTGGGTACTAAGAGAAGAGTAGTCTTTGTGAATGGAGGAAGAAGACAAATACTGGTTTGAACATATGCACCAGATAGAACACTGCACAGCACTTACTCCTGACTTATACCTGGGACATATATCAGGATCAGTTATGTAGAGCTTGATTTTACAGCTAACCTCCACACTTTTTTGTTTTTGTTTTTGTTTTTTTTGATGTGTTTCTTTTAATGTTTTTTCACTGTAGTTAGCGAACACAGTTTGTATGACTTGAATTGTTTTAAATTTATCAAGATTGTTTTATGCTGCCAAATATGGTCTGTCTTGGTGAATGTTCTGTGTTCACTTAGGAAGAATGTGTATTCTGCTCTTGCTGGATAGAGTTAGTTAGGATATGTTGGTTGAATATATTGTTCAAGTCTATATTCTTACTGATTTTCTGTTTGTTTGTTCTATTATTGAGAGATGGGCATTGAAATCCCTAACTATAATTGCAAGTTTATCTATTACTCCTTGAATTTTTATCAGTTGTTGCTTTATGTGCTTTGAAACTTTATTATTAAGGGAAAAAGAGTTTAAAAGTATTATTTTGTCTTGGTAAATTGATCCCTATACAGCTATGATAGTCTTTACTCTGAAATTTAGTAATAGTCTGAAAAATACCATCACTGTTTCTTTTGATTAATGTTAGCATGGTATATCCGTTTACATTTCTTTATTTTTAACCTAAATGTGACTTTGTATTTAAAATGTGTTTTTGTAGGCAGAATGTTAGGTTTTGCTTTTATATCCAATCTGACAGTCTGTGCCTTTTAGTTATGATATTTAGACCATTTACATTTAATGTGATCATTGATATGGTTTGGCTTAAATCTGTCACCTTGCTATTTGTTTATTTATCCTTTTTGGTTTTTTTCTTATTTTTTGATTTAATGGAACTTGTTTTATGATTCCATTTCACTTCCTTTTTTGATTCATTAGCTATAACACTTGCTATTTTAGTGCTTGTTTTATAGTATACAGTATATTGCTTTAATTTACCATGGTTTACGTTCAAGTGACTTTAGACCATGTCATGTTTACTATAAAAGTCTTACAATGGCATACTTCTTTCTTCTTTCCTGACTTTTGTACTACTATTGTCATATATTTAGCTTTTATATATGTTACAAATTGCACACCGTGTTGTTGTTTTTATTTAAATAGTTTATGTTATCTTTTTAAAAGATCTAAATAATGAGAAAAAATCTACATATTTACCTATGTTATTATTTCTGATTGTCTTAATTCTCTTCTATAGAGCCATATTTCCATCTGATGTTATGTTCCTTTGTCTACAGAGCTTCTTCCCAACATTTCTTCAAATGCTGGTCTGCTGGTAATAAATTTTTCAGCTTCTATATATCTGAAAAAGTTTTTGTTTGCTTTGTTGTTCAAAGATATTTTCACTGTGTATAGAATTCTAGATCTCCTCAAATCAGGAAATTCACTGGTTTCTGCCTCAGTTTTCCGTCCCGGTACTATGGTTAGAAACTCTTTCCAAGCAGTAAGCTCGAGAGGTCTTATGGCTCATCTTATTTGTTTTTCACGCTTAGGGATCACTGTTTCCACTGCCTGATGTCTAGAGTCCTGAAAACTGTTACTCATATATTTTGATGATTACTTGTTTCTGCCAGCAAGGTAAATCTGGCTCCTGTTATTCCATCTTGTTTGGGAGGTCCCTTTACTTGGATTATAATAAAATTTAAAAAACTTCATGTATTTAGCTCCCTGTGTTTAGTGAAAGTGAGTCTATGAATGTTTAATCATCTTTGAAAATTCTACCATTTATCATCACATAATTTTACTTTTTATTTTATTTAGTACTTAAATTTATCTTTCATCATTTTTTGTTATTAATATTGCTACTCTTGCTTTACTTAAAAATTTTATTGGAGTATAGTTGATTTACAATCTTACGTTAGTTTTTGTTGTACTGCAAAGTGAATCATTTATACTACACATTTACCCACTCTTTTTAGATTCCTTTCCCATATAGGCCATTACAAAATATTGAGTAGAGTTCCTTGTGCTGAAGGTCCTTATTATCTATTTTATATATAGTAGTGTGTATATGTCAATCCTAGTCTGCCACTGTATTCCTCCTTTCACTTCCCCTTGGTAGCCATAAGTTTGTTTTCTATATCTGTGACTCTATATTTTGCAAGTAATTTGATTTGTACCATTTTTTTTCAGATTCCACATATAAGCAATATCCTATAATATTTTTTTTAATGTATGACTTATTTCACTCAGTATGACAATCTCTAAGTCGATTCCTGTTACTGCAAATGGCATTATTTCATTCTTTTCATGACTGAGTAATATTCCATTGTATATGTTTACTTTGTTTTAAATCTGCTTTGAATCTCTTTGACCATCTCTTCATTTGGTTTTATTGTTTGAAATTTATATTTTTAGTTGAGATATATAATATTACAAAAAATTGCAAGGCCTATAATACATAATATTATAGATCTCAGTCCTGAAGCCTGTTCCCTGTTGGTAATTACTTTAAAAAATTTTAGCTCTTTTTTATTTCCTTGCATACTTTAAAGAATACTGTAATGATTCCCCTCCCCCCATCATTTTTAGAGATCACCAATGGACTACCTATTAATTTCATGAGATTTAGTTTATACCTTCCCTCACTCCCAGTTATATACAGTTTTATTCCTTCAGTCTTCCCATTATAAATATGTCATGTTTGTTTAGATCAATGATCAGAATTTTCTTTATATGAAAGTATATGAATCATATTTTTGTGTTCATTATCTTGTTTAACCTTTTGTTTTTTCTACATTTCATAATTGTCTTATTTTTACTTTATTATGTGTCACTAATTCAGTTTCATATTACTTACCAAATTGAAAAATAAACTAATACTTTATTCTCATTAATTAATAGTAATCTGAGTGCCAATGCTTTCTTTAGTTGTTTCTTCTGGAACCTTCCATCATTGTTTTACTGCTTGTTTTCCAAGTCTATTGAGTAGTTATCAGCCTGGGACTTCTCTCATCTTCCTGTGAATTCCTATTACCAATCCTTTTTGTTGAATCACTCATTTTCTGTATTCTTGGTTTAAGTTCAAAATTTTGTTTGTCATCTCCTCAGGTAGCCTCCTAAGATATGATGCATGGGAGATAAATTTTTTGCGATCTTCATACCTGAAAATGTCTTTACTCTCTAGTTTGATTAAAATTTGGTTGGGTTTACATTTCTAAATTGGAAGTTCATCTTTCCCTTAGAATTTTTCAGGGGGACACTAGCTTTTAGAGTTGCTGTTGAGAAATCAAATACAATTCTCACTTCTTATCCTTTGAACTCAACCTGATTTTTCACTTAAAAAAATTTTTTTAAAACAGATATGAATTAACAATTCAATTAACAATTATATTCATATGATACAATTCATATTCAACAGTTATATTAATTCATATTAACAATTCATATTAATTCAATTAACAATTCATAGCCCCTGAGGGGTTCTCCTTAGATTCATTGTATTGGCACCAGCTGAGCTTTTTAAATCTAGAAACTTGTGTCCTTTAGTTATGGACCTTTAAAATACTGTTGCTTGATAATTTCCCTCTCTCCTTTTTCCTTTTGGAGTTCTTAATACCCAGTTTTCATTCAGAATTTACTATGGGCAGGTACTGTTCCAATGGCTTCACATGTACTAAATTGAAATATGTTTCACTAGCATATTCATTTTTCAGATGAAGAAACTGAGCTCAGAGAGGATAAGAATTTGTCTCAGGTTACACAGGTGATACACAGGGCTTCAAACCTTGATTGCTGGTGGGAATATAAACTTTAATTCTTTCTTATGCATACACTCAAGTGTCCCAAACTCCAGTCTTTAGAGACACTGGGTGCCTCACCTGAAGTTGTACAGCTAAAGTTAGCTTACTTGGTTTCTGGCCTAGCTTTAGCTTTCTCTCATCAGCCAAGGCTACTAGTCTGACAAATTTCCAGGTTCAAATACCTGGTAATATCTTTTTTCTTAATCATTACCTTTTAATTCTCTTTGTCAGTATGTCTGTATAGTTTTTATTTCTTTTAATTGCTTTCATGGGTTTCAGGAGAGATAAGAGATAAATATTTTATTTACTTTCTTTAATAAGAATTTCCATCCACTTATTTTCAGTTTTCTGTTAATTTTATATTATATATCACATGACTAAGTTTGTTTTTTGATGCATTCTGACAGTGTCTTTTCTCTTAAGGTAACATTGGGTTAATTTGATTGTATTCCTTATATTTTTATTTATATTATTATTTACTTTTTATTTTACTTAGAATTTTGGTGAGAATTAAGTAGCTTAATATCTAAATTCATGTAGAATAGTGTGTGATACATAATCACTAGAAACATCAACTATCCCTCATGCAGTGCTGGTGGGGTTGTATAATGGTGCAACTGCTTTGGAAAACAGTACCAGAAAAAGTTGAATAGAGTTGCCATATAACCAAGCAATTCTGCTTCTAAGTATGTATCTATGAGAACTGTTTTTATGTTCACACAAAAATTTGAACATGAATGTTCATAGGAACATTGTCCATAATAGCTAAAATAATGGAATCAGCTCAATTGTCTATTAACCAATGAATGGATAAACAAAATGTGGTGAGACTATAAAATGGAATATTATTCAGCCACAAAAAGAATGAAGTACTAATACATGCTATAATGTGGATGAACCTGGAAAATATTTTGTTAATTGAAAGAAACCAATTAACAAAATGCCAAGTATTATATGATTTCTTTTATAGGAATTGTCCAGAATAGGCAAATTCATAGAGACAGACAGTGTATTAGTAGTTGCCAGGGTCTTAGCAGGAATGGGGGTGTTTGCTAATGGATGTGGGTTTTTTTGAGGGGGATGATAAAAATATTCTGAAATTAGATGCTGATGATAGTTGTACAACCTTGTGAATTACTGAAAGCTACCCAGTTATATGTTTTATTTAAAAAAATTTTATTGGAGCATAGTTGGTTTACAATGTTGTGTTAGTTTCTGCTATATAGCAAAGTGAATCACTTATATACACACACACACACACATGCATATATATTCAATTATTTTTAGATTATTTTCCCATATAGGTCATTAGAGTATTGAGAAGAGTTACCTGTGCTATACAGTGAACTGTATATTGTTAAAGGGTGAATTTCATACTATGTAAATTGTATCTCAATTTTAAAAACTCAGAGAAAGTTATGTTCATTGATTGGAGAACTCCAAAGAAACTGCTGTCAGTCTTCTATAAAGCTATAGAGTAAACATAATTCTAATAAATTTTCTGGATTTTATTTGTGGAAAGTGACAAGCTGGTTCTAAAATACATGTAGATACATAATGGGCTAGAAGTAGCCAAAGCAACCTCAAAGAATGACAAACTTGTGGGTTTTATAAAAACATCCAGAATATAATCTAGAAATATGTCATTGCTATAATAAAGACTATGTGGCCCATATATATTCAGAGTTTATATTCAATTATTCACAAAACAGACTTATGGAATGGAGTCAAGAAGCAGGAAGAAAGCTATGCTTAGTTTCAACAAGTTCTTAATTTCCTATGAATGATGTGTATCCAGCTTAATAAATGCTCAGTAAATCTCAGATCCAGAATCCTTAAACAGTACAGTGAGCCATGTTTTCAGCAGTGGTTTTCCATGGAGAAGCTTGAGACAGATAATACCAAAGGATGGGTAGCAGCTTTTGGTCAGTATTTTTATGCAACACATTAAAGATAAAGAGGAAGACAGTTATAAATGGCATTATCTTGGTATCTCTGTAGGATGTTAGACCAGTTCTTTACATTGACATGTTTCTGAATTAATACTGTTTCGGACTGCACTTCTGCCTTATACGTATATTTTCAAACAAACTTAAACAAGAAAACAATAGAAGATCAAAAAAGAGCTTCTGAACAATTAGAGTCAATGAAGAAGCCATCATGAGAATTAGAAAGCACTTAGAACTGTCAAAACTGAAATGCAGCTAAAGCAGATCTCAGAGGAAATTTTATGGCATTACATGCTGTTATAAAAAGAGATAAAAAGCAAAAATTCAGTAAGATTCCTTATTAAATGCAAAGAAAGTAGAAGGATGAAGGTAATATGCATAAAAGCAGAATTCAATACAATAGAAATCAAGGTATTAATAAAGATCTATAAAACTAAGTTATCTGAAAAGATTATATGACTGAAAAATGACTAGTGAGACTAATTAATAAAAAGTAGTCATTATTGGGATTGAAAAATAAAATTCAAGTATAGATATTCTGGATGTTATAATGATAACTGTAGGCTGTAATAATAAACATTCAGGATGTAACTTTGAAAGTTGATGAAAAATGGGCAAAATCTTGGAAAATTTATCAAAAACAAACTCAAGAATAGACAGGAAACCCAAACAATAAAAAAAAAGAAAGAAGTGTAATTAATAGTAAAAAACGGTCCCACAAAGAAAACTCTAATTCCAGCAAAATCTGCAAACATTCAAGGAAAAATAAGTAGCATATGCTATTCCAGAACATAGAAAAAAAGATTAGCATATTCTTGATATCAACACTTGACATAGATAATATAAGAAACATAGAACAGTATTATCATGAAAATATGTTTTAAAAAACCCTGCCAACAAAATGTTGGCAAATCAAAACCTGTGATATATATAAAGGATAAAGACTTGAGACTGAGCAGTGTTTGACCTAGGACTACTAGGTTGGTTTAACTTTAGAATATTAGTGTTATTTACTATGTTATTAGATTAAAAGAAAAATCAAACTATCACCTCAATAGACACATACAAGCGATTTGAAATTTACTGTGAAGTTAGGAAATATTTTTAGCAACCTGAGACCAGTAGGGAAATCCCTTAAATTGGTTAGTGCAGTTCAGTGCAGTTCAGTTCAGCTCAGTCGTGTCCGACTCCTTGCGACCCCATGAATTGCAGCACGCCAGGCCTCCCTGTCCATCACCAACTCCCAGAGTCCATCCAAACCCATGTCCAACGAGTTGATGATGCCATCCAACCATCTCATCCTCTGTTGTCCTCTTCTCCTCCTGCCCTCAATCCTTCCCGGCATCAGGGTCTTTTCCAGTGAGTCAGCTCCTCACATCAGGTGGCCAAAGTATTGGAGCTTCAGCCTCAACATCAGTCCCTCCAATGAACACCCAGGACTGATGTCCTTTAGGATGGACTGCTTGGATTTCCTTGCAGTCCAAGGGACTCTTAAGAGTCTTCTCCAACACCACAGTTCAAAAGCATCAATTCTTTGGTGCTCAGCCTTCTTTATAGTCCAACTCTCACATCAATACATGACCACTGGAAAAACCATAGCCTTGACTAGACAGACCTTTGTTGGCAAAGTAATGTCTCTGCTTTTTAATATGCTATCTAGGTTGGTCATAACTTTCCTTCCAAGGAGCAAGTGTCTTTTAATTTCATGGCTGCAGTCACCATCTGCAGTGATTTTGGAGCCCCCCAAAATAAAGTCAGCCAATGTGTCCACTGTTTCCTCATCCAGGCCATGAAGTGATGGGACCAGATGCCATGATCTTCCTTTTCTGAATGTTGAGCTTTAAGCCAACTTTTTCACTCTCCTCTTTCACTTTCATCAAGAGGCTCTTCAGTTCTTCACTTTCTGCCATAAGGGTGGTGTCATCTGCATATCTGAGGTTATTGATATTTCTCCCGGCAATCTTGATTCCAGCTTGTGCTTCCTCCAGCCCAGCATTTCTTGTGATGTACTCTGCATATAAGTTAAATAAGCAGGGTGACAGTATACAGCCTTGATGTACTCCTTTTCCTATTTGGAACGAGTCTGTCGTTCCATGTCCAGTTCTAACTATTGCTTCCTGACGTGCATATAGGTTTCTCAAGAGGCGGGTCAGGGGGTCTTGTATGCCCATCTCTTTCAGAATTTTCCAGTTTATTGTGATCCACACAGTCAAAGGCTTGGGCATAGTCAATAAAGCAGAAATAGATGTTTTTCTGGAACTCTCTTGCTTTTATGATGATCCAGCAGATGTTGGCCATTTGATCTCTGGTTCCTCTGCTTTTTCTAAAGCCAGCTTGAACATCTGGAAGTTCATGGTTCACATACTGCTGAAGCCTGGCTTGGAGAATTTTGAGCATTACTTTACTAGCGTGTGAGATGAGTGCAATTATGTGGTAGTTTGAGCATTCTTTGGCATTACCTTTCTTTGGGGTTGAAATGAAAACTGACCTTTTCCAGTCCTGTGGCCACTGCTGAGTTTTCCAAATTTGCTGGCATATTGTGTGTAGCACTTTCACAGCATCATCTTTCAGGATTTGAAACAGCTCAACTGGAATTCCATCACCTCCACTAGCTTTGTTCGTAGTGATGCTTTCTAAGGCCCTCTTGACTTCACATTCCAGGATGTCTGACTCTAGGTGAGTGATCACACCATTGTGATTATCTGGGTCGTGAAGATCTTTTTTTGTACAGTTAGGGTTTCTGAAAAAACAAAACAAAACAAAAGTAATTGGCATACTTATTGGTGAGATTTTGACACCTTATATATGAGATTACCAAAAGATGAGGATGTCCCTTTAGCTATTAGTACTTTTATTTGGTAGTTTATAGAAAATTTTGATGAACACTATGAAGAATAAGAAATAAAAAGTATTAGAACTGGATAGAAGGAGAAAAAGAACTCACTATTGACAGATGATATAGTTGCATAGAAAATGCAAAGAAAGCTACAGATAATTTATTAAAATTAATGAGTTTAGAAAAGTATAATTGAATATAAAAATCAATTTACAAAAATCAATTGCATTTGTACAGGCCAGTAACATACAGAAAATGAATAGAAAAGATGTTTACAATATTACAAAGATGTGACCACTGAGGAATAAATATAACACAGAAGATGAATGAGCTTTATGGAAAAATTATAAAGTTTTATTGAAGGATATTAAAGAGGACATAGCATGGCAGCCCACTCCAATATTCTTGCCTGGAGAAGCCTATGGATAGAAGACCCTGGCAGGCTACAGTTCATGGGTTGCAGAGAGCTGGACACAATTGAGTGACCAACAGACACACACACACAGAACCAAGCTTATGAATCAGAGAGTTCAATATTGTAAAGCTGTCAATTGTTCTGTAACTGATTTAGATTCAATGCAGTTCTGCTTAGGATTCACACAGGATTTATTTTTCTTTTGTGAAATTTGATAAGCTTCTTATACAGTAATGCAAGGGACCAAGAATAACCATAATACTCTTAAAGACAAATATCAAAGTTCAGGAAATTGCCTGGCCAGATCAGAATGTATAAAGCTCTAATAATTGATACACTTTGGTGTTTTAGGGACAGAGCTATAGGAGAGCATGAAGGAGCCCAGATAGAAGACATCCACACAAATAATGATGTTTGATGCATGACAGATGTTATAAATTCAGATCAGTGGAGAGTCAATGGTGATGGGACATCTGGCTATGTATACAGGAAAAAAAAATGTACTCCTACCTCACACTACACATAGAAGCCACTATTAGACTTAACACCTAATGAGTTTTTATGTTATAGTTTTTTAAACAAGAAAGCTTTTAGAAGCTAATACAGAAGATTATTTTCATGACCTTGATGTAGGGAGAGATTTCTTAAATATGAAACACAAACTTGAATGATAAAAGAAAATGTGTTTGAGTTTGTATATTGAAACTGAGAATTCATTAAAAGCTAGCCAGAAGAGAGTAAAATAATAGTAAGCAAAGAGTTCTATAAATATGTAAAAGGTATTTATAACATATAATCTAACACTGGACTAATAACCAGGGAATACAGTGAGCTCTTCTGTGGCTGGAGCTGAGACTTCCCAGACTTTTCGCCCAGGGGCTTCTGGCTAGTGTCTGCAAATGAAGGCCCGAGAGGAAGCTGAGGAGGACCTAGATGAAGTATCTTCTTTCCTTTCCTTTTTTTGTTCCTGCCGCTGTGGCTCCAGTCCCAGCATACAGTTGACTGTAGCTTCCAGCTTCTTTCATCACATCCAGCTATTACTGCTGTTCAGCTATTTGAGAGGGACCCTGTTCTCTAGAGAGCCCCACCTCGAGCTCCTTCTGCCTGCATTCCTGCCTGTGGAGCAAGGAGTCTGCATGGCCAAAGTGATGTGACTATGTGGTGTCTGTTGCCTGCCTGCTCCAGGAGGGGTAACATAGAACCCTGACATTCCCTGTGCAAAACACTCACAGTCCCTCCTTCCAAGGGTGGACCATGCCCATTGGAGTGAGCACATTTCGGCTTAGGGGTGGCTGATTTGTATATGAATGTGTGCATATGCAAGTGACTGGAACTTGCAAGGGTGTGCTTGGGAGATCACACGTATGTCCCTGAGGCCCCTGAGAGAATAGGATGTGCTGGATGAGAGGGAGTGGTTCTTGGTCTGGGGCTCTGAGCCTAGAGTATTGTCAAGTGCTGCAACAGACTAGCCAGAAGCTTTGAGAGGTTGAGAAGTTTCAGTCAATGCTTCTCAAACTGGGGTGAAAATACAGTTTTTATTTCTTAATTTTAAACTTCAGATTTATCAGAAACTAATACTTTTGTTAAATACAATAAATACAAATTGCAAGAAAAATCAAATTTTAAAAAGTGTACAACCAACATAACATGACTGTCAAATTGCTCTAAAAATTTCTAAACACTCTCAGTTTCTATACTTACTTGGCATGGACCAATAACAAATAATTTTCATCCTGGTATTGTAGGCCATACTTGGAGTACTAGTCACCTAAGTTAATTCCTGCCCTCCCCGCCCCCCGCCCCAGACATTGTGAATATACATCTGTTAAAGTGTGATGATAGCACATAATTTAACTGTTTAAATGTAGACAACATTTATTGAGTCCCTACTATGTGCCAGGCACTGTTCTGCGTGCTGGGGGGACCTGATGGAGCTTACAATCTAGTTGGGACAGCACATAGAGAACAAAGAACATATTAAATAAATGCAGTGTCTAAGTGGTGAGTGCTGTGGATGGAAAATGAATCAGGAATTTCTGGAAGTGGGGTAGAGTGTGTGTATAATTGCAAATTTAAATAGAGCGGTCACATAGACTTATCTGACCTGAGAATGTAACAGTAGAGGACTTGAAGACGGTAAGGTGTGAGCCACAGGAGGTAGACATGGAGGAATCCCTCAGGCTATAATGTGTAGGCACAGGTAGGGGCATTCCTAGAGAGGAGGTAGAGAGGAGTGAAGTTAAATCAGAGAGGTAACTGTGTGCTCAGATTGGGGAGAGTCTCACTGGCATTATTGCTCTTACTGAGTTGAGCAACCACTGTGGGGTTCAGAGCAGAGTCAATGTCCCAGTGTCCCATCCTATTAAATTGACTTACATTTAATAGGATTGCTTTGGCTGCCACATAGGGAATAGATTTGGAGATTGGACCATATTGAGTAAAAGAAGCTTGTCACTGAAAGTATACACACTCAGGTAGTAAAACTATAAAGAAAGCCAAAGGAAGAGCAAAATAAGCATTCAGTTCAGTTCAAGTCGCTCCAGTCGTGTCTGACTCTTTGTGACCCCAGGGACTGCAGCACGCCCGACTTGCCTGTCCATCACCAACTCCTGGAGCTTGCTCAAACTCATGTCCATTGAGTTTGTGATGCCATCCAACCATCTCATCCACTGCTGTCCCCTTCTTCTCCTGCCCTCAATCCTTCCCAGCATCAGTGTCTTTTCCAGTGAGTCAGCTCCTCGCATCAGGTAGCCAAAGTATCGGAGCTTCAGCCTCAACATCAGTCCCTCCAATGAACACCCAGGACTGATCTTTAGGATTGACTGGTTTGATCTCATTGCAGTCCAAGGGACTCTCAAGTGTTTTCTCCAACTCCATAGTTCAAAAGCATCAATTCTTCGGTGCTCAGCTTTCTTTATGGTCCAACTCTCACATCCATATTACTGGAAAAACCATAGCTGTGACTAGATGGGCCTATATAAGCATTAGGGTACAGATTACTTTCGGGAGAGAGCAGATGATGTGATGGGGGAAGGGCTCTAAGTGGCTATGTTCTCTTTCTTCATCTGGGTGGGATTTTTAGTGGTAGTCACTTTATTAATACTTTAACTTTAAAGCATATGTTTTAGACATATATTTCATACATACAAGTAACAATAAGAAAGAGAGACAACAGAAAAAGAACCTTTCTCTTAGTAATAACCTAAACTGTTTTGCCCTTCAATTATACAACAGGTTACTGTTTTTCTAGATTAAGATAACAGTTTAAGTTGTGCTTGAATACTCTCTGGGGAATGAGAAGAATATTGATGCATTATTTGGGTGTGAGTTGTCCCTGACTTGTAGATATCAACTTTTGACTATTAAAATAACACAATAAAATGGAGAATTGGATGTCAGCCAATATGTTTATAGGCTAGACACCTCCAATTTAGATAAACATGCTTGTCAGTTGGTATTTTTTGAGCTGGTACATGTGCAAAGAAATTTGGTAGTACAAAAGAATATTTAATCTAGTTAGCAAGATGAGATCAATATGACAATTACCCAAGACATTGTATTATTAATTGCTAAATTGTGTGGTACCAGATAAAAATATGCTGATAGTATCATCTGAAAATTCTAGCCATAGCAACAAATACAGTCCATGCCTTTATTTTAGAGTGAAAAACCTGAGTATAGAATTTTATTTTCAGTTTTTATTATCATATTAACAGAAAAGATTATGGAAAGTAATTTGCTATTGTGTGTCTATATGAATGTTAGTTATCTTTGATGTTTAATAATTTCACACATACTTCAGCCAATATGCTCAGTTTTCTTTTCATGATTCTTCATCTGCCCAGAGTATTTCTGTTTCTCTGTCCATATTAGAAAGGTGCAAATAGTCCTAGGAAATTGGACCACTCTTGCTGCCTTTGTCTTTCACATATTCTTTAGCGTGAATGAGATTACTAAGTATTTTAGCTTAAAACACCCCCTGCTGGGCTGTATACAGTATAAATAATCAAGAGATAATGAATACTATAACTTCAGGAATTTTTAATTTCTTCTGGCTAATTATTTCAATAAGACCTTGAAAACAAACTGGTAATTGGGAATTACCTTAATTAAGCAAATTAAAGAAAGTATTTAAAGTCACTTTTGGGGAAGATTTTATGTTTAGTAATGCTTTGCTGTATTTTAATTTATTGATGAAATATATTAACATAGCTTAATATCTTTATGAGCTACTATATTATATATTATGAAGTTAATATATTTGTTGTCAAGTGTTGATAATTTTCCTTTGGAGCTCTGGAAAGAAAAACTATTTTAAAGTTTTGCAGTCAAATGGACTCTCACTTTAGGTGTCCACCGCTGTCAAGAGCCAAAAACAAAATTAGTTATGTTGAATGCTTGACATGACTCTACTTCTCATAAATACATGTGGAGAAACAAAATAGTTGTCTTTTTGCTGTGGTTTCATGTGTGGCTAGAGTTTAAAATAAATGGTATATTTCAAGTAAACTGTTGAAAAGTCTGACTGTACTGTAATGGTGATTCAGTTCTTTTTTTAATGTACGGATTTGCCTTAAAGTATTTTATCCCTAGAAACATTTGCATACCATATAGTTTCAGGGGTTTAGTAGAAATTTGCTTTTCTTTCCTAAATTCTATCCTAATTCCAGTCACTTATTCTCCCAAGGTGTGTTAATATTGAGAATTATCTGGGAGGAAAGGTGGGAATGAGGAAAGTGTGGCCTCAGAGGTATGTGTTTATCTTTTGCTTTATTTTATTTGACATTGTTTTGGCCTTAAGCAAAGAGGAAATTTGCTTTTATGATTCACTTGCTTATATAAAGGAAAAAGAACAGCCTGCCCTTTAAAAAAAAAAAAAGAGAAAGACATCTTTAATAATTCTGTTTTAGGATTTCTTCAAGGTATGACATATATCCTAGATTAAAGGCATTCGTGTAGTCAGCAGGAATCTAGCCTCAGTTCATATTAATGCCTGTAAGAGTCGATTCTGTGCCAACACTATTTCTAGGGATGAAATTAACAGCAAGGTGCAACAGTTCATTGATGTCAGAATAATAACATCATCTGAATGTCAGGAGTTGGTAGAGCCTTATTTGCCTGGGGATTTTAAATGTCCTGAAAGGTCTGAGAAACTTGGGTAAGTCTACATTTGACTTTGTTCCTTATCCCCAGGTTGTTTTCACTGGGAAATTTGAGCTTCAGGTTCTATTCTGTGTTTATGTGGGTGTTCCTTGTAGTGTACTGAAGTGACTAGCGACTGTATTGGAAGTATGTGTGTGGGAAGATAGTTGACGACTATAGCCTGCCCTGAGGTAAAGATGTCTAGATAGATGGAAACTCAGTGAGAATGGAGGGTTCTTTGGCACCCTTCCAAAGGCTCTCCTTCTAGTTTTAAGCTCCCTGAGGTATTTGGAAGGTAGGCAGTATTAAAATTGACATATTAAATACTTCCCATTCTGTAATGATTCCTGAGTTTTTGATTTATATTAACCAGGTCTGGTTAATATTTTTTTCCCATACACAGACTGAGTTCCTTAATAATCTCCTTGAGGTCAAGGATAGTGTCACTTTTACTATATGTCTCTAGGGTACTCAATAATATTTGCAGAATATAAGACCAAACCAGAATTCTCATTTGGATTAAGGTAATGCTTGCTTTTCCATTTTAATGTAACTACTGCTGAAATAATTATCCCCATCTCCCTCCATTATTTCCAAAAAAACCCCCAAAAACCACATTTATGGAGTGCTTGTGTTAGATTTTCACAAATAATACCTTTTCTGTTGGCCACATTGTATTAATAATCTCAACTGGGAAGAGTTTCACGTTTGAAGAGGTGTGATTCTTCTTAGTCCCATTCCCTGCCTTTCCCTTGCTGTTCTGTTTGTAATGGGTCCAACACCTTGAGTCTGTTTCTTAGGTTCTCTTGCTAACTGGTTTCCAGTTAGGTTTGGCCAACAGCAAGAGAATGGTGGGGCAGGCTGAAGGGAGAAGCCAGGGCATGTCTCCATGGGCACGTCCTCCTGTCTCCTTCTGCTTCAGGTTGAGTGCCTGACAGTAGCAATATCTCTGTTCTTGTTCTCGTTCCCACCCCATATGCCCTCCTGCAGTGGCTTCAGTTTCTGCTGGGGGCTCTGGTTAAGCACCTCCACCCTTTGTCCCTTTTGCTTAGAGATTGATAGTGGCTCCTTTCTCTCTTCACTTCTTTCCTTTCTTCCTTCATTCCTTTCTTTTTTTCTTTTTCATTATTTGCTTCTGACCAAAATATAATTCAGATGCCATAGAATTCAGCCTTTCAAAATGTACAGTTCTTTGGTTTTTAGTATATTTACAGACATGCGAATATCACCAGTTACTGAATTCTTGAACATTTTCATCATCCCGGAAAGAAACTTTGTACCCCTTAGCAGTCACTTCCAATTCTCCTCTACTTACAGCCCCTGGCAAACAAGAATTTACTTCTTGTTTGCCTGTTCTGCATGTTTAGTATGGAACCATACAACATGTGGCCTTTTGTGACTGAATTCTTTCAGTTAGCATAATGTTCATCCACATTGTAGTATATTTCAGTACTTCAGTTTCATGGCTGAATGATATTCCCATTGTATGGATATACCACATTTCACTTATCTATCCATTCATCAACTGATAAACATTTAGTTGTTTGCATTTTTCAGGCTATTATAAATAATGCCACTATGAAGTTTCATTTGTAAGTTTTTGTGTGAACTTATGTTTTTAAGTCTCAGACTGAAATTCTCAGTTCTCTTAAGCCAAAAGAGAGAGACCTAGGAGTAGAATAACTTGAATCATAAGGTAACTCTACATTAAACCTTTAACGAACTGGGCAGTAGTTTCTTTGTACTGCAGATCTCTGCATTACTGTTCTCTTTTTGGCCATTTGGCTTTTCCAGCCCCGTTATTACTAGTTTATTTTTTTTTTAAAGATTTAAAATTTTTAATTGAAGGATAATTGCTTTACAGAATTTTGTGGTTTTCTGTCATACATCAACAAGAATCAGCCATAGGTATCCCTTTGTCCCCTCCCTTCCAAACCTCCCTCTCATCACCCTCCTCATTTCACTCTCATTTTTCTCTATTAAAACAGGCAATTCTGGTGTAAACTTTGTCTCCTTGACTGAACCTGACTGAGATGGTTTCACAAAAGTCAAGGTTATTTATCCTCTCAACTTTTTTCTCTTTTGCATAACTGAGAAACCACAGTTATGCCAAAATAGAAGAAACCACAAAGTTGTTAGCACTATCAGGGAACAAGTTATCTGGTTAATTAGATTTTGCAACTTTATTTGGTAATTTGCTACTGTCACCAACTTTGAGTATAAGTAATTTATTTGGAGAGCAATTCCAGAACCCTTCAAGAGAGTAGGGAAGTGAAACAGGAGGGAAGAAGCCAGTAAAAGATGCCTTGATGAGCAGGTGACTGTTGAGGTCAACTGGGGCTCGGTTCTGCTGAGGAACTTAGAGAAACTATAGTACATGTCCCAGAACTGTCTAACCCGAGGGGTGTGGAAATTGGGGGATCTCTTCACTGTATTTTGTCATTGCCTGATGGCTGCTCCCCAGGGAATTAATTCCCCAAGCACTTCAGGTATAGTCCTGTGGACAGAGAAAGACTGAAGATAGGGTCCCGGATGCTTGCAGGAAGCATTGCTCGAATGTTGACAGAAGTTGGGAGATCTGTAAACTCCTGGAGGGTAGAGATCTTGCATTTGTATCTTTCAATTTCACTTGTGAATAATAAGAATTAGTTGATTTTATGCATGTGTGAAGGAAACTATCCCGGGAAACTTCCTGAAGCTTTTATTTATTTATTGAAGCTGTCATCTTATGTTTATACATTGGAACTTTCCTTTCAGGTATTGGTTGATTTCGAAATTATGTGTTTTTAGAAAGAACCACAAATTCTCGGTTTGTAGCCAGACCATCAGCTCTACTGTCACATCCTGAAAGAAGCCTCATAGAAATACACACAAAGTTAAAATTTCCTGGATACTTTTAGCTGTAGAGAATAAAATCTATAAGGGAAAATAAAGTCTTTCACCCCAGGTTTTCATAGACAAAAAGCAGAAGTTTGTGACTTTCGGACTTTGTGATTTCAGAAGTCCTGAGAAATGACAGTATTAAAAAAATAAAGACTGATTAAAATCAGGAAGGTTTGAGGAGTTTCTTAAAACAATGGACCAATAGAGAGAACTTGTTTAGATCAAGTTTAAAAAGGCAGGGATAAAAATGTAAATTAGTAATTGCCTCTGGATCTCTTAACTAGCTGAGTAAATTTAGATGTAATCAATTCTCCTTCCTCAGATTAAAGCTGTGTTTTCATTATGTTGAAAGCAAAGTGATAGGAAAGTGGAGAGCTTTAAAAATTGAGAAATTACATGTAAATGGGTTAAGGCCACTGGCTTTTGGGAAGCTTCTTTCCTATTCTTGGATCTAGCCCAGGGATCCCTTGGGGCAGGGCTGGGCCACATCTAAACCATTTTAAAGAATTTGCAATGTCTCTTGGTCATCCAAATGGGTCATAGTGATCACTGTTACATAAGTAGTTATAGAACCTTCACTGTCCATGCCTTGATCCCTACAGTCTGGTGCAGGCAGTGGTATTTAATCATATCTGGCATGGTTTGTCTCCCCATTTGGGAAGTGACAGCAATTTATACTTTGCCTTTAGCATCCTCTACTTTCTGTTTCATGCCTTCAACTCCTCTCTCCATAATACTGCTTGTTTTCTTTTGGGTAGTGTGAAAGTGAAAGTTGGTCAGACGTGTCCGATTCCTTGCGACCCTATGGGCTATACAGTCCATGGAATTCTCCAAGCCAGAATACTGGAGTGGGTAGCCTTTCCTTTCTCCAGGGGATCTTCCTAACCCAGGGATCAAACCCAGGTCTCCCACATTGGAGGCGGATTCTGTACCAGCTGAGCCACAAGGGAAGGTCTTTGGGTAGTGTACGCTTCAGCAAACCTTATCACCTCTTGGAATCTAAGATTTACCAGCTACAGATAATAATAGTGGCTACTTCAGAGATGTAAGAGTTAAATGAGAAAATACGTATTGATGGCTCCACAGAGTGGTACTGAATAATTGGTAGCAGTTATGATTACATCCAGGCCCCACTTGTTAGGCGAAGCACACTGACTGAAACCACCCACCCTGGGCGGGCACCATGGTAACCATTTGCATGAGCTGTTTTACGACAGGAGGTCCTGGTAAGGAACACAGAACTGTTAAGTCACCACCAACTGCAAAAGTTCAGGAAAGGTCAAAGGGAGACACCACATGTCCCACCACCTCCCAGAATCCTTCTCACATCCATCTTGGCTGAACAAGGCATGCACCACCAGGAAGGAAATCTTGAGTCAGGATGATTGGCTAAAGACAACCTGGAAACTAATCCCAACACCATAAAACCAGAGACTGCCAGCCATGTGGCAGAGCAATTCTCCTGGGTTCCCCTAACCTACTGCTCTCTACCCAGGCACACTTTCCCAATAAAATCTCTTGCTTTGTCAGCACATGTGTCTTCTCTGACAATTCATTTCTGAGTGTTAGACAAGAGCCCAGTTTCAGTCCCTAGAAGGGGTCCCCCTTCCTGCAACACACTCATCCGTCTGTTTTCTTCTTGAGTGACCTTGGTTACCTGCTGCTTCAGCCTTCCACCCATCCTCTTTTACATCCTTGGGATATTTTCCCAGAAATTTCTTTCTGCCTTGCTTTCTAAGCCCTCTCCTTTTCCCCTCTGTATTTTTGTAGTTCTTTCCTTCCCTTGCCGCCCTTTGCTAACTTTTTTTGGAACAGTGATCTGTACCTGCCATATTCACTTTGTTTCCTAGTTATCCTGTATCCCTTGTGCCCTCGCTAGACATTTTCTTCCAAATGTGACCCTTCTCAAGGTCATTAATAAGCCCCTGCAGATAACATGCTGAAGCTTTTTAAATTTTTTTATGCTCCTCCACTTCTTGGCTGTACTTCGCACTGTGCTCACACACTCCTTGAAAATGTCTGTGCTTTTGGCCTCTGGGGCCTTGCTGTCTAGGTCCCCCTTCCTAGTCATGGCAGGCCTCCAATCCATCACCAACTCCCGGAGTTCACTCAAACTCATGTCAATCGAGTTGGTGATGCCATCCAGCCACCTCATCGTCTGTCATCCACTTCTCCGGTCCCCAATCCCTGCCAGCATCAGGGTCTTTTCCAATGAGTCAACTCTTCGCATGAGGTGGCCAAAGTACTGGAGTTACAGCTTCAGCATTGGTCCTTTCAATGGACACCCAGGACTGATCTCCTTTAGGATGGACTGGTTGGATCTCCTTGCAGTCCAGGGGACTCTAAAGAGTCTTCTCCAACACCACAGTTCAAAAGCATCAATTCTTTGGCACTCAGCTTTCTTCACAGTCCAACTCTCACATCCATATATGACCATTGGAAAAATGATAGCCTTGACTAGACGGACCTTTGTTGGCAAAGTAATGTCTCTGCTTTTGAATATACTATCTAGGTTGGTCATAACTTTCCTTCTAAGGAGTAAGCGTCTTTTAATTTCATGGCTGCAATCACCATCTGCAGAGATTTTGGAGCCCCCCAAAATAAAGTCTGTCACTGTTTCCCCATCTATTTGCCATGAAGTGATGGGACTGGATGCCATGATTTTCCTTTTCTGAACGTTGAGCTTTAAGCCAACTTTTTCACTCTCCTCTTTCACTTTCATCAAGAGGCTTTTTAGCTCCTCTTCACTTTCTGCCATAAGGGTGGTGTCATCTGCATATCTGAGGTTATTGATATTTCTCCTGGCAGTCTTGATTCCAGCTTGTGCTTCTTCCAGCCCAGAGTTGCTCATGATGTACTCTGCATATAAGTTAAATAAGCAGGGTGGCAATATACAGCCTTGACATACTCCTTTTCCTATTTGGAACCAGTCTGTTGTTCCATGTCCAGTTCTAACTGTTGCTTCCTGATCTGCATACAGATTTCTCAAGAGGCAGATCAGGTGGACTTGTATTCCCATCTCTTTCAGAATTTTCCACAGTTTATTGTGATCCACACAGTCAAAGGCTTTGGCATAGTCAATAAAGCAGAAATAGATGTATTTCTGGAACTCTCTTGCTTTTTTGATGACCCAGCGGATGTTGGCAATTTGATCTCTGGTTCCTCTGCCTTTTCTACAACCAACTTGAACATCTGGAAGTTCATGGTTCACGTATTGCTGAAGCCTGGCTTGGGGAATTTTAAGCATTACTCTACTAGCGTGTGAAATGAGTGCAATTGTGCAGTAATTTGAGCATTCTTTGGCATTGCCTTTCTTTGGGATTGGAATGAAAACTGACCTTTTCCAGTCCTGCGGCCACTGCTGAGTTTTCCAAATTTGCTGGCATATTGAGTGCAGCACTTTCACAGCATCATCTTTCAGGATTTGAAATAGCTCCACTGGAATTCCATCACCTCCACTAGCTTTGTTCGTAATGATGCTTTCTAAGGCCCACTTGACTTCATACTCCAGAATGTCTGGCTGTAGGTGAATGATCACATCATCATGATTATCTGGGTCGTGAAGCTCTTGTTTGTACATTTCTGTGTATTCTTGCCACCTCTACTTAATATCTTCTGCTTCTGTTAGGACATACCATTTCTGTCCTTTATTGAGCCCATCTTCGCATGAAATGTTCCCTTGGTATCTCTAATTTTCTTCAAGAGATCTCGAGTCTTTCCCATTCTATTATTTTCCTCTATTTCTTTGCACTGATCGCTGAGGAAGGCTTTCTTATCTCTCCTTGCTATTCTTTGGAAGTCTGCATTCAGATGCTTATATCTTTCCTTTTCTCCTTTGCTTTTCACTTTTCTTCTTTTCACAGCTATTTGTAAGGCCTCCCTAGACAGCCATTTTGCTTTTTTGCATTTCTTATCCATGGCGATAGTCTTGACCCCTGTCTTCTGTACAATGTCACGAACTTCCATCCATAGTTCATCAGGCACTTTATCTACCAGATCTTGTCCCTTAAATCTATTTCTCACTTCCACTGTATAATCATAAGGGATTTGATCCAGGTCATACCTGAAAGGTCTAGTGGTTTTCCCTACTTTCTTCAATTTAAGTCTGAATTTGGCAATAAGGAGCTCATGATCTGAGCCACAGTCAGCTCCTGGTCTTGTTTTTGCTGACTGTATAGAGCTTCTCCATCTTTGGCTGCAAAGAATATAATCAATCTGATTTCAGTGTTACAGATGGTGTAAGCTTCAGCAAACTCATTGTTTTGAACTTCAGTCTCCTCAGCTATAGAGTTTTATAATATAGTGTATTATACTAGAAACATAGCGATTACTTTGAAGTTGTGAGTTAAATGAAGAAAACTATGTTGATAGCTTCGTGCAGTGGCTGTACATAGTAGTGGTGAATAAATGGTAGCATTTTATTTACACCCAGGGCTCTTTAGGCCCACTTATCTGCTCAACAGTACTGAAAGCTTTGTCTGAGAGACCTGGTAATGAAACCTCCTAAAGAACCCATAGGAAGAACTTGTCATCGGTATTTGGGCCATTATCAGGAGATACTCAAAAGGTTGCTAGAAGATCCTTCTAAAAATTTTCTCAGATTATGAGGTGGGGTGAATGTTATGGAGAATCTCTTGTCCATTATTTTTCTGTTATTATCAAATAAGATGAAACATACTGAAGTTAACTTTTATGCAGAGTACATCATGAGAAATGCTGGACTGGAAGAAACACAAGCTGGAATCAAGAATGCTGGGAGAAATATCAATAACCTCAGATATGCAGATGACACCACCCTTATGGCAGAAAGTGAAGAGGAACTAAAAAGCCTCTTGATGAAAGTGAAAGAGGAGAGTGAAAAAGTTGGCTTAAAGCTCAACATTCAGATAACAAAGATCATGGCATCCGGTCCCATCACTTCATGGGAAATAGATGGGGAAACAGTAGAAACAGTGTCAGACTTTATTTTTTGGGGCTCCAAAATCACTGCAGATGGTGACTGCAGCCATGAAATTAAAAGACGCTTACTCCTTGGAAGAAAAGTTATGACCAACCTAGATAGTATATTCAAAAGCAGAGACATTACTTTGCCGACTAAGGTCCGTCTAGTCATGGCTATGGTTTTTCCTGTGGTCATGTATGGATGTGAGAGTTGGACTGTGAAGAAGGCTGAGCGCCGAAGAATTGATGCTTTTGAACTGTGGTGTTGGAGAAGACTCTTGAGAGTCCCTTGGACTGCAAGGAGATCCAACCAGTCCATTCTGAAGGAGATCAGCCCTGGGATTTCTTTGGAAGAATGATGCTAAAGCTGAAACTCCAGTACTTTGGCCACCTCATGCGAAGAGGTGACTCATTGGAAAAGACTTTGATGCTGGGAGAGATTGGGGGCAGGAGGAGAAGGGGACGACCCAGGATGAGATGGCTGGCTGGCATCATGGACTCGATGGACATGAGTCTGAGTGAACTCCGGGAGTTGGTGATGGACAGGGAGGCCTGGCGTGCTGCGATTCATGGGGTTGCAGAGTCGGACACGAATGAGCGACTGAACTGAACTGAACTGAGAATGGATTCTAGTGCTCTGATCAGATGGCTTCTGGTGACAAGAGATTGTTGAGCAGAAGTGATTATCATTTTGGTTAGGAACTGATTCTTAGGATGCAACCATATCAGTAAATGGGTTAAATTTCTTTGGGTTTTTTCAATTATGTGTACAATAAATCATGATTTTCTGTGCTTGAAGGGAGAATTGTCCTGTTGATGTGAAACCTCTTCTTTTTAAACCTAGTGAAAATGAGCCAAATTTTTTTTTAAGTAGTCACCAACACTTCTCATCACCGAGGAATCTGTTTACATACAGACATTTTTACACATCAGTCAGATTTATTATTTGCATATTTAATTAAGATATTTTCATTAAAACTTAATATTTTATGGATAACAGTTATAGCAAGAAAGATTTTCATTTAGAATAGTAATAGGATGCTTTCTTTTAAAATAAATGTTTACAAAGAAAAAATAAGAGAACTGACTTAGTAACATTTTTAAATACAATGAAGTAAAATAGAAGAGTGGGTGGCTCACAGATACGACAAAAATATAAACCTTACAGCATCTGAAGTCCTCGACATGGTCTCTGTACCGGATTCAGCAGTGTTTCCCAAACTAAGTTTCATGACCATCTGGAATATCAGAATGTAACCTTATTTGGAAATAGTCTTTGTGGATAGTTAGCTAAGATGTGGTCATATTGAATTAGGGAGGCCCTAAATCCAATGACTTCCTTATAGGAAGACCATGCATAGACACATGGGGGGAAGGGTCCACGACAGTAGAGGCAGAAATTGGAATGATGTAGTGCAAGCCAAGGAACCCCAAGGATGGCCAGAAGCTAGGAGAGAAACATAAGACAGATTTCTCTCAGAGCCTTCTGAAGGAATCGACCCCGTTGACAACTTGATATTTGACTTCTGGCCTCCAGAACCATGAGACTAGATTTCTGTTATTTTGAGGCACCTGGTTTGTGGTAACTTGTTAGAGCAACTAGTATGAAACTAATACAGCCTCCCTTCCCAGGTCTGCCTATTATACTCATTCTTAATATTTTCTGAAGATGCATGGTACTTCTCAGGCTTCTGTTCCAGGCCTTTCCCTCTGATTGGAATGCACCTTATCTTCTCCTTTTTCTTTTTCTCTCACACCATCTGTTTGTAGACCCTGCTCAAATTTACTGCCTCAGAATCCTTTCCTCCTCTGCTCTCCTACTTCATCTGTGCACAGTCCATCCTCTGTGTACAACATCTTCCCAAGATGTTGTACATAGTTTGTTCTGTGTCTGCATTTCTAGTAACTCATGTCCTTCTTGGGAGCTGGGACAGTTTTATCTTTATATGTTTCCTACTTTGACTATGATGGGCACTTAATTGACTTCCATTAAATATTCAATATTGAAAGTTTCTCTTTTGTTGTTGCTGTTTCTGTCTTTTAAAGTGAAAGTGAAAGTGAAGTCACCCAGTAGTGTCTGACTCTTTGAGACCCCATGGACTATAGCCTACCAGTCTTCTCCGTCCATGGGATTTTCCAGGCAAGAGTACAGGAGTGGGTTGCTATTTCCTCCTCCATGGATCTTCCCGACCGAGGGATCGAACCTGGGTCTCCTGCATTGCAGGCAGACGCTTTATTGTCTGAGCAACCAGGGAAGCCCTCTTTCCAAGCCTATTTCTTTCGTTCTTTTTGGAAGATGTGTACAGAAATGAATGTTACTTTGAGAGACAGAGACACAGATATAGAGAACAAATGTTTGGATATCAAGGAGGGAAGGAGAATGTGGAATGAATTGAGAGATTGGGATATATATATATACACACTAATATGTATAAAACAGATAACTAATGAGAACCTACTGTATAACACAGAGGATTCTACTCAATACTCTCTGGTTACCTAAATGGGAAGGAAATCCAAAAAAGGAGATATATGTATATGTGTAGCTAATTCACTTCGCTCTACAGCAGAAACTAACACACCATTATAAAGCAACTATACTCCAATAAAAATTAATAAAACAGTTGTTAAAAAAGAATGCTACTTGAATATAAAAACAGGCCATTTTGAGATACAAAGTTAGCCTTTGCTGTTAGAAACTAGCCTTGCTGTTAGAAACTGCTATTTTAAATTTGTTTAATTTAGAACTTAATTTTATTTTATGAGGTTAAATAGTAGAGTAAAAGGAATAAGCCAATAAATAACTGTCTTGAAATTCTGGAGATGCCTTCACTGAAGGCTCTTAAAAGTAAGGTCATTGTCAGCAAATCAGAGAAATATTGAGATGAGTTCACCATATTAAAGCCATGAAAAGCTTTTGTGCCCAGAATTATTCTTCATGATTTCCTACCACAGGTGTGGGAAATGGGTTAAGGGAAAAATTTTGGGGAAGAGGTCGAAAACATTTTTCAATCCATAATCAGTTGAGAGTGATAATAAGATAGCTGTCATTTAAAGACTGAGAAAGGACTTTGCTCTAAGGAAAGAAAAGGAATTACGAAAGTGGAAGACCAAGCATTTCAAGGATTCTATCTATTTTATTATCTTGTGTTTTTAGAACTATCTTCTGGCATCACAGCATTGACCACTAGTTATAATCATTTATTATTCACAAAAGGGAGGAAAAACATTGACTCCAACAGATTCTTAAACCATAAGCCAAAATCCTAATGAGATTATGTATTTGAAAAAAACTGACTGTGGTTGTGTTCTTAAATACCAGTTTTAATAGGGAAAGAAAAAATATTACCAACGTGGCTTTTGGTAATAAATTTAGGTTTCCTGAAAGTTAGATGTAGTTGCAAGATGGCTTTCAATGGGCTCTGTCATAAAAAGTTTTTACAGAGTATTTTTTTTTTTTTAATCTGTAGGTGAAGTGGTAAGGAACCCGCCTGCTAATAAGTGGGAGACATTGGTTTGATTTCTGGGTCAGAACTATCTCCTGGAGGAGGAAATGGTATCCCACTCTAGTATTTTTGCCTGGGAAATCCCATGAACAGAGGAGCCCGATGGGCTACAGTCCATGGAGTTGTAAAGAGTTGGACATGACTTTGTGACTAAACAACAGCAAGAAGAAAGGATCACCCCTCTGCCAGAGGTGTTCTAGCTGCTTTCACTGGCTTGGTTCTTATATGTAGCCTCTACCAGTGAGTCTGGGATTATCCTGCAAAAAGAATATTTCAGGAATTGCAGTTCTCCTTTTTATTTTGGGGGTGATGCTCATTTCTAGCATTATCTAAAACGTCTAGTGCATACACCCCAGTAAAATTCATTACGAGAGAAAAGAATTTGGTGAGCTGCTTCTGACAGTCTAAGGCTACAAATAAATACAGTTGATGGTTTTGGGGTTTAGATTCTGTTAGTTGTCTATTGCCCATAACTTTTTTTTAAAGATTTTTTTTCTTATGATTCTATGGGTTGAGGGAGTGGACTTATTTAGCTGGGTGGTTTTTCTTCCTCATGACGTCAACTATGGTTACTCAGTTCTCTGCGTTCAGTTGGCATCTTGGCTGGACTAGAAGTTTTGGGGAAACTTCACTCCAATGTCTTATGCTTTGCTGTTTCTCCATGTGTCCTCTTCATGTGGCTAGCTAGGGTCTCCTTAACAGCTTGGTAGTCTCAGGTTAGTGAGACTTCTTAAACTGAGCTGGCTTCGAGAGGAAAATCAGCAGTTGCCAAGAGTTTGGAGTCTAGGCTTGGATCTAGCACAGTGTCACTGCCACCCTAGGTACAAGCCCAGCCCAAATTCAGGGAAGGTGAGTAGACTTTCCTTTCTGACAGGAAGAGTGACTTGCTGTTTTTACAGGAAGGGAAAAAATTGAAGGCAGCCATATTTGAAGGCTATCTAACACAGGCTCATTGCTACTTAAATTAGTACTACTTAATTTAGTAGTTTAATTTTTCTCATACAAATTCAGCTCCCTTTGAGCGATTTTACATTCAGTTGCCAATTTCAGTCAGCATATTCTGGTCCTTTTGGAAAGGTGGTCCTAATTATTAATAATTAATATTGTGTAGTTAGACCTTACTAAGTGCTCAGCTGTGACTTCAGTTCTTTATGTATATGATCAAGTCCTTAAAACAACTCTGAGAAAGTTATTATTCTATTTTAATAAAAAACTGAAATGTTGAGCAAGCAAGAGCAAGCAAGCAACTTGGTCAAGTGCTCACAATTTATAAAGTTGTAGAGCCAGGTTTGAAAACTAGAGCATCTTTAAGCTTGGTGCTTTTGCATTGAAAAGTGATAGTTTTTTTAGGTCCATTTTGAAATTTCTATTCAAAACTGCTGTAAAATCCTGCTGCACCAAACTTGTTGATTTCCCTAAGTTCTGCTCACAGAATTTCCTTGAAATAGATGTTTCTGTTCTCGGAATGCAGACCAGGACAAAGGTCTATGAGATATTTTCATTAATGGAAACTCCCAACCTTTATGATTTATGGAGTCTCTAAAAGCAAAATTATTTTGGGGGGACTTCTGCAGTTCTTTACTGGGCTTCCCTCGTGGCTCAGAATCTGCCTGCAATGAGGGAAACCTGGGTCAATTCTTGGAATGAGAAGATTCGCTGGAGGAGGACATGGCAATCCACTATAGGGTTCTTGGCTGGAGAATCCCCATGGACAGAAAAGCCTGGAGGGCTAGAGTCTATGGGATCACAAAGAGTCAGACACAACTGAGCAACTAAGCACAGCAGTTCTTTACAGCAACCCTAGAATCATTCCCATTTTCACGTACTACCTACCTGAGCAGTATGGAAGATATTTCCACATCCCCAGGTCTTACTATTTTCTTGTCCAATATTAGCATATCTTAATTATATTTTTACTGCTAAAGTATTAGGCTGAGTCTGTCCAGAATACAGAGAATTTTTCAGTAGGTTAAACAAATATAAGACTGGCTTTTACTATTTTAAGTGTTAGATTCTTGTCATGTTCTCTTGTGAACTTTAGTCTGTTAAATTCTCTACTACATTCCTTCAGGCCATTAGTACTTTCTGAGCCTTTCTGTAATTCACTTTGATGTTAATATTTTGTGTTTCTGGTCATGTATTTACTGTTCACCATCATTAAAAATAGTTAAATTGCTCAATCACAGGCTTTGGATTTTTATTATAATTCTTTAATTCCCTGAAACCTGTTTCTGTGATAAAAATACCAAATATATCCAGAAATTTGGATGTTTAAATATTGCAATTCTCTTACATTTTTTTATTTTTCAGAGGGTACAAGAATTTAGAAGTGGTAAAGATCATAAAAAGGCCATTAAAAGTTTGACTTCCAGCTTTTATACCATGAGTAAAAGAGTTGGACAGGCATGATGACACCGTATTCTTATTTCAACACCTGGGTGGAGATTTTAATTCATGGTTGAAATTGGTGCTGTATCTTAGACCTAAAATACTGGAGGATGAAATCCACTTTGTCTGATATTAGTATAGCCACTCCTACTTTCTTTCAATTTATATTAGTGTAGAATATCTTTTTCATCTTTTTACTTTTTTTTTTTTTGCCGCAGCATAGAGTTTGGTGTTACCTCATTTTTTTTCCTAATGTAATTATCCCTGCTTTTTAGTTGTGTTTTTTAAAGACTATTTACATTTAATATGGTTCTTGGTATAATTGTGTTGAACTGACTATCTTGCTTTTGTTTTCTGTATGTCCCTTCTCTTCTATGTTCCTTTTATACTCCTTTTCTTTTCTTTCAGATTAATATTTTTATGGTTCTTTATTATCTCCTTTGTCTTATTAATTATATCTTATTTTACTGGTTGTTTTGGAGTTTATATTATGTATCTTTAATATTTCATAGTCATTCTTTGCTGTTGTACACTTACACTGTAAGAGACTGACAATAGTATACTTTCACTTTTCTTTCCTTTCCTGGCCTTTAAGCTATTGTCATACCTTTCATTTTTGTGTATGTTGAAATGCATACAAAATCTTGTTACTATTTTTGGGGGGGGGGGCTTTAAACAGTTGATTATCTTTTAAAGATATAAATTTTAAAAGTCTTTATATTTACATTTGTAGTTGCTATTTCTAATGTTCTTCCTTCTTTTGTGTACATCCAGGTTTCCATCTGGTATAATTTTCATTCTGTTTGAAGCACTTTACTATTTCTTGTCACGCAGGTCTATTGGTGATTAATTCTTTCAGTTTTTTATGTTTAGATCGGTCTTTGTTTCACCTTCATTTTATTTTCGCTGTCTCCTACTTGCTTCCCTCTTCCCCACCCTAGTCTGCACTTTAAAAATATTGTAGTTTCCTAGCTTACATTGGAGAAGGCAATGGCACCCCACTCCAGTACTCCCGCCTGAAAACTCCCATGGACGGAGGAGCCTGGAAGGCTGCAGTCCATGGGGTCACTGAGGGTCAGACACGACTGAGCGGCTTCACTTTCACTTTTCACTTTCATGCATTGGAGAAGGAAATGGCAACCCACTCCAGTGTTCTTGCCTGGAGAATCCCAGGGACGGGGGAGCCTGGTGGGCTGCCATCTATGGGGTCGCACAGAGTCGGGCACGACTGAAGCGACTTAGCAGCAGCAGCAGCAGCTTACATTGCTTCCGATGAAAAATCTGGTTCTCATCCTTTGAACATAAGGTGTCTTTTTTCCCCCCTCCTCTGACTACTTCTCACATTTTCCTTTTTATCACTGATCTTAAGCAATTTGCTTATGATGTGTCTTAGTTTTCTTCACTTTTCATAATTATGATTGGAGTACACTGAACTCCTTGGGGGTTTCCTCCCCGCAAGGAATTTATTTTGGCAGACCTGGGGATGGGAAGAGCCCTGTGTCTAAAAGAAAGTATTGGGCTTCTTAATGGTGAAGCATGACTGATTCTGGTGATGTAGAACCCGGTAGGGGCAGCAGCAACTTGATTTTGTAATTGTGAAACTTCTTGGCCATTGGCAGATGGCACCTTTTGGCTGTGATCTCCTCCACCATGATGATCTGGATTGAGTGCTGGACACCCATGAGCTGATAGCATTGAGTGACATTGCCTGTGGTAGTCAGGTCCCAGTAAACCTGGTACATGTGGGTGCCACTGCAGGAGCTGTCGTGCAGTCAGATGCTGAAGTTCCTCACCTGACGGGGGATTTCTTGAACATCTGCCTACAGGAGACAGTTTCCCTGAAGAATTCATCTTCTTCAGTTGAGATGCAAAGTATCAGAACTTGAAACTTGGAATAATTAGGTGCAAAGATGCAAAGATTTTTATTTGATAGAGGCGTGATAAGTGGCATTTGGGGGTGGGCAGGGAGGCTCCTCCCCACACCTTGTACTCTCATAGTGTGCCTAAGGCCTTCATGACACTCTCTCCATGCTGGCCACCACACACAAAAGGCTTATGATTTTTTCAAATTAGAAAAACTTAGCCATTATTTTTTCAAATATTTTTGCTCCCTACCCTCAGGGATGCCAGTTATATTTAGCCATTTGATGTTGTCTCATGGTTCGTTGATGCTTTGTTCATTTATTCCTCGTGTGTGTTTTTTCCTGTCTGTTTCATTTTGGATGGTTTCTATTGCTATACTTTGTAGTTTATTAATCTCTTCTGATCTGTTAATCCCATACACTATATTTGTCATCTCATGTATTACAGTTTTCATATCTAGAAGTTCAATATGTGTTTCTTCTTAACATCTTCTAGGTCTCCATTTAACATGTTCAGTCTTTCTTCTATCACTTTCCCTTGATAATTCTGTCAGTTTTTTATTTTTATAGTTATAAGCTATATTGTATTAGGTATTGTATTGTATTAGGTTAATACTTTGTGCATGCATTTATACATGTGTGTGTCCAAGTATATGTGTTTTTGTGTGCACACATGCACATGTACATATACCAATACATACACACACACACACACACACACACATAAGTGAAATCTTCTTGTGGAATTTTTCTATTTCTTTTAAAACTTTTTGCTTTATTTTGTACTTTGATACTAAAATTACTAAAAATCACTAAATTACTATTTTCCTCTGGTTAGTATTTGCCTTGCCAATCTTTCCTATATTCTTATTTTTAATCTTTCAAGCTCTGTTTTCTCTTCTAAGCAGTATAGAACTGAAATTAATTTTGTTTATTCTAATAATTAGTCTTTGAATTAGAAATATTATCTGTTTATGGTATTTTAGTCATCACAAAGAATTAGAGTTGTAAAAATAGCTATGGTGGGAGAAGCAAAGACATTTAAGAACTTTTACAAAGGTCTTGTTTTTAGGTCCCAATTTTAATTTTTTCTGGCTTTCTTTCTTGAATAGAGGCTTGAATTCAAGTGATTCCCATCAAATCATCTTTTTTCTTGGCATATAGGCCTGAAAATGCTAATGGAGAAAAATGATCTTACTTTCCTAAGGTTTTCACACTTTCCCAGCCTCCTGTCTCCCATGACAATGGATCTTTTAAAGCATTTATAAACAGTATTATTTTGTATTTTGAAAGTTAATTTTAAACAATGTCAATTTGTAAAAAATATATATGTATATTTCTTAGTGTATTGATTTCTGATTGTCTCCATTTTCTTTAGTTTATGAAGTTGCTCCTTTCGGACATTTGTTTTTAGTTTACTTGACCAGTGTTGGGGTGAAATTTTTTATTCTGATAGACTATATACTGTTCAGGGTCATTTATAATAAATACAGGGTAACATGCCTATTACATAAAAATAAAATAGTTTTTGTGAAATGAATTGGAAGATGTGGCATAATTAGACAGTAGGCATTTGTATTCTATTATCACTTCAGAGCGGCAAAAAAAAATGGAGGTAATTTATTTCATCTTGGTAATGCTCCTTTCTGGTCCAACAATTTATCAGAAATGTTAATCCAGCAAGCAGTAAGTTTGGGGGGGCGGTGAGAGAGGGGATTTAAAATTAGCCTGGAAATATTGCACAACTCATTAAAAATGTAATCATGCATAAAATGAGATCAATGAAAATTTATCTAAAAGTGCAAGGAAAAGGCATTTTCTAGTATGATACTGGATTTAATAGACTGGATTTTAATTTAGTCAGTTTGCTACAAAAAAATCCCTCCAGGCTAAATAAAACAGTTTTCCCTCCCAGTTATTGTACAGACAGCTAATTTTCAGACCCTTTCCTTCTGATATTCAATCTTATCTCTTGCTGTGTATGGGTTTCTCTATATTGCAGAATTTGTTTTCTTTACATTTTCCATTACTGCTTTCATTTGCATGATAAATGATTAGAAGTAGAAACAGGAAAAAAAACTATGCAGAACATTTCTTTATTAATTTTGTTTAAATTAGAGTAACTTTTTTATTTATCCTCCTCCCTCCCTCCCCTTTTAACAACCAGTGTATCTGGATTATTTTAGTATTTTATTGTAGAGGTAGAGAATTGGGTTGCAGTGTTTTCCTTGCACTTTCTTCATATAACATTTTATTTTTTTCTTATGTTTGTAGTTTACATTTTAGTTCCTACCTTATGCAGTTAATGATATTGATGAATTCTTCTCTTAAAAGACATCCTTGTGCCTGACTCTGAGTCTAAGGTATAGGTGTGTAATTTATGTTGACATTGATGACATTAAGTGCTTTGAAGATTTATTTTTGCAGACAATATCATCACAATTCTTAAGGAATAAATATGGTTTTTAAAATTGGGTTTCATTTATGTCTTCTCCCCCTTCTATCTTAGCTACTTTTCTAGTCTGATAATTTAGAATTGTGAAATGATGTAACTAACTAAACACATTAATGAAAACTTTCTGTTGTTTTCCTTTTCCCCAAAGTTCTAAATGAAAATAGGCTAGCTTTATTAATAAAAATTAGTCTGGGCAAAACTTGCTTGAGCAGAAATTAGTTTGTAAGCCTGAATGAATGGTTCCAGCAATATTTGTTTGTAACAGAAGAATCTTATGATCATTTTACCATAACTCACATAGCTTTTTCTTTTCTTATTACACAAACTTTATGTAAATACTGCCCTGTTGTTAAAAAAATTCAAACATTGCTGTTAATGTTGTCTTGATTATTCTTCCTATCCTTCTCTTACCTAAAATAAACACACTAGTCCTCAGCTATTCTTCCTGACATTTTTCTCTGTAAAATAGACCTATACCTGAAGAAATGAAAAGTGAAAGTGCTAGTCACGGAATCTTGTCTTACTCTTTGTGACCCCATGGACTGTGGCCCACCAAGCTCTGTCCATGGGATTTCCCAGGCACAAATACTGGATTGAGTTGCCATTTCCTTCTCTGATAAATTGGTTTTAATTTCTGTTAAATTATTCTAAATGAATGATATTACAATGTTTTTATTTTTCTGCATTTTCTTATTTTACTTAACATTATATCTTAGATAATTTTCCATTTCAATATGTAAAACTCTATTCTGTTGGACTGTTGAACAGTATTCTATGACATGGAGCTAGGAAGATCTGGAAGGAACCTAAGCATCAATCTTTAGGAGAGGGTTGACAAACAATGGGGCAATAAGAACCTTTGTGCATACTTCTGTGCACAGTGGAAATGCTTTTGTGGGGAAGACGGCAAGAAGTAGGAGAGCAGGGTCTTTGAATGTCCCTAAATTTTCCTCTGAGTACTGTTAGAAGGTGGCTCAGTGGTAAAGAAGCTGCCTGTCAATGAAGGAGTTGCCAGAGATGCAGGTTTGATCCTTGTCTCTGGAAGATCCTTTGGAATAGGAAATGGCAACCCACTCCAGTATTCTTGCTTGGAAAATGCCATAGACAGAGGAGCCCGGTGGGCTACAGTCCATGAGGTCACAAAGAGTCAGACATGATTGAGCATATACATACTGTTTGCCTAAATCCTATACTTTAACAATTGCCTCATTGTCATTCATTACTAAGTAGTTTGTGAATTCTATATTGATTTTTCTCTTAAACATGAGTTATTGTCAAGGGGAAAGTTTCTAAGTCTATAGATTTTGGGGGCTATCTTTTGATGATGAGTCTAATTTTACTACTTCGTTGTGATCAATCTATATGGCTTTGTATGATTTCTGCTTTACAGGAGTCAATGAGATTTTTCTTCATGATCTAATATGTGATCAATTTTCTTTTGTCAGTGTCCCTGACTGAGGAGAATGTTCTTTATTGTATTCAGTCTTCTATTTTATACTTATTATATCAAACTTGTTAATTATATTATTCAAATACTCAATATTCTTACTCTTGGTTCATCTATTGTATATGCTGGTTCCTGAAAACTGTGTTGTTAGAAATGCCCAAAAGTTCATGCGTTGAATTTTATTGGCAAATACCCCTTTTTGTCCTTCTAGTGCATTTGCCTGAAGTTTTCTTTTTTCCTAATACTAAGAATTGCTTAGTGTATCTTTTCCTATACTGTTATCTTCACTGTTTCTATGTTGTCTTATTTTAGATAGGTCTTTTAAGTATGGTCTTGGAGAAGGAAATGGCAAACCACTCCAGTATTCTTGCTTGGAAGATCCCATGGATAGAGGAGCCTGGCAGGCTACACCCCATGGGATCGCAAGAGTTGGACATGACTTAGTGACTAAACCACCACCAACCATGGGTTTTCTACTGGAATATTTAAGTTTCTGTTCTTAATAGATAGTGATCCTTTACCCAGATGCTAGTTACCAATGTTTTGGGCTTATTTACATTTTCTATTTTATGGTACCTTTTTTGTTTTTTCTCATTTCTGTCTATCTTTGGTTGATCAGTTTATTTTATTCCATTTTTCCCCTCCACTTGTGGTTTGTCAGTTATATGTCCCACTTCTTTTTTTTCCCCCTAGTTGTTGTTTAGTTGCCAACTCTTTTGTGTTCACATGGACTATAGCCCACCAGGCTCCTCTGTTCATGGAATTTCCCAGGCAAGAATACTCGAGTGGCTTGCCATTTCCTACTCCAGGGGATCTTCCTAACCCAGGAAGACATGACTGAACCCATGTCTCCTACATTAGCAGTCAGGTTCTTTACATTGAGCCAACAGGGATGCCCCCATTTTTTCCAGTTGTTGTTCAGTCTCTCAGTTGTGTCTAACACTTTGCAACCCTATGGACTGCAGCATACCAGTTTTCCCTGTCCTACACCATATCCCGGAGTTTGCTCAAAGTCGTGTCCTTTGAGTCAGTGAGGCCATCCAACCATCTCATCCTCTGTTGCCCCCTTCTCCTCCTGCCCTCAATCTTTCCCAGCATCAGGATCTTTTCCAGTGAGTCATCTCTTCGCATCAGGTGGCCAAAGTATATTGGAACTTCAGCATCAGTCCTTCCAGTGAATATTCAGGGTTGATTTTCTTTAGGATTGACTGATAGGATCTCCCTGCAGTCCAGGGGACTCTCAAGAGTCTTCTCCAGCACCACAGTTCAAAAGCATCAATTCTTCAGTGCTTGGCCTTTGTTATGGTCCATCTCTCTTGTCCATACAAGACTACTGGAAAAATCGTAGCTCTGACTATATGGGTCTTTCTTTGTCAGCAAAGTGATGTCTCTGCTTTTTAATACGCTGTCTAGGTTTGTCATAGCTTTTCTTTCAAGGAGTAAGAATCTTTTAATTTCATGGCTGCAGTCACCATCTGCAGTGATTTTGGAACCTAAGAAAATAGTCTGTCACTGTTTCCATTGTTTCTCTATCTATTTGCTATGAAGTGATGGGACCAGATGCCAGGATTTTAGGTTTTTGAGTGTTGAGTTTTAAGCCAGCTTTTTCACTTCCCTCTTTCACCTTCATCAAGAGGCTCTTTAGTTCCTCTTTGCTTTCTGCCATTAGGGTGGTCTCATCTGCACATCTGAAGTTATTGATATTTCTCCTAGCAATCTTGATTCCAGCTTGAGCTTTAGCCAACCTGGCTTTTCACATGATGTACTCTGCATGTAAGTTAAATAAACAGGGTGACAAAATACAGCCTTGATGTACTCCTTTCCCAATTTGGAACCAGTCTGTTGTTCCATGTCTGGTTCTAACTGTTGCTTCTTGACCTGCATACAGGTTTCTCAGAAGGCAGATATGGTGGTCTGGCATTCCCATCTCTTTCAGAATTTTCCACAGTTTGTTGTCATCCATACAGTCACAAAGATTTAGTGTAGTCAGTGAAGCAAAAGCAGATTTTTTTTTAATTCCCTTGCTTTTTCTATGATCCAGCAGATGTTGGCAATTTGATCTCTGGTTCCCCTGCCTTTTCTACATCCAGTTGGTACATCTGGAAGTTCTTTGTTCATGTACTGTTGAAGCCTAGCTTGAAGGTTTTTGACCATTATCTTGCTTGCATGTGGGGTTTCCCAGGTAGCTCAGTTGGTAAAGAATCTGCCTGCAATGCCAGAGACACCAGTTTGATTCCTGGGTCGGGAAGATCCTCTGGAGAAAGGATAGGCTACCACTCCAGTATTCTTGGGCTTCCCCTGTGGCTCAGGTGGTAAAGAATCCACCTGCAATGCAGGAGACCTGGGTTTGGACCCTGGGTTAGGAAGATCCCCTGGAGAAGGGAACAGCTTCCCACTCTAGTATTCTGGTCTGGAGAATTCCATGGACTGTTTAGGCCATGGGGTTGCAAAGAGTTGGACAGGACTGAGCAACTTTCACTTCGCTAGCATGTTAAATGAGCACAATTGTGCAATAGTTTGAACATTCTTTGGCATTGCCTTTCTTTGGGATTGGAATGAAAACTGACCTTTTCCAGTCCTGTGACCACTGGTGAGTTTTCCAAATTTGCTGGCATATTGAGTACAGCACTTGAACAGCTCATCTTTTAGGATTAGAAATAGCTTAGCTGGAAATCCATCACCTCCAGTAGCTTTGTTAGTAGTAACACTTCCTAAGGCGCTCTTTACTTCATACTCCAGGATGTCTGGCTCTAGGTGAGCAACCACCCAATATCCCCTCGATAACCATCATGGTTATCCGGGTCACTGAGACCTTTTTTTGTGTGTAGTTCTTCTGTGTATTCTTCCCACTTCTTCTTAATATCTTCTGCTTCTGTTAGGTCCATACTGTTTCTGTTCTTTATTGTGCCCACCTTTGCATGAAATGTTCCCTTGTTCCCTTGAAGAGATCTTTACGAATATTAGTAATGATACTGAAATCCTTCAATAAGGTCACTTTCTAGGATCAGTGCTACCTCTTTTGAGTTTTCATGCCCTCTGAAATGTATTCTTTAGCTAACTTGTAGATAGTAGCTTTCAATGTGCTTCCTTGGTGGCTCAGTGGTAAAGAATCTACCTGCTAATTCAGGAGACGCAGATTCAATCTGAGTTGGGACTATCTCCTGGAGAAGGAAATGGCAATCCACTCCAGTTTTCTTGCCTGGAGAATTCCATGGACACAGGATCCTGTAGGGCTACAGTCCATGGAGTCGCAAAAGGGTTGGACATGACTTAGCAACGAAACAATCACAACAGCTTTCAATGTACTTTAAATAATATGTGCTTAGTCTGTGAGAATGTAATAAATGTTTCAGAGGTGTTTCAATGCTTAATCAAATAGTCACTAAATAATTATAATAGTAGTCAAAGAGTTATATGGTTTCTAAGTTACATGAATTCCACTGGTTTTAATAAATGTCAAAGTACTAATTAAAATTTTTTACTAAGTGATGCATGAGGTTATATTGTAAAATATTTCATAAAACTAAGTTGATTGGCAAACTGTTAAAAATTAGACTTTGGTGAACCATCTGGGCCCGTTGAATTTGACGCTATGTCAAACTTGAGCTGTTCCTATGAATCACCTTTAATTTCCCTCCATGGTAATGGCCCTCCCCTCAAAATCTTATTTTGCCTCTTAATAACCTAATTCATATCCATTTTGAAACAATTTTTTTCTAGTAAACTCTACTTCCAATCTGCCTATGTGGCAGAAACCTCAGGATTTTATCATTTCAGTCTTATCATACAGCTTTTTCATTTTATATTCTGTAAGGTTTGTACCAAGATGGCTTCAAAAAATTGGTGTGCAAGTAAACAATTTCCTGCTCAGTAGACCTAAATCTCTATCTACTCTGAACCATTGGATAGACACATTAGCTCACCCATGTTTCATGGAAACATTTCTCACTATGAGGTTGTCTGCATATTTCCATGTGTTATTTTTCCCTCCTAGTGTACAGACTTCCTTTATGGTCAGGAAACCCCTGACCTAAAGTTAATGTCAAAATATCTCTAATAGAGCAAGTTTATTTCACAAGACCTCTAATATTACTCTACAAAAGTGATATTTCTTCACCTTGGTTATTTCCTTGGGTCACTACAAGAATATGAGAGAACAATATTTTTTGTTTCTACTTTAGATCATTTATATACCTTAATAATTGTTGAACGAATGGATTCCTCTGTTTTGTGGATGATTTCTTTTTCTCCCCCTTAACATTTTATTCTGGCGGTTGTCATATTGTTTCATTTGTGATATTCTATAACACTTGCTTCCATATGACTCAGCTCTCAAGAGTCTGAGTGCCTCAGGTCTGAAATATAGGGAAAAAAAGGAATCTCACCTTTCAGTATCATTTATGACCATCAGCATTTTACCTAAGAGTTGGCAAAGTGCTTTGGAATTTTTTGAGAACAGGCTTTTCATAATAAATAAGTGGTGTCATTATTGTCATCTCTTGATCTATGTAATATCATAGTGAACATCAGTTCAGATTATGTCTACTGCTTTCCCCATGTGTTCTTTTTACATTATCTCCTTAAATATTACTCTGAATGGGCTACCTGGGATTTAACTTCATGGCACTATGTACTCATTTTTATTTCTCTATCAGTTCTCCAGATGAATTATAATCTCATTGCCTGTTAAGATTTCCAGATACAAGTTGCTTTTACAGTTAGATTTACTACTAATTACTGGTCTGTAACATTCTTGTTTCCTAAAAGAATGGAAAAACAATTTTTGCCAAATCATGCAATTATTTAAAGACAAAGCCTACATGGGCTTCCCTGGTGGCTCAGATGGTAAAGCATCTGTCTGCAATGCAGGAGACCTGGGTTCGATCCCTGGGTTGGGAAAATCCCCTGGAGAAGGAAATGGCAGCCCACTCCAGTATTCTTGCCTGGAAAATCCCATGGACAGCGGAGCCTGGTAGGCTGCTGGCCATGGGGTCGCAAAGAGGTGGACACGATTGAGCGACTTCACTTGCACTTTCACGGTCTAGTGCAGGGGAAGACTTTTTGGTTCATGCATGGGACAGTGTGTTACATGTGTACATAATGAGGATACTTATTAGAAAATTGTATTTAATCTCTACATTATATTTGTTTTCAGGTAGAGTCCCACATATGCTGTATCACAAAGATGACATGCTGATGACCTATTAAAAATGAAAATGAAAGATGGGGACAGAGATAGAAGAACTTATTTTAAAAAAGCATGTTGCTGAAGTTTTCTTCTGCTACAGATAGGAATATATATAATTCCTATGTAGTTTCTTCTAAGGTGATTCTATAAATGCATTTCCTTTTAGTTGAAAAAGGAGTCACACTGCCTCTCTAAGAATTTAATTGTGTTTCTGTTCTACAGACATACTCAGTAGAGTTTCATGGAATTTTTGTGATTGAAGAATGTTATATTAACACTGTAGTATCAAATGGGTTATTAGACTTTTTTTTGTTTTTGTTTTTATTGTAAGCAACAGAAAAGACAACTTAAAGCAAAAAAGGAGTATACTGTTTGAACTATCTGAAAAGTACAATAGGCTTCAGGTACAATTTAATCCAGGAGTTCAAATTGGGCCACCAATATTTCAAATCTCTGCTTCTTCACTGTTTCCTGTGTTGATCTGTTCTCAGCATCTTTGGGCAGGATGGTGCCCAAAGTCTCCAGGCTGACAAATCTTGCCTATAGGATCTTTTGTTTACTGTTAGTCTCTAAGGCAGAGAACTTTACTTCCCTGAAGCAGTTTGTACTTCTTAGAAGCAAATTTGTGTTTGTTGCTATTTGATTTTGAGTAGGAGGAGGTAAGCTTGGTATGGAGAAATTTGACACTTTGTAAAATACTGACATTTGCAGAGTGAGCTGCTGAGAGCTGTACTTAAAATTCATCTGTGAATGCAGTTTCCTCATAATGGTGTCTCAACACACAAATATTGTCAAGATTGACTGTCTTGTGGATTTGAAGGTATATAATGATTTGGTGAGAAGGAAATAAAGGAGAACATCATCAGTTAGTGCTGACCTCTATTATTGTTC